>NC_083791.1:12624600-12855503 GCF_015708825.2 Lethenteron reissneri
CCTAACCTAACACTAACCTAACCCTAACAACCCTAACCTTAACCCCTAACCCTAACCCCTAACCCTAACCCTAACCCTTAACCCTAACCCCTAACCCTTAACCCCTAACCCTTAACCCTAACCCCTAACCCAAACCCCCAACCCCTAACTCTAACCCTAAAAACCCTAATGCTAATAACCCTAACCCTAACAACCCTAACCCTAACCCTAATAACCCTAACCCTAACAACCCTAAACCCCTAACCCCAACCCTTAACCCCTAACCCTAACCCTAACAACCCTAACCCTAACAACCCTAACCCTAATAACCCTAATAACCCTAACAACCCTAACCCTAACAACCCTAACCCTAATAACCCTAACAACCCTAACCCCAAACCCTAACCCCTAACCCCAACCCCTAACCCTAATAACCCTAACCCTAATAACCCTAATACCCCTAAACCTAACCCTAACCCGAACCCTTTAACCCTAACCCTCTAACCCTAACCCCAATAACCCTAACCCCAACCCCTAACACCCTAACCCCTAACCCTTAACCCCAACCCCTAACCCCAACCCCTAAACCCTAAACCCTAACCCCTATTACTAACTCTAAACACAAGATAGGCCTCGTAACTTTGTTTGCAAAAACATTTCCACCGAATGAGCTGGTAACTCACCTTGAAAAGCTGGTAATCCACCTGGAGGAGCTGGTAATTCACATGAACCAGCTGGTAATCCACCTGGAGTAGCTGTTAATTCACATGAACGAGCATGTGGCCACCACGTGATACAACTGCAGCGCCACCGTGTGGCTACCACGTGATACAACTGCAGCGCCAACGTGTGGCCACATGATGCAACTGCAGCGCCACCGTGTGGCCACCACGTGATACAACTGCAGCGCCACCGTGTGACCACCACGTGATACAACTGCAGCACCACCGTGTGGCCACCACATGATAAAACTGCAGCGCCACCGTGTGGCCACCACATGATACAACTGCAGCACCCCCGTGTGGCCACTACGTGATACAACTGCAGCACCACCGTGTGACCACCACGTGATACAACTGCAGCGCCCCCGTGTGGCCACCACGTGATACAACTGCAGCGCCACCGTGTGGCTACCACGTGATACAACTGCAGCGCCCCCGTGTGGCCACCACGTGATACAACTTCAACGCCCCCGTGTGGCCACCACGTGATACAACTGCAGCGCCACCGTGTGGCCACCACGTGATACAACTGCAGCGCCCCCGTGTGGCCACCACGTGATACAACTGCAGCGCCCCCGTGTGGCCACCACGTGATACAACTGCAGCGCCATCGTGTGGCCACCACGTGATACAACTGCAGCGCCATCGTGTGGCCACTACGTGATACAACTGCAACGCCCCCGTGTGGCCACCACGTGATACAATTTCAGCGCCACCGTGTGGCCACCACGTGATACAACTGCAGCGCCCCCGTGTGGCCACCACGTGATACAATTTCAGCGCCACCGTGTGGCCACCACGTGATACAACTACAGCGCCCCCGTGTGGCCACCACGTGATACAACTGCAGTGCCACCACACAGGGGCAGTGCCACCGCGTGGTGGCCACCATGCGTGTGGGTGTGTTGGAGAGTACCCACAACATTGACAGCAACACACCAGTGTGCTGCACTCGTAACGATTTGCCATGTTTTGTTTAAATGAGAAACCTTTATAATTGGCTGTGTCGGGTGGTGGCGGGTTTAACATTTATCTTTACGCGATATAACCCAAACATTTCTCTATTTACTGTAGTTGTGCATTTGTCCACAAGAGGGCCACACGTGACTTGTATAGCCCTGACCCTAATCTGTAATGCTCATATAACCACCTCAGCCCTATAGCTTTGATTTAATTGAATATCTGGCTTGCATGCCACAATGATTGTTATAATTCAGTTGCTATACTTTATTGAAGGGATTTTGGAATATAAATAAATCCCCCCTCGTGCTATCCTATGCTTACATATGTTTTTAGTACAATTTTTGGATGTAGAAATTGAAAATGCTTTTGGCCACTAACTTCACGGTGGAAATATTTTTTATCAAACCCTCCGGACAATATGTAGCCTGCAAATGGTGCAGTCAGGAAATGTAAAAACTGACGCTGTCTCTTGGTTGCAGTGTTATTGACAAGCAAAATAAAGGCTTTTTAGTTATATTTTGCTTCAGGTTTGACTTTTCCTAAGGGAAATTGTATTGATAAATTGTCAACAATGAACCTTAACATTTATTCTGAAACACATTTCGGGAATTTTTTTTGGAAGGGGGGGTGGTTAAGATTGACAATCACTGTCAGATTACACAAAATGAACAAAACCATCGTAGGGAAGTATATTTTTTAAACCCCTCGCAAAAAAATCAATTTTCAACGTGCATGGACTCGCCTAAATTACGCATAGGCTGCCGATAATCACCACGCAGGCTGCAATCTAAACACGTGTTGATGCAGGAAGTTAAACTTCATCCTTGTTGGGGATGTGTTACAGCCTCCTCCTCGCCTCATTACAATGAAAAACAATCTGAGGAGTTTGCGCTTAAAATAGCTTAAATGTTTCGCTTAAAAAACAAAGGTCTACGAGTCTAGCTATGACTAACTCTAAACACAAGACAGGCCTCGTAACTTTGTGTTGACAAAAAATTCCACCGAATGAGCTCGTAACTCACCTTGAGGAGCTGGGAATCCACCTTGATGAGCTGGTAATCCACCTTGGTGAGCTGGTAATCCACCTTGACGAGCTGGTAATCCACTTTGGTGAGCTGGTAATCCACATGGTCGAGCTGGTAATCCACCTTGATGAGCTGGTAATCCACCTTGGTGAGCTGGTAATCCACCTTGACGAGCTGGTAATCCACTTTGGTGAGCTGGTAATCCACATGGTCGAGCTGGTAATCCACCTTGATGAGCTGGTAATCCACAGTTTACTTCACGCTGCTGACAGGCAGCTGGAGAGGGACAGAGAGAGACGCACTGCCACGTGGCAACTCAGACCACGCTCCCGCGTGGCCTGCCTCCTCTCTTCGTTCCCGTTCTGATGAACGAACCACGTGTCGTTCATCTCAACCCCTATTTAATATCCGGGTCACGTGGTACGTTTCCACCAATCCTGGTTAGCCCCTGACTCGTCTCCCCATTGGCTGTGGCCAAAGCCAGCACAACCAATCATCTCTTTACAGCTGTCACCTTGCCATAACGTCAGGGCCACGCCCCTAGGCTTCCCCCCATTGGCTATAAACCAGGACCGGCAGAGCCAATCATCATGACGAGTTGTGATACGTCAGTGAGCCGGATATAGCCTCACTTTACACATGTAACGTGTATTTTCTATTCAATCTCCTACAGTTCCATAATACGTAACATACCATCTATCTTCTATTTATGCACAGTATATGAAAATGAAAGTCTGTTCCAAACACAAATCCACACCGTTAAAACAATCGCCACCAAACTTGTCTGTTGTATTAAATTCGTGGTTACGTCTGCTATGCGGTGGACATGTGCAGTGTAGGCCAACACAGTTCGCCAGCAGTTGCCGCTGTCAGACGTCACACCAGGGTTGCGATTTCCGCATGGAAAATGCGGAAGGAGGGTTCAAATTTTCCCGCATTTTTGCTAAAGTCAACCGCAAACGGTGGAAAGACTACTCCTATGACCGCGCGCTTTTAACAACACGTTAATGCGTTCTATTGGAAAGGATACATCATGTACATGTGCTCGTAATCACGGCTCCGCATTTGAATAAAGTATGTGGTTCTTGTGCGGAAATGCGGAAATCATATATTCATTCCAATCAGTAACTCAAAGCCCTACGTGATGCTGGGCCTTGCATGTATCCTTTCCAATAGAACGCATTAACGTGTTGTTAAAAGCGCGCGGTCACAGGAGTAGTCTTTCCACCGTTTGCGGTTGACTTTAGCAAAATGCGGGAAAATTTGAACCCTCCTTCCGCATTTTCCATGCGGAAATCGCAACCCTGCGTCACACCGCGCGTTCCCCGCAGTTGTGAGTCGCTGCTGCTGCTGCGGCGGCGTCCTGGCGTTAGTCCCAAGCGGGTTGGCTGCGATGAAGCCGTGAAGACGCCGCACAGCGCCACTGCTGCTGTCACCGCGCCAGGCGCTGCAGTGGTACCACGTGACCACACGGTGGCGCTACAGCACCATGCTGCTCTTTGGCTCTTTCAGTAAAGTCACGGAGAAAACATAATAAAATAATAAAATACGACGTTTCGGTTGCAACACAAGCAACCATCATCAATTTCGATTTAAAGCTTTCGTGACTGCAGGGATTCATCTTCTCGGTTCTTTCGGTAAAGTCACGTAGAAGGGAAATAATAAAATAATAAAAATAAAACATAATCAAATAATTCTCACGACGTTTCGGCCACAAAGCAAGCAGCCGTCCTCAGGTGATGAACGGGCTGTGGGACAGACCACGTCTGAATGAACACCACCAAGCTTGGCAGCGTATATTTAAGCTGGGTTAGAGGAGGAAGGGCGCCTTGACAAAGGAATTTGCATATCAACAGAGGAATTTAGCATATTTATGGTAAATGCAGATATGGGATTAGTCATTACTTGTGGAATGCGTAGAAGGTGGGGGGGGGGGGGGGTCTGAAAGTCATATTATGCCCGTGCATTATGTCGGATTAGCAGCATCAAAGGGAGGATGTAGGGTAATGTAATAAAGGGAAGGAATTTTAATAGTAAGAAGCTGCAGCAGCCAAACCACCACGTAAAAAAACTAAAATATAAACTACATCAATATCATCAATATACTAAATATACTCTCCAATAAGCTGAGCTACTAACAGTAAGTCATACATTACAATTCTATGTCGCAAAAAAATATAATATGCCTCCAGCTAAAAACTTTTTTCCTTACATCACACGGATCTACCCCGTACTATATACTGCCATAGACAAACCCAACATTAAATTATATACTGCATTACTATACACCACCCTATACCTTAGAATCTAGACCCTTCGAGATGGTTCCCGGAGCTTGTGGACTGACTCCGCCCTTGACCCTTACCCCAAATACGCCCCCTTCATAGCAGTACTTGCGTCATGCAACTGATAACCATAATTACCCCTTCGGCCAGCAGATGTCACTCTGTCATGACCAGCAGGTGTCACTCTATTATTACACATGTACAGATGCAGGGTGGATGGTTGGATTGCAGGATCGTGAGAGGTGGCAAAGGCTTGAAAAGGTCTTCATCCAGCAGTGGATTGATCATGGCTGATGACGATGATGAATCATTCCGCTGCTGGATGAAGTCCGTGAAGACTTCCCCATGCCATGTTTGTCATGGGAGTTGTAAGACCACCATACTTCACCACAGTATGGTCTGGTGAAGCGGGGGAGGAGGTGGGCATGGTTGGGGGTGAAGGATTGGATCAGTCATTACACCACTAGAGTTTTCCATGAATAGTAATCGAACTCAGGTTGCCTGGTTTACATGCAGTGCTGAACCAGTGGATCGCTACTACCCCCAGTAAACTCTATATGATTAACCTGAAATGTTCTATTTCTGTAGTTCAAAGAAAAGTGTCATTACTATATTTTGCGTAAAACCATTTTTGATATTATGCGGAACTAATTTTACCCCGTTTATAAAGTTACCTTAATTTTGATCGCAGACAATAGCATACATTTGTAGAGCACTAGTTGAGGACATGACGTCACGCGGGGCGGATATACATCATCTCCACTACCCTGGGGCCGGGTGGCTGTCGTGTACGACATGCGGATGTGCGTTTGTTGTGCTGTGCCTCAGGGGGTTGGATTCTCCTTCTCGTCACAGATCTTCGGCACCTGCCACACTGGGTGTTACCGGGTGTGCTAACCGGATGTGGACTTGAAGGGGGAATGGAGCGCCCGTTCGTCACTCCTGCTCTACCAGTTGCTCTCTGACGTTGGACTTGAGCCAGGTGGATGGAACAGCAACACGGACACGCTCTAAGACACCACATTCCTGGTTTATGCGCGTCGGCCGTTCTTGCGTGTCGGTTACCGTTGTTGTGTATTGCTTTCCATTCCTTAATTCCTTGTTGCTTGTTGCACGGAGGATGGGCCGGTGTTCCGTACCGGATCCTGATCCCTTCCCTTTCGTTAATTGTGTTTGTTGTTGTTGTTGTTATACTCTCCGTTGCGTCTGGGGTGATTCCTGATGGTGATACCGTCACTCGCATTATTTTATCCTATTGCAGCCGGGGACGGCTGGGTTTTTCATCGGGGGTGGGGTCATGTAATGCGAGCGTGAATGAGGTTGCTGCTGGACTCTAGCCCAATCACACAACCCGGGTATTGGAGGTGGAGCCAGCAGGGCAGTAAGAGAAGAGCGGGTCTGACGATCTGTAAGGGAGGAGTCAGGGTCACGTGAGAGAGGGGTTATAGGGGGGAGCCCGGAAGAGATCGGGGCCAGTCGATGGAGTGAAGAGGCGGGACCACGTTGGGTGGCCGCCGCGCCATCAGCCGCGTGGCTGATGGGGCTAGCGGGGTAGCTAGCAGAGTGTGCGGGGCACACGGAGCAGCGGTGTGGCTGCAGAGGGTGCTAGCGGAGTGGCTAGCAGGGTGTGCGGGGCACACAGGGCTGGTGGAGTGGCTTACAGAGCGTGCGTGGCACGCGAGAGGAGACGCTGGTCCCTTGCCGGGACCAGCGGGGTGAAGGGACGAGTGGAAGAGCTGAGGAGGAAGAGAGTGCGCGGGGCGTGCGAGAGACGACGCTGGTCCGAGGAGGAGGCCAGCGGGGTGCGGAGGTGAAGAACCCGAATAAAGGACGAATGGAGACTTACATCGCCTGATAGAGTCTTTTATTACAGTAGTATCTACTGACTCTACAGTAGTATCTACTGACTCTACAATAGTGTCTAGTGACACTACAGTAGTAACTACTGACTCTACAGTAGTATCTACTGACTCTACAGTAGACACTACTGACTATAGGTGTAACTACTGACTATAGTCGTATCTACTATCGTAGTAACTATACATATTGGCATAGGGGGGGAAGAGAGCATCACACTGTTTAGGATTTACCTCAGCGTGCGGCTTGTGCAGCAATAACTGTGCTTGATTTTTTTTCTTTTTGGCATTTTTTACGCTAAGGAGATCCTCCATCCCGTCGCCACTCAGCAAGCTTTTTTGCGTTGCTAGGGGCAACCGTGAGTCGGCGTTTCCACACATGCGCAGATGCATGCTTTGGCGCGCATTATCATTACGATCAGCGTACATTGTTACAAAGTGTGATTTTCTTAGTTTACATTGGACCAAGGGCAAAAACAAATCGAGATTTTTCGTCGGGGGCTTAGTTTGTTGTACGTGTACTTTGTTGAAACGTAAACCCAACAATTGCTCAGTTAAACGTGTTATAAAGATAGGGGCCGTCCATAAATTACGTCACGCGATTTTGGACGATTTTTGACTCCCCCCCCCCCCCTAGTCACACGGCGTCACAAAAAGTCACACCCCCTCAAATATGACGTCACAAAGCTCTGCCCCCCCCCCCCCCAAGAATAAGACGTGCTTCAAATCGCTTTAAACTATTGTCATTGTAGTGCGTATTTAATGTGGCGCTGCAATCTGATGTTGAAGGAGAAAACATGTATTAAAAAGTCTATATAATTAAGTAGAACGTGTTGTCTATCTATATATATAAAATCGTGAATCTGTCTGTCTGTCTGTGTGTCTGTGTGTCGCCGGACCATACGCACTTTCATTGGACGAAATGTCAGGGATTTGCGACACACGATTGGTCCGGCGGTTGCCCCTGGCAACGGGTAGCGACGCATTCGCCATTTTTAATTCCCGTTAAAAATAGGCTCACGCATTAACACGCGACTCTGAGGTAAATTCATCAAAGTTTCACGTCCTCTTCACTCCCCCCCCCCACCACAATGTGTGCAATTACTATTATAGGGTCGGTAGATTATAAAATTATAGCCATTAGACAGTATTATTGTAGCGCGGGGGGGGGGGGGGGGAACGGCACCCGTACCCGGCGTCAGCCGGGTGGGAAAATCAGGCGAGGCCGGAGGCTCTGCACGGTGCTAGGCCTCGACACCCACCACGCCACTCTGAGGTAAATTCATCAAACTTTCACGTCCTCTTCACTCCCCCGCCACCCCAATGTGTGCAATTACTATTATAGGGTCGATAGATAATTAAATTATAGCGATTACACAGTATTATTGTAGCGCGGGGGATCGGCGCGCCTCACTAAAACCCTACAACGGATCGGCGCGCCTCACTAAAACCCTACAACGGATCGGCGCGCCTCACACAAATCCTACAACGGATCGGTACGCCTCACACAAATCCTATAACGGATCGGCGCGCCTCACACAAATCCTACAACGGAAGCGTAATGCATTGTAGTGTCGTGGTTAGCGCGCCACGCTACGAACCCGGCGACCCGAGTTCCATTCCCGCTCACGGCCACCACCGGTGACGATTATTTGAACCGGTCCTGGGCCTCCCCTAGGTCGACTCAGCCTCAAAACGAGTAACTGCTGTGGCGTATGAACATCGCCACTGGGGAGACAAAGGCGGCCTAGCGTCGTGGATCCAAGACCCGGGCGAAGCCGGGTAGTAAAGCTAGTATTTATATAAAGTTGGCATTCTAATGTGACGTCACACATCGTCACAAATGTCTGACCCCACCCCCTAGGTGTGTGATGGCAAAAGGCGTGTGCAGATAGACAAAAATGATGTTTACAGGAAATATACAATATCAAAACATTGTTGGAGCGATTCAATCAGTGTGTACAAAGTCCAAACCTCTAACCCTACCCCAAACCCTAACCCGTCACTCCAAACCCAAATTCCTAACCCTTAATGTTAACCCCTAACCATACCCAAATCGTTTACCCCTCACTCGTAAACCATAAACCGAACTACTAACTACTAACCCTTAACCATAACCCCTAACCCGTACCCCTAACCTGCCCATAGCATTAGCCCAAACCCCTAACCAAAATCCTAACCCATAACCCCTAACCTTACTCCTAACCCATAAACCCCTAACAATGTTGCTTCATACATTTTACTGTTCTTCCATATGGTATAATTTTCAGTCGACAAATTGCTTCATTCATACACTTCACACTAACTGTGGAAATTACACAATGAAGGACAGGCAGTAGAGACATTATTTATTACAATTGGTGCATTACAAGCAATTAATACATTCACATGCGTGCAATCTTTGCTCGTGCTGTTTGATGCCACCACACATTCCCATTGATTTGCTATGTTATATCCCACATAGGCAATTTCAGACCTTGAAGGACAACCACCACCATCAATGGCTGGATCTAGGTCTTCTCCTTGGTCGCTGACCTCTGGCTACCACTCCAATGCGCACCCTGGTAACCTGCCCTCTATATCTACCTCCTCCTACTCCTGATTACATCTACAGCATTTTCCTGCCACGTACTATTCTATTCTTTCAGGGTCACAAGTAAATCCTAGCCACTACATGCAGTGGTAGTTGGGAATACACAAGCAAGAGTAAGCTTATTCAAAAGTAAGCTAGGGTTAGCGAAAGCTTGCTGAAATTTGGTAATATTCTTTGGGTCTTTCGGTAAAGCCACGTAGATAGAAAAATAATAAAAAAATATCACGACGTTTCGATCGCATCAGGTGAAAAAAATATACGTCGTGATATATTCATTATTTTTCTATCTACGTGGCTTTACCAAAAGACCCAAAGAATATGAATTCCTACAATCACGACAGCTTTAAGTCAATATGGTAATACTATAACGCTATAGTATTACCATACAGTCGAACCATTCTTAACGACAGTAATTGGTTCTACGAAACCAGTCAAACAGCGATTTGGTCTTTAAGCGAGGGCAGGCCATATTCAATGCACAAAGTACATATCTGTACACCTTTTCAGGTTTTCAATTATTTATTTCTTAGTTAAAACACTAATTGTCTTCCTCACTGTCTTTATTCGTAAGCATTTTTGGAGTCATAATTTCGAATGTAATTTAAGTTTTAAGTCTAAATACACCAAGAATTCAAAAAGAGATGTTTCCATTTCCAAGGGCAGCAGACACCGAATGTAAATAATGCCCCAATGCTCATGAATGAACGTCGCTGATTGGCCAAGACCTGGTCAGTAAGCGAACACATTGGGCTCTGTGGAGGCCCCTCGTTAAGCGATTAGCCGTTAACAGGGGTGGTCGTTAAGAAGGGTTCCACTGTAGCCCATTTTGGAAAGATTATTGTTGTTCTTTTATCTTAACATATCCTACTAGCCAAGTAATGATGAAATAACAACAACATTTGAGTCTATTGGTCACGGTACAAGTCTATGGGCCTCTGTGAAAGTGTGTGGGCATCCGTGAGTCTGTTAGTGTGAGATAAGAGCCTTATTATTATCATTAAATCTGATGTTAGCATATTGTAATATAGAAAAATTTATATCTCAACAACTCTAGCTTCAAGAACCCACACAGTTTCTTTCATTCGCAGACGCAGCGCAGGGGTCTTACAGAACATGGATGAGGTTTCGGATCAGGAAAGGGGCACGGCTCAAACTCGCAGTATATGTCGCGTGCTTTCTTCGCTGCCTCGATGTTATCGACATTCCGATTGATACGGCTTACGAACTTTCCATTATCAGCAATCAGGGCCACCTTGTTGAGTCCAACGGGGAAGACTTCAAACTCGCAGTAGATGTCTGCGATAGGTTTCGCCGCCTCGATGTGGTCAATTCCTCCCCTACAGAGGTAAAGGAGAGTACACAGGAAGCAACGAAGGTGAGGGGGATAGTTTGTGTGTGCACGTGTCTGTGTTGCACCTTATGGGGAGCAGCCACGCAGTGGTTAGTGCACCGTGCTATGAACCCAGTGACATGAGATAGATTCCTGGTCTTGGCCAACATTAGTGGTGTTTCGCTGATCAGGTTCCGGGCCTCCTCTAAAACTCAACCTTAAAAAGTGCAGTGTGCAAACATCAGCACTGGGGAGGCAAATGTGGCCAAGTGTGGTGCTAGCCACACCACCCCCTCATGCACTGTGAAAGCCTTCATAAGCGCTCACTATAAGCTAGGTTAAACAATTTTTTTATTTTATCAAGGCCCACTGAGCTATATAGCGCTTTTGCAGAAGCAACCTGGCCACAAATGATAGCCCATTTAAGTGGTTTAATGACGTGGAAATTTATAGCAGACAGTTACTCTAAACGCATGTTTCTAAATGTGGAGGGAAAAACCGGGGGACCCGGAGAGAAATCCACGCGACCATGGGGAGGACGTGAAAACTCTAAATATACAGGCATTAGGGTCAGGATCAAACCCACAACCTCCTGTATACCAAGCTAGGTAGCTGACATCTTGCCACTGTGGTGCCCACTAACAGCATCTGCTCCAACAACTTGTGTACATTATATGTGTAATAAGAGCCTATGTCGGATTCACGTGGTGATCGGCTTTGCCGGTCCCGCTTTACAGCCAATGGGGGGAGAGCCTGGGAGCATGGCACTCGGCGTGGTGATTGGTTTCGCTGGTCTTGGCCTCAGCCAATGGGAAGACAAGTCAGGGGCGTGGTCCCGGGAGTTGATGGGGGATCTGGAACATTCGGCGCAGGCTATTGAGGATTGGCTGGAGTGTACCACGTGACCCAGGCATTAAATAAGGGGAGAGAAGAGAGACACGGGGTCAGACACGGAACGAAGAGAGAGAGGGGCCACGTGCGAGTGGGGCTCCGGGTGCCACGTGGCGGTGTGTCTCTGGTGGCTGTCTTCCCGCTTCCCGTTGCCTGCCAGCAACGGGGAGTGTTTGTGAACTGCAAGAAGTGAAATAAAAGGACCGATTCCACAAGCCGTCTCCAGCGTGTTATTACATATGGATGATTTCTGTAATTGTCACTGTCTATGTTAAGCCTCACGGAAAATGACCAAAAAATGGGAAGCTGTCAAACTCTCACATGTGGTTAAGGGAATCATGAATATAAATATTACACCAACCATAGGTGTAGAAATATTGTCACACACCAGATAATAAGATTGACCCAATAAAGTTATACACTTCTTGTCACACGCCAATGGATTTTAAGACAACCCCAAATTCTACTTTAAAATACAGGTGGGGAAGGGTGCTTCATAATCTGTAACATACGGTAGCCATTGATGGAGTGTGCGGGTGGTGTAGCTGCACTTCGGGGTGGGGGGGGGGGGGGAGACCTGGGTCCTAGAAGCAGGAGGAGAGACCCAAGCACCAGGATATGGAGAAGGTACAGGAGGCAACAGAAGGTTGTACAAAAATACCTCATTCAGAATCAGAATATTTATCCGAGAAAACTGACGAGCTCCTTTTTAACAGATGTCCAGTAGTTTCACAGATGCTTGGTGGAGTAAAGAGTGTGTGTGGCAGTAGCGAGTGTTAAGAGAGAAACAAGTATAACTCGTAAAAACAAAGTTTTTCACTATAAATCCTTTATATGCGTGGCGGCTAGAGTCCTCTCGTCCTCTGGCTTGAGATGGCTGCCACCTATGGGTCAGATGATTGCATTGCACCATTAAGCAATTGGTAATTAAATATAATATTTTTGTCCTAAAAAGTGTACAATTTTGGAAAAAAAAATTCACGAACATTAATTGTCACGCACAACGAGTCTGTGTGGAAAATGTCAACTCGATTGGATCACGGGAAGTGGGTTAAAAAACGACCGAAAGATTTGCACGGTCGTAAGCAAGCAAGCGAACTTAATATAAAGGATTTAAAAAGGTGAGATGAAAGGGGAGAGGTAAGAGAGTGTGCATCTTGTCTTTACCTGTGGATTCGGCTCAGGTAGACCCCACGCTCGTCTCTGATCAGGATCTTGCCTCCCCCCGATGCGGATCGCATCACGGTGAATGATCCCTTCTCGTCGAACATGTCCCCGATCGCCTCGATGTTGTTAATGCCATTCCTGTCCTTGCGGCTCCAGTACTTACCATTGTCACAATAAAACATAATTGGACCTGACCGCTCCACATACTGCTCCAGGGCTCCCAGCTGCAGAATGCAAGCAGGTTTGTTCAATGTTATTATTCGTTATTTGAACTTATTTCACCATGATAGTCAGCAAATGTTATCGTTGCCACCTCTGAGGTGCAACAAAACCAGGACATATGATGGGTAGATCTCAAAATACCAGAAGAT
The DNA here is from genome assembly GCF_015708825.2 of Lethenteron reissneri. NCBI lineage: Eukaryota > Metazoa > Chordata > Hyperoartia > Petromyzontiformes > Petromyzontidae > Lethenteron > Lethenteron reissneri. The sequence continues at coordinate 12,637,783 of NC_083791.1, forward strand.
GGCAGCGGAACTGAATATAAATAAATTTTCATGATTTGAAGCTTTCGTGACTGCAAGGATTCATACTCTTAGGTTTTTTCGGTAAAGTCACGTAGGTAAAAATAAATAATAAAATATAAATTATAGAAATAATAATAGAAATAAAATTAGAAATCACGACGTTTCGGATTTATAATTTTATTTCTACTATTTCAATTATTTTTATTTTTATTATTTATTTTTACCTACGTGACTTTACCGAATCCTTGCAGTCACGAAAGCTTCACATCTAGAATACCCTCTATGGGGAGGAATTTCACCTATCTGTTAGAGTTTTTAACAGACAACGAGACAAGAAGTCACAGCTTCTCGAGATGCTGGCCTTCCTCAAGAGATGCCGCGATAACAAGGTAATACCCATCACTTTCACACTCACATCTGCTGCTGTGTCCTCACCGAACTCTAAACAGATTTTATTTAAAGCTAGCCTATCACTAATCTCGGAGAGAATAAGGTTCTCTTTCAGCCCCGCCCACCCCCCCAACACGTTCCATTCATTGGCTACCACATTCAGATAAGCTCCTCCCCCCTCCTCCCCCCTTAACTTGTATTTAATAACTTGTCTCTTGGAATTTTGCCTCACTTGATACAGTAAATCTAGCTGTGACGGTCCCACCTGATGACGGAGACTTGTGTTGCCTCCGAAACGTCGTGATTTATAATTTAATTTCTATTATTATTTCTATTATTTTTATTATATATTTTTACCTACGTGACTTTACCGAAAAAACCCAAGAGTATGAATTTTCATGAGTCGGGCATTATTACGAATTTCCCACGACAGGATGATCCTAAAAAAACCCGGAAACGTGGCGACCCTAGCAACGGATGATCCAGGACTTGTTTTGATATCACTCTTGCTTATAACACAGAAGTATATATCTTTGCAATTGCTCACCGGCAGTAGGTAAGGCACTGGCTTGAAGAGAGTGAACATGTCGGTGAATTCACTCGCCGCACGGATCTCGCGGTTGCTGCTGTCCGATATCAATAGGAACATTCCATTGTCAGCACGGAAAGCCACCGAGTTCGTGCCCTGAGGGATAACGTCGAACTCACAATGCACGTCTGGGCTGGACTTGGCCGCCTCAATGTAGTCAATGCCACTCCTAAAGGGGGTTGACATGGGGTGCGGGGTTGAGGAGATGGTGGAGGGAGTGGAAAATTAATATAAAGACGTTATTATAGTGAATGCCGTTGATGCACCACACTTCGCCAATGCTTTACATCCTCTGATAGATTCTGAAGCTGCTCTGGGGATACGCGACTCCAAGACCTGCCTTAACAGTATCGCACCAGGACTGTATGGCTTTATGTAAATATTTTTCCTTGAAAAAGCACAAAGGTTCAGTAGATAGTGTGTAGTCCTGAAGAGGACTGTACGACTTTGAGCTTGGGGAATTTGTTGTGGTTGCTTGTGAGGATATACCCACATTTGGTAGTTTGTTGTTTACCACTTAAACCTTTGTGCAGTTATTTCTGTTATGCAGTTGGTTTTTGTCTGATTATGGAATGCATAAACTTTTGTGCAGTTAGTTCTGTTCTGCAGTTAGTAATGCCTTGGAGATCATCATCATCATTGAAACCGTATGCTCCTCCTGATTACCATGTAGATAATTCAAACACGGAAACGTAATGCATAGCAAGTTTTACCCCCTTTTATCAGTTGTGAGCATTATGCGGCATTGAATAACCATTGTTGCATCCAGGGTCCTTCTGGGGATGTCTGGGGCGTGGCCTAACAGCACCAGTGACCTTTCTATGGTTGTTCCTGACCACCCCCAAAAGATTTTAGCCTCAAAACCCATAGAATTGGCATTGCCATCCTTCTCTGGGGCCACGGGGACCACAGACCAGAAAATTAAGAGCACTTGTTTCTGAAATCAATGGTGTGCCAAATCACTTTGTTTTCATGTTTCTTGTTATCTCGACTCGTTGGGAACTTTGTCTAGTGGGCAGGACAAGGAGCCACTCCCCGATTCACTCCCTGGATCCTGACTGGAAAGCAAACACCACTTTATTTTATTAAACCAATGAGTTCCCGAACAACTTTGCTCTTATGAAGTGTTTTGATATTTGGACTCCTTGGGGTACTTTGTTTAGTGGGTGGGACAGACAACAACCCCCCGATCCACACCCTGGACCCAGAGCAGACCCCACCCCCCCTCCCACCCTAAGACTTAAAAGGGGGTAATCCTTGACCACATTGCGAAGGTTGCAACTGAAAAGCTTCCAAACCCCACAGTTTTTTGTCAAGTACATGGCGAAGTAACCGACCTAAACCAAATGTTCCAAAGGGGTTCCGGGACCCCCTGGAACCCTAATCTGTTGTCCACACATTTTTAGGTGCCCGCGAACACCCATTTCGGAACCCCTTGGGGGCGGCCGGGGGGGGGGGGGGGGGCGGGCAGGGGGTTAACCTAGCCTAATAACTGAAGGCAAAAATTATAGATTACCCTCATGGGACCTCCTTTGCCAGTACCAAAATAAGAGAAGAGGTGTTTCTCCTTTTATCTGCCAAGAAAACAGGTGTTAAGTTGTTAAAACACCAAACTGAAACCTTTTACAAGGAATCATGTCTGCATTAACCACAATACTTGTGGTAAAAATGCAAACAAAAATACATACTCTTATAATATATGCATTGTCTTTGAAACTGAATGATCCACAACAGAGACAGCTTTCTTTTGTATTTTTTGTAAAAGGTTTCAGTTTGGTGTTTTGTTGCCAGATAAAAGGGGAAAAAACAATTCTCATAGATTACCCTGGGAAGGTTTCCAGTCTCCATCTTCAAAACTGTGTAAATGCATCCTGGCAAGCAAATATACACACACACACACACACCCCTTTATTGATATAGATTTTATGACATGTAAGATCCTATGCCATTTTGCTCCGATTTCTATTTTCTTCATGATGGTGGATGAGGTCACTCGCAAATGAGACTATCCTGGTCGTCTGCATTCACACCTCAGTAGACAAACAAACTTGATCATTCTACAACTGTAGCCTGCCAGACTTTATAAATCTAAAGATATTTTTTTCCTTGGGTCACTGAATTAAAAACCACCAGTACCTGTGAATGCGGCTCAGGTAGACACCTCTGGCATCAAGCAGAAGGACCTTGGAGCTGCCCTTGGGTCCGGAGATAACGGAGAAAGCGCAGCTCTCATCCATAGTTTCTCTTTTTGCCACGATCTTGCGGACCCCATCAGCTTGGTCCGCGCAGCTCCAGTAGTTACAGTCGAGAGTGGAAAACGAGACTTGGCCCGGAGCTGAGTTCAGGAAGTCAGCCAGGATCCCAAACTGAGGTCAGGGTAAAATCAAGAGGCCATGATAACCATCAATCGCCATTTATTATCTCAGTCAATATTAATCATCACAATGAATATCAATCACCCTCCCTGGAGATGGCCAGGTGGGTCGGAGATCAGAGCACAAGGCCAGCACCGCTGAGATGTTTGGTTCCAATCCAGGTGACTCATAGACGAGCACATGAGCCCATAGAAACGCATATGGGCTCCTGTAGTAGCACATAGATCCACAGACTCACAAAGACCCATAGACTCTCAAAGCCTTAGTTCTGATTAAACTGGGATTCAAGTGCAGTGAATTCATATACGCTGACTGGTCACCAATGACGGCACAAAAATCCTATTACATTAAAATTGGTTCTGCACATAGTTTGGCTAAATTCCAGCTCTTAGAATTTAAATATTGCTTTGTCATGCAACAAACATTACTCTTATATAAACAGCAGGTGAACAAGTGCTGTGCTGCACTGTGTGGACCAGAAAATACTTTATGGGATCTCAGAAGCAGCTTAGTCATATCCGCGTCTGTGGACCATTCTCTATCTAATATGAAGGGTTGCTCTGCGAGATTTCCAAATGGATATCATCTCATGATGTGACGCCAATAGCACAACCGGGATAACATTGGGGGTGTAAAAACAAGTTTCATCGTGTCAGCGGAATGAAGAAGCACAGCACACTACACACGCGACTGAGAACTACTTTGAGGAAAAGTCAACAGTGGTTGTCCTGGAGATAACATTTCCCACGCCACAGGAATATGGAATATCTACCACTGTTTTGGGGTTTTCAACAGCTGATCAGCACCGCCTCAAATGCTCATTTGACGAATAAACCAATTAGGCGTTTTCAATGGTGGAGCCAGGATTTTCAGGTAGGGGGGGGCAACCCCTCCAGCAATGAAAAATGATAGAGGAGTTGTTAATAAGTAAGAAGTTGTTAGTAAGTAAGGAGTTGTTAGTAAGTAAGGAGTTGTTAGTAAGTAAGGAGTTGTTAGTAAGTAAGGAGTTGTTGGTAAGTAAGGAGTTGTTAGTAAGTAAGGAGTTGTTAGTAAGTAAGGACTTGTCCCTTGCTTTTTATTCGACGCGTGTGTGGGCGATGGCGCAGCCATCGATCGAGGGTCGAATTAGAACCGCGTCGCGTGATCGGCGTCGCGCTCGCGGAAGTCGTGTACTGTATAAGCAACTGCGACAATTCTGCGAGTCACTTATAACCGCTTTGCCGTTATTCATTGCCAATTGTGGACTCTGACTAGTGTCCTATCATCTCATAGAGTCCCTGGCACATAATAATATGCTACACAGTGGCAGTGGGGGTCGCAAAATGCCGATTTATCACTAATAAACCCCAATGATCCGATCGAAATCCCAGTGGGCGCTTTGATGCATGAACTTAGAATTGGAGCAAGTTGTGCGAGTCTGTAGGTATCCGTGCAAGTCTATGGGTCACAGGAAGCATACATGAACTTAGGATCACAGAAAGCTTCCAAGCCAATGGAAAACATTGTACACCATGGCATACAGAAGAGACTAACAAGGCTGATGATGGTGATTGTGGCGCTTTTGGTTCTAGCCTACTTCAAGGCTCACCTTTATTGCCACCACTATTATATTTTTGGTCAGCAAAGTCACGCTCGTGTATAGTGGGTAAAGTCTAATGGGAGTAATGGATATCAAAACGGAGGCGATTTCAGAGGGTTAGTTCGTCTTAAATTTTCTTCACACAAGCTCCCCCTGCCTGCTTTCACACCATAGCATATACCTGCACCACACGGTGTGCTTACACTATACCTCATGACGATCCCTTTGTCCCCATACTTACACCTGAGGTTAAGCGTTTCCGCACACACACACACACACCCTTAACGCACGTTCAGCCTTAGCTGGCATTTACCTCCCACTTTTGGGCTACATTCACCAGAAAGCAAACGTCAAGGTGACGCTCGACGTCATCGCTCGCCATGGGCCAACCCCAGCCTCCCACCGTGGTCCGAGGAGGAAGACAGCCGGTGCCTGCTGGCTCCTCTCCACGACAAGTCAGAGTCAGAGGCAGCCTCCCTGTGCTCCGCTGCCCGTCCCTGCTCCCCCACAGGGTGTCCAAGCTGGATGCTTAAGAGGTTTTTGGGGACTGCTCCTGTTCCCTACCGGCTGGCGCTCGCAAGTATATATAGCTGCGGCCTTCTTCCATCCACCCTCCGCTATCTGGTGGCGGTGGTGGTCCTTATTTATCGGAAGCCGGCCGCATTAATGGTGATTGACACATTGTTTGTCTCTAATTTTCATCAGCTGCCTTCCCTATTACAGGTGGACCCTACCCTCCATTGTGTTCTGCCTTGACACTTATTGGTGCCATGTGACAGTGATGATGGCATGTAATCAGGAGGTTTGGCCGGTGGGCAGGTGAATGAATGGATACTTACCTGTGACTTGGCGAAATGCACCTTGAAGAGGCAGTAAGAGTCCACTTTGTCTTTGCCCGCCTCCAGGTTTTGTTTGTCACGATGAATTCGTGACAGGTACTTCCCATTGTCGGCTCTGAACGCCACGCGGTGAACCCCAAAGGGAATGACCTCAAATTCACAGAAGATGTCCTGGGTGGGCTTGGCTGCATCGATGTGGTTAATTCCAGACCTATTACACAAATGCGTGTTTAATTTAGAAGGAAATAACTTGTAATCGTATGTCATAAGCAGCATCATCACCATTCTTCATCAGTTATTCACATTTAATCCTACATCAATCAATGGTAAATCGTTATGCATCAGCCATAACCTATCCATTGCTGAATGTTCACTTCTCCCGTGGTCACCTGATGCAGTAATATGTCTCCTGTACACAAGCTCAATTTTATTTTTGCCATTTTCGGGTGAAGGCTATGGTCGCTATTTCAAATAAGACTATCCTGCTCTTAAGAGATCTCACTTGGTAAAAAAATCAACTTAAGCTTATGCAAATGAAGATAAGTGAGGAGATGTGAGATGCCTCACCTGGTGAAGCGGCTGAGAAAGACCCCACGCTGGTCTTTAATCAGAACCTTGGCTCCCCCGGAGGGGGCGTGCTCCACCGTGAAGGCACCACTCTCCTCACGTGTCTCCTTGGTCACCTCGATGCTGTGCGTGTCCCCATAAACTACAGCACCCCAGTAGCCGTTGTTGTCTCCCAGGAAGAATGCAGTCAGCCCCGTGTTCACGAACGGGGCAAGGCACCCGAACTAGCAGCACCATGCACACTCGAGAAAATTAGTGTTTAGAAACCCAGATACACACCCAACAACACCCACCATTTGCCACCAAGTGGAGGTGATGTTACCATGGCGCCTGTGCTAGGCCATGTGCACTTTGAGGTCATGTGAAGTGTCGAAGGCTCACTGACAGGAGGTCACAGGAGAGACCCAGTTGCCATGGGTTGACCAACTGAGATGACTGACAGATGCACCACGTATACCTCCTACTGTGCCAAATTGCTGAATTTTAGTGGCCTGACGCTCCGCTCATTGTTCTGAGCGTTGCTCCTCTGACTTCCATTGTTGTGGGAGTACAAGTGCCTCCAACTGACCAGTAGCGTCCTTCACGCGCCTCCTCCATAGGGCCGATTTTGACACCACTGGTACCAGTATTCGGAAAATCCACTTAGCTCCACATCCTCCCATACCGCATTAGTCCATCAGTTTAACACGTAGGCTTTCGCGACCAATATTATCAATAATAGAGATGTTTGGGTTAGATTGCATAAATATAAAAGTGTCGTTAAACCCGCCACCACACCACCTGACACAGCCCATTAGTAAGGTTTGTCACGTAAACAGAACAATTCGTTACTCGTACAGCACACCGGTGTGTTGGAGAGCCAAGCCACAACATTTACAATCTGAGTACGACGTTTCGCCAGTAATTACAACTAGCTTCATCAGGCGACAGCCAGATTTGTGAAGAAGTCCACCTGTTTAGCTCCTTACATATTTTACAAACCAGTCACAGTTATGTATTGTAATTGATATTCATACATTAACCCCCCACCCCCCGCCCGCTCTGGCCGTCGCACCTGATTAGCTCACAAGTGACATTATTTATTCCTCTATTTAAGACCTAAGCGGGAAGATTTCTCCACAACTCTTGCTGTCCGCCTAATAATGCGAGTTGTAATTACTGGCGAAACGTCATACTCCGATTATACATTTTGTGGGTTTACTCTCCAACATACCGGTGTGCTGAACTAGTGAAGAATTGACTTTAACGGTCCATTTATATTGACGCGATCTAACCCAAAAAAGTATATTATGCAGAATCATTCATTTTAACACGATTGATAATAATACATACCGTTCGACAAACACAAGCCAATAATAACTTGTGACTAATGTGAGCCAATAAATTCATTGTTTCATTTAATTAACGAATGATCTTTAATTCATAAAGTCTGAGAAACTATTATTTATGAGAATTAACAATAACCACTCCTGATCATATGCATAATAATTATCATTGATTATTATATGCATAATAATTGACCATTTATGATACTCATTGATTTTGCCATAACAGTGAATATTTTTTATTGATCACGAAATAAAAGCAATATCGTAATACTAATCAAAGCTGAATAATTAAATCAACTATAATACATTAAATAATTATACCTTAAAAAAATCATACATAAACGTCATTAAAATAATTAATGAATCAATAAATAACACCTTTACTCATTTATTACAAAATTGTAATATTTCAATTAACAACCATTTATTTTTACGAATGAGGTAATTTTCAAATTGCACACAAACATTTAACATTACATGACAAAAAATTGTGACCGCCTAATATATACTACAATGCAACGCATACGAAGTACAGATCAATAAGAGAGAACGGAGGCATCACTGGAAGAGGAAACAAATGAAATGCCAAGGACTGCCAATGGTGCAATGGCAAGAGTGACAGGGAGACGAGAGAGGATGGAACAGGAGACTTGGCTGCAAGTTACAGGCACACACAGTAAAGATACGACTCAGGCTACTGTTGTTGAAGTTTACTAAACAGTTATTCTATACTCTTTGGTTCTTTCGGTAAAGTCACGTAGGTAGAAAAATAAAATAAATCAAAAAATAATAAATCACGTCTTTTCGATCGCAACACAAGCGGTCGTCCTCAGGCGGGAAAAAATAATCCAGCAGTGGAACTGCTGAACCAGCGAGAGAGCTGTAACAACAAGAGGCTATATACAGTATGTGGCGATGGGCAAGCAAGCGGGGTCTGAGCTGGAAAGGAATTCCATCCCCGGACGCAAGTACGTCAGTTGTGTTAATGCGGGAGATTATGGTGAGAGAGATTAGGGAGAGATTAGCATGAAATGAGCTTCCGTCGCCGCATAAGAGTATAGTCCCCGCAATATGCGCACAGCAGCAGTGATAATGGGAGATTAGCACTATGTTGATGGGAGAGATTAGGCAGGGAGATTAGGGGGATTAGCAAGTTAATGTCACGTATATGTGTAACACAAGCTGCGGCGCTGCCAACTGCGCTGTAAGAGGCAAGCGCGTCCACGCAAGAGAACCACCGCAACGGTGGTCGCGCCAGTGAGACACACAGCCCATCACACAGCCAGAACCATCGATACATCGAGGCTAAGGGGGCAGAGGTGGCCATGTTAGTGAGACCCCAGCCCGTTAATGCAGAGGCACCTAACAGGGCAATGCAACTCAGAGAGTCGGAGATAACAGCCAAACGGCAGGGAAGAATGGAAGCACCACAGGAAGTTACGACTTTGCTTGGTTAATAACGTCCTGAAATTGTCTCTGCGTTTATATTTCTGGATGGCTTCATAGACAAATCTTTGATGGTAGCCCGAAGGTTTGCAGAGTACCTTTGTCTCTGAAAAAACAATATCGTGCGAGCTTACTGCGTTATAACAATGATCAGCCACTGCAGAGAAATTGGTTCTGGCGTGTTTCAAATCTGCCTTGTGTTGGCGAACACGGTCCAAGACATGTCGTTTCGTTTCCCCAATGTAACTGCTGACCACAGACACAACTTAGTTTGTAGACACCAGGGTATTGCATGTTAGGAATGACATCCTTCACAGATGGGATCAAATCATGGATTTTGTGTACTGTATTGTCTTGTTAACATTGCTGGATTTTTTTTCCGTCTGAGGACGACCGCTTGTGTTGCGATCGAAACGTCGTGATATATTTTGTTTTATTTGATTTCTACCTACGTGACTTTACCGAAAGAACCAAAGAATATGGATACCTGCAGTCACGAACGCTTCCAATCAAGTTATTGTATAGTTGAGAATAAACATGTCGCAGTTCAGCCACAACGAGCCTCTGACATGCTGGATGTTGGTGCGAACATTTTCTGAGAGCTGGGAGAGTGAGTGAGCGGGCGGGTAAGTGCTGGCATACCTTTTTCCACATGTCCACTCGCTTGCTTCTGTCGTGGCTCCAGTCTAGAATAAAAGAAGTTGACTCACTTCTAACCTTTCACGGCTCACTCAACTATCATTACTCATCACTCACCACTCCTTCAACACATTACCACTCACTCATCAATAACCCACCACTCACCTTTCACCACTTGCTCAGCCAATCGAAAATCAAATCACTCATGCACCCAAACTTTACCTGCCATGGCTGCTGAGAATTGGAGTCTCTCTTTCTGCGTCTCTGTAAGGTTTTCGTTCCACGTCCTTGAAGTTGGCGGTTTATTCGAGGTCAAATTTCAGATATCTGATGGCTATTTTCACACAATTCCTGTATTCATACACACAACGAAACAGTAATCGTCACTGGGGTTGTCCGTGAGCAGGAATCGAACACGGGTCGCTGGGTTTGTAGCCCAGTGCACTAACAGATGCGCCACCGCTCCCCCACACTCACAGCGCAGGAAATATTTATTCCACAAGCCTTTCCTTTTCCCAGTGCTCAGAGCTCCCGACACACACCCCTTATATATGGAATCTTCCATAAGTTATTCGCATAACCCCCCGCCCCCACACCCCCCCATCTCCATTGGGTTTCCTCCAATCCCGTCTAATTTTTTGCTCCTCTGTTACTACAGCGTGCCACCACACGATATTTAATGGCATTTCTTTGTAAATAAAACCTCAGGGTACGCGGGATGAGGTAATTATGAATGTATCTCTGGCGTCGCTTCTCCAAGAGGTGACATAACAGGTGTTGAGTAGATAGGTCTGATTATTAAATGTGTAAAATGCTTAAAGTAATGTCATTCTCTAGGGGTATGTGATTTTATCAATGATAAGACCTCCTCACAACCCACAGTTCATAGATCTCGACAAGAGGATACAGACTTAGAATCAAGTAACAATACAGGGACTAATAAATAGAACCACTCCAGAACCCAAAAGCACGTATAACCTAGTTATTAATAATGACACACTTTCAACCAGTATCTCAGAATAGCGTTCCGCACTATTCTTGTTCGAACTACAGGCAGTCATTGACTACGAACACTCGACTTACGAACACCTGCACTTACAAACCAGCTTCCTTGAAATATTATTTTAGTGTTTTAATCCACATCCTGCCTCACATCATACATTGCAACATTTTGACGTTCAGGGCGATAGTTCCAGGGGCATCGACATTATCAGGCACACCGCACTCACCAGAGCAGGCAGGCGGAGAGAACTGAATTTTTGGGGGGAGGAGGAGTGGGTGTTGGTCAGTCATTACCGTTCTTAGTTTAGGTATTTAAGACTGGTCTACGGTTTAGGAATGTACTTCATGTTCGTGTGTATTCAGATGCTTCAGTGCCGAGATTGGGCCTAACGAATTCAGCCACTGACCTACTCGTTTTATCCCCTTACCTTCAAAGGCCCGGAGTGACGTCGTAACGTGCGGCCAATCGTGCGCGCTTACTTGTGCCGTCACGTCATGTATCCTGTCCATGGAGTGCCGTGATCCAATCGTGCGCCTACCTCTGATTGCCGCTCACTCGGACCTTGTGCCACGGGGAAGTGCTGCTGCTGCCCCCACCCGTTGTTCTCCTGTGCGCATTTATTCTGACCTCCTGGTCTGCCCTTCTTGCCTAATATTCCACCCTCAGCCTCTCACAATGTTAAGAATGACTCATTGTGGCTGGCTCAGTGAACCTTTTTGCGCCCATACAATTTTAATCCAACTCAGGGGCACCGCAACACGATCTGTTCTGCGAGGGTCGGCCAATCTCCTCACATACATGCTGAGCAAACCTGCAAATCTGTTTCTGGGTGTCAGAAATCGGATCACTGTTTTCACATGGTTAAACAAATTCACATTTAACTTGAAATTACCTCGTTCAGACTTTTAAATTGATTCGAGTGACTGTTATTTACATACAAGCGACGCTATATTAAGTGTGGGTGGTGATTATGTATGAGGATGCTGGTACATGTTAGCTGCTGCTTCTCCTAAACGCCTAAAGGCTGTTTTGTATGATTCTATTAACTTTCATTAATTTATACCATAGTTTCATATTTTGGCATAGTGTTTTAATTTGGGTTTTTAACTCGCCAATTGTTTTTTATGAGGATTAAGGTTACCGTTTTACCTGCCAATTCCTTAGCCATCTGTGAGGCCTACCCGGTTGTATGTATGAATGTTGAATTTCTTTCATACCCAACATTCACCATGGAATTGGAAAATGATGACAAGCTACCATTCCTGGATGCTTTGATCGAGAAGAGACCTGATGGCTCGTTGTGACACTGTCTATAGGAAAGCCACCCACACGGATTCCTATCTAAAGCCTGACTCCCACCACCATCCAGCCCAGAAAAATTCCCTCATAAAAAAACTATACCATAGGGCCCCGTTGCATCTCCGACCAGCACCACCTAGCCAGTGAGCTTGAACACGTATGCCAGGCTCTCAGGAGGAATAGATATTCTAACCGCACAATCCACAAAGCTGCATCACCAACCATGGGTAGAGAGCCATCTGAGGACCCAATCAAAACCATCACCTGACCATACATAGCAGGGGTTACCAAAATGATTTACAAAATCTTGAACAAACACAAGATCCAAGTTCGGTTCAATACAGTACACAAAATCCGTGATTTGATCCCATTGGTGAAGGATGCGATTCCGGACATGCAATGTCCCGGTGTCTATCAGCTGAGTTGTGTCTGCGGCAGCAGTTACATTGGTAAAACGAAGCGACGTGTCTCAGACCGGGTTCGCGAACACAAAGCGAATTTGAAACACGGCAGAACCAACACCTCGGCGGTGGCGGATTATTGTTTCAACGCTGTGGGCACACGCGGTGACATTGTTTTCTCTGAGACCAAGGTGCTCTGCAAACCGTCGGGCTACCATCAGAGATTTGTTCATGAAGCCATCCAGATATACAAACACAGACAAAACTTTAATCAAGAAGATGCATTCAGATTGATAAATCATTGGAAGGACGTGATAAACCACGTCAAGTTTTAACTGCTATGATTTTCACTCACCCACCCGTGTGTCGTCTTGGTTTTCGGTTACTAATTCAAGCCCACTGACATTCTAACTTCTCCAGCCCCACTCGTCCCCGCACGTCACAAACCCCTTCCCCTCTCCCCCGTGAACTCCTACAGCCACGACTCGACAAACCCCCCCCCCCTCCACTTGCCCCCCCCCCTCCCGTGCCTATATAAAGCCACCAAAGGCAGATCGTTTTCTCACCTGAAGACGGGCGCTTGTCTTGAGAGACCGAAACGTCGTGTTTTATTTTGTTATTTTTTTCTATCTACGTGACTTTACCGAAAGAAACAGAGAGTATCATAAAGGGAGCCCACGCCCCCGCAACAAAGGAAGGGGGGAAGGGCTCACGGGAAGGCCCACCCCCCAATCCCCACCCCCACTATAATGGGGGGGCCGCCCCACACCACCAGGGGGGCCCATTCCACGTCACAAGTGGGGGGGCACTTCGCACTCCACGGGGAGCCCACCCCACATAACAAGGGCACATTTGTGGGGGCCGACTTCTACCCCAGCGTCTTCGCTGGGCAGGTGCGGCGCGACGTCCGCCCCTTGCCCTCCTTCCTCCACCGCGTCGATCGGCTCCCGCCGGGCCCCTCCCGTGCTGGCGCCCTCTGGGGGTACCCTTCTACAACAGCAGCAGCTTCGTATATGGGGTGGTGCCTTACCTGGCTAACAAGCGCCATGACCTCGCCAACTTCGCCTGCGCGCAAGCGAAGATGGCGGTGTACAGAACGAGAAAAAAGATGCTGGAGGGTGACACTGACGGCTGCTCTGTGCTTCCAGGGTTCAGAGGCCTGCTTAAGGCGCGGCTCCGGCTGGAGCACGCGTACCACACACACGTTGGTGATGTGCACGTCTTCTTCGAACGCTGGGGAGCCGGAAAGGCCCTCTTCACCAGCGTGGACGGCACCCACGTGTTCACCTTCTGAAGCGCTCGCTCGTCACCGTGGCGTGCGCGATGACACCACAACCACGTTGACTTTTCTTTTGTGTTGTGCGCGGTGCTTTCAGCGCCATAGCGCGTCGATTTGTAACGTTCATTTTCATTTGTTTGCTGGTGACTGTGTATTTCATATTGAAATCGCCTCCAGTGCTTTTGCTGCTGGCGGCAATAAAAGTTGTTTACAAGTCAAAGTCTCTGAGGGCCATGGCTAAACTGCTGACTCACCGCCGCACGGATGAACCCGCTTGCCTGTGCACGCCGCAGCCACGCGGCGCACAGCCGCACGACCGCGCCCACACCTGCGGGCGATTGTCTCCGAGCACGCGCGCACACGCTGCGGCTCCGTAGTCACTCCTCGTCAAATTTTGATTTCATTTTTTTTAATGAGGGTTAAGGTAACCGTTTAACCTGGCAATTCCTTGGCCGGTTGTATGTATGCATGTTGAACTTCTTTCACACCCTACATAGCCAACCGTGCTAATAGGACGTACGGGAAAGAACAAACTAAACACAAAAAGCAGTTCTAAAGAAATTAGTTTTCAATCTATATTTGAAAGTGCAGAGCTCCAGTGGCTTTCTAATATCGGAAGACCCTTCCAGCCGGCCGCAGAAACGCATCCGACAGTGCGCGATGCCGTATCCATCTTTGTTCGGTGGCGAGCCAAAAGCCGCTGCGAGGATGCCCGGAGTATGCATGATGATGTATGCTCCTTGACGAAATCCGCAAGGTATTGTGGATCATTTGTGGCAACCACTTTGTGTGTAATGAGTGCGACCTTATAATGTATTCGTTCAGCAAACAGAAGCCAACGCAGCTCAGCAAGCACTGGACGGACATGGTCACATCTTGCAGTACCCATCACGAGAAGTGCCAATGTGTACACGCTGCAGCTTGGTAATGTTTTTGCCAGATGTCCCGTCCCGTAGTGAGTTGCAATAATCGAGCCTTGTCGATACATGCCACCGTGTTGGCTATATCATGACTCAACAGTAGTCACACATGTCCTAGAGCCCTGATATGAAAATTGCAGCACGTCTGACAAACACACAAATGTACCCCTATTGTATTTGGCCCTGGTTAATAGTTGTGGGTGCGCATTATTGGGATTTGGTGTGCTAGCGGATTTTCAAGCTTTTGTGAAAAAATGGACACGCACGCACGTGTTTTGCAAACGGAGTTTGATGTGTGTGAAAATTGTACACTCTACACAAATAAATGTCTATAATTTATTTATTTTAAATATACTTGCAAATCCTGCATATCTTTTAAAACATCGTATTTTGAAAACCAAGCGCATATACATTATATTAGCTCTCTTCCCACACACTCCCCAGAATGGTATGATGATGTATATTCATGTTTAAACCAAGTCACGGTTAAGTCTTGACACAGGCAGACGTTGATCTCACGGCTGCTTCTAAAACTGTGGTACAGCCATGAGTCCATGGGTGATGCACAATCTTCACGAATGGCTTTGGCCTGCTCAGATAAGAGCTTTGACCTCTCGACAATTTCAATATCCTGAAGCAAAGGCTTTGAGTTATGATGGGAGAGCCATAAGCCCCGTAAGCCGTGCTTCATGACTGCTGCTGCTGCTACGTAGAGGAAGATGCAATCCAAACCTGAGCTCTTGCAGATGCATGAACGAGTGTCCCCCCAGAGCCGTTCGACACGGGAATGAAATAAAATACAGCACGTAGTTTGCAGTGGTGCACACATAAAAAAGGCTCACTCCATGCAACGTTAAGAACTATCTTGAACAGAAACAGCTTGTTGAAAAAAAAAACTATGAGTTTTAAACTTCCTTAATGAGAGCTGTGAAATTAAGGTTAGGCGCTCCATAAACCCCTTAGTGACCTCATTCCCAATCACAAAATTATTATTTGGCTTTGTAAAACAAAAGAATAATGTTCTAATGTTTGGGCCAAGGCCCTTCAGAGTTGAGGCAGTGGTAACGACAGATTTGTAAAAGAAAAAAATTGCTCGTGCACCACTGTTAACAGTTCCTTGATTATGTTGTTAATTCTGCAATGGAGAGACATCAACTGGAACAAAGATGTAAACGTGTGAAATATGCCCGGGACAAAGTCTAAATGGGGAAACAAGTGCCTCTGTTGGGTGGTTGCTTCTTAAAATCGGGTCGTCCCTGTGTTCACCTTTACTTCCAGTTACTTGGAATTAAAGCATAAAATATGAGCAAACTTTTGCAATATTTTTTCATTGAAAACCATATATGTAAAGGGAGACGACGGTACTTGAGTTTTATCCAACAGGACATTGTCCAAGACCAGCAGACTCCAATAAATGACAGCCTCTGCGTATCAATATTACAATACAATACCTTGCTGATATCGTCTAGGAGCACAAACCATCACACAAACTCTGGTCATCCACGCAGTGGCTTTTGGCTCACCATCGAACAAAGATGGTCACTGCATCGTGGGCTTTCAAATGTGCTTCTGCAGCCGTCTGGATCGCTCTTCCTTCTGATATTAGGAAGCCACTGGCTATACACTTTTAAATCTAATTTTATTTTATTTAGAACTGCTTTGTGTTTAGTTTGTTGACCTTCCCTCACACCTCCGATTAGCACGGTTGGCTACGTATGGTGCGAAAGAAGTTCAACGTACATACTTACTCTTGATGAGATACCAACTGAAGCAAACACTGGCAACCTAAGTGTACAGCTGGGTGACGGTGCCTTACAGATGGAGCATTCTGAACAATGATAATGAAAAGTGAACAAAGGTCTGAATGGGCCAGGTGAAGCAGCAGAGCCGACCTTGGGTTTTAGGTCAGGGTTTGTCCTGGGGGCTGGTTTGTTAGAATTGGGGGAAGACCTAGTGTCCTCTGCACCCTACCCCCTTCACATCCTTGCCAAATAATGTTTCACTTTGATCACTTTTCATTTCAGCGGCTGACTGCATAAAACACAAGTTATTGATGTTTACCTTTAACTTGCACTACTCTACACAACTCGAGGGTAGCTCCACTTAAGTGATTTGTTCAGCCGGCCACTGGTTTTACTGTTCACGACGCCGTACATTCACGAGTTACACGTTTTCATAACCGAGTGTGCATGTACCGACGTGGACAAATCAAGAAAATCCCCATGCCTGTGGTGGTGGAAAACTGGACCACACCATCACCACAAAGCTGCTCTAAAGAACGATTGCACACATCCATCTCACGTTCACACATGTGGTGCGGGTGAACAATTGCAGCGTTAAAGGAAGGGGGAGAGGAGGGCGGAGGTGACAAGCAACCATGGGACATGTGTGGTCGGTGCTTCCTGATGCTGAAATGAGCAGAGGCATTTGTGCTCCTCTACGATTCACAGCCCTGAGCAAGCGGTGGGGAATCCAGATTCTTATGGCAGGGGCAAATCAAAACGGTTGATTTTTTCCAAAGAGTAATACTTTTATCAACGCCGCAGGCATGATGCGCTCCGCAACCCCTAACCAGACATTAAATTTGCAACTTTATTTTTGTGAGCTGCTTGCTCTACCCCAGAGCCACCAACAAGTTACAACCAATTGGGATGACGAATTATACTGTATTAATTTGGGGAAGCATAGTACTTTACTTACCGCCACCATAAAGAATTGTGGAATTAGATGCCCTCTGTGCATGCCAAATTGCCTGCCCGTTGCCTATTTGTTCATACCTGCCATCACAGATGAACAAAGCAATGATGAGAAATAACTGGGGGAAAGAGCATCAAACCAAAACACTCGCGACAGAAGCGGGGTACACAGCAAGTGGGAGGAGGCGGCGATGGGTTTGGGATAGGGTCAAGGCCATATTGGCTGCACTGCCATCTTTTACAGATACAGTATCCCAAGCTAAAGTACATCCATTTTCCATATAACACAATACTGTACTTCAGAGGTAAGATTTCCTTTTCAAATATCTAGTGCTTGCCAGAGCTTGGGGTGGGGGGCTACTGGTGATTGGATGCCTTGGTGTCTCAATGGATGCACCAAAAGCAAAATTTAAAAAGCACAACATTGAATTATCACACAGCAATAAAAGTGGTATTATTAAAAACAATAATTAAAACACATTTGTTCAAACCCATTAATAATTCTGCAGAGTGCAACAACTAAGTTATGGTGTCGGGACTTACAGATACCTCAAGACACAACTGAAATGTTGGTAAAATTATATTATTATTTTCAAGGCTTTGGAATATGTGAATGAAATAACGCAGTTTTTTCATTTTACCATGTCGGGGTTTGTTTCTACAACTGCCTGACACAGACAGGTGTTAATATTATTAACGTAATTTTGTTTCCCCATTCTGCCTGGGTAAAACTGTAAAGACCTAGACAGACACGACTAAAAAGACATGCATTGTGATGTGAAATAGAAGCAAATAGTGTGTGGGTGAAGCGCACTAGAAAACCAAATGCCAACTTTACTCCCGACCCAAACCAACGAGCCAACCAGCCACGAGTACTGGCTTTCCTAGTAACCCAACCAAGTCAAGTAGCCAGCGAGCCACGAGCACTATCTTGTCAGCTAACCAACTAGACAACCACCGAGTGTGGCCCCCCAATCCCGCTGACCATCATGCTACCATGAACCACACGTCAACCTTTTTAAGTGTCCGTGCTCACAGTGCATTCATCGAAATGTACTGTCAGAGGTCAACTTGGCTCATCATGCGTCCACTGTTTAAAAAAATAGTACTTCTTTGTGAAAAATCAACATTGGGTTGTGCTATAGAATTGCTCATAGTAAGGCAGAATTGCAAACACGAGCTTCGGGTGAAACAACCTGGTGCCCTCCTTCCAGTGCTCGTCTGCGACCACCATATTTACTTTAAGATGTTTCTTGTTCATGTTTTTGTTTGTTGCGGTTGCACCCGATTCCAGAGCCGAATGGCTCACAGGGCTATACCCAATAAATGAACATGAACCGTCTTTTGTTTTGCCTAGCAGACGTGGGACATGCCACGGAATTGATAACAATATTAAATGCCCCCGTATCTCTACCCACCAAATCCTCACTCGCTTCATGTCTTTTTCAGGAAACTCCTGCTTTTGACGTTTAGTGGCTTTTTTGTTGAATAATTTTGTGTGCGGGGGGAATCCAGAGAAAGCCCACGCAGACAAGAGGATAACACTGGTTTAGCAGCTGACTTGCTCCCCTGCCTGACACCTTGTGGCCCCACAGGATGGGAGTAGCTGTTTATAATCTGATAGCGTGAAGTTTTCACACTGATTCATTTTACGTGTGTCTCTGCAAAACGTGAGACTTGAATACGATTAACGTACATTTTGTTCTAATCAAAAGTGCATTGTTTTACTTTATGGTGCTTAACCATAACAAGTATTAACTGCATTAATAAAATGCACCATTTCTGTTTTCTTCAAAACCATCGAGTCTCTGCTTCCTATACAGTTTGTTACTACAGTAGAAAAGTGTTCTGGCTGGATGACCTGGGTGGGTTCCTGTCTGGCTGTGGTGCTACACTCCCAAGTGCACGGTACATCACCCGCGTCCCACAGCACTGAGCCGGTTCGTGCGTCGCGCCGTCGTCACCCCCCCCACCATCCATTCCGGATGTGTATTCCAAACAAATGTGCGGGATACTCTATCGTGTTGTCATATCATCATCATCATCATACTCGATCATACTCAAACTAGAGCAAAGGGAGGAGGTGAGGCAGGAGATAGAGGTATAGGGTGGGGAGATGGAGAAGTAAGAGACAGAGAGGCGCAGAGAGTGGAAGGGGATGAAGCGGCGAGGAAAGAGGACGGCAAGAAGGGAACATGAAAAGCAGTGGGAGAGATGATTAAGAAGAGGAAAGAGAGATTGAGATGGGAAAGGTCAGAGGTAGGGATAAGGAGAGTGAGGGTGAGAAACAGGAAGAGGGATGGGGGGGGGGAAGTGGGTGAGATACAGTGGAGGGAAGAATTAGCAATAACAAAGCGAAACATCGAGATAAATGTTGATGTACAGTTCTGAGACGGCAAGAAAAAGGGAGTAGCACAGGGCTCTATATACAAATAGAAGTTTTGCTGGCTGAGAGAGATTGACGGTCACATTCAAAGAACAGCTGGGTTGCTAGTTAGTCGTGAAATTAAATTACCACCAAGTGTTTACAATCATTTAACATTTCATTTATACTCTAAAGGGCACATTAGGCTCAGTCCAACTACACCATTGTGTTGTAGAATAGTTAAAAAAATACATTACCAAATTATGTAAGGGAACTAAAATAATAACAGTTTTTCATGAAGCCAGTGCCTGTGAGAGTTAGTATGAATGAAGAGGACATTCTCAATAAACTTCATACAGCAGCACCCGGCCTGGGCTGGCTAGACTCTTTCACCACTCAGCCCATGCAATTCTGGGCCTACCACAGACTGGCCCTTATTTACTTACTGCTGGAGAGTACTGTATGGTAACCATCGGTGCATAGAGTTCGACAGACAACTTTGAAAACAAAACAATCCATAAAAATGATGTCTGATGAGTTTGAATGGCGAAACCTGTCCAGTTTTAGTGTATTGAACCAATGCCGATAAAATTATGCACTGCTTGCAGGCCATGTGATGTGTAAACAATACTTACATTATGTAGAGGGACAGATATGAGAAGTAGGCATATTGTCTGCTAAATAATTGTCTCTGAATTGCAGACCTGTCTGCCAATTGCATTGGTAGTATGCACTGGGCCTCGTGATCTCTGTAATGAGCTCACGGTAACGATACGTCTGCTTGTTCCGTAGTACAGAGCGATTGCGCTATCGGTATCTTGCCAAGAGATCATGAAGCAATTACTATTTAGAATTCACAGTGAACAGTACACCACCATG
Organism: Lethenteron reissneri; assembly: GCF_015708825.2. Classification (NCBI taxonomy): domain Eukaryota; kingdom Metazoa; phylum Chordata; class Hyperoartia; order Petromyzontiformes; family Petromyzontidae; genus Lethenteron; species Lethenteron reissneri. The sequence continues at coordinate 12,658,377 of NC_083791.1, forward strand.
TTAGCACAAAACCTCTGGAAGATGACGTGACATAAGTGCTTCTGATGTTCCCTCATTTGCCTTTTATGCACACTATGTAGGTGTTGGCGCTCCTTCTTACATGTCTTACTATGCAGGTGTTTGTTTGTCATGTAGCAATCGAAAAGAGAAGCCTATAAAGATATGGTATCCAAAGCTGACCATCTGTGCCCACATGGAAAACCTGCAGACTCAATGCCTCTCAACACCACACTACCCACTCAGCAGCCCCAATGTCCACACTATATTAAATAATTACATTATATAGCGGATATAACGGCAAGAGGGCAAGTGCATTCGAGTTAGAGCGCACACACGCACCACACTCTTATCTACAATACTCATTGCGAAGCGCAGTGCGCAATACTGCCAGTTACATCCTGCAGTAAGACACTACCGCTCTGAGAAACATGACTGCTGCCAATCACAAAGGTATCCAGAGCCCAGGGGACAGGGGAATGGGAACAACATAAATATGTGCATTCTCCAAATTTCATTCCTGTTGTGCTATTGGTGCCAAGTTACGAGACCTACACATTTATATCCATAACTCTCCATGAGCAAAGCACCACCTTATGTTAAAGAACGGTCTTCAACACAAGGTGGTGATGTCTTCAGATGTAGTTACATTCAGAACTTAAATACATCCGTAATCTATTGTATCGTATTGCCTGTATGGGAGAGAGGGACCCACGGGGCTAAGTTGAATGCAGAAATTTCTGTCAGAGCGGCAATGTTTCACTCCCAGCGAGTGGCGAAACAAGGCAACGAGTGCAGGGAAAGTCGCTCCGCACCTGAGGAACAACCCACCTCCCCAAGCCCAGGATGACTCTGGGGATTTGTGACAGACATTTCCAAATGAGGCGCTGCCTAGCCCTGTTAACCAGAATCCATGTGGACTGCATTTTGCTGTTGAGAAATGGTGCGATGCCAAGCTAGGAGCCAGGGAAGTGAGTGGTACACGCAATGTGGAAGTGAAATGCGACTCTTGGATTGAAGCGACGACAGCCACAGGTGTCGTATCCTTCCCTGCCAACGCCTGAGCTTCCAAGCCCTTTCGGTGTCTTTCGGACAGCCACTCACTCACTCTGCTTTTCTACCCTTTAGTGCAGTTCCATGCTCCATTCGTGCTTCACTAGCATGTCCGTAAAATTAAACACTGTTTAGTCAACCTTCAGTTCCAACGCTGCTGGAAGTGCGAGTCTGTAGCAGCTCAGTGCACTCCATGATCACAGTTTAATACCCACGGACCTTTCAGAACTGTCTGTCAGTGCTGGGAAAGAGACCGGACGAAACCTCCCTGCCAAACTACATTCACCTCCTTTGTTCTGTTGGTTTTAATAATCTTACTGAGGGTAAATTACAGGATTGCACCATTTCGTGTGGTTAAGAGATGCGTTTTCTTTCGTGCTGCTTATTTGAAGCCTTTAAGTCACAAACGTTGCTGTGGAAGCAGTGCAAAAGCTCAGTTCCTGCCATCATTTAGACGCAACGGAGCGTGGCACGCTCTCCCCGTGTGATAAGGCCACAAGGACGGCCCACCATTTATCCCGGCCTTGGGGAGGGGTGGACACATCTCCCCGGAGCATGGCCGAGGGTAGCATTTGCCGAGTGGGAGATCAGGGAAGGGAAGGTGGTGAAGTCCGTGGCAGGTAGCTGTGTCCGTGGCTGTCAGTACTAGCAGCTGCGTCTATGGCATTGTGCCCATGGTGGGTAGCGCTGCCCATGGTGGGTAGCGCTGCTCTTGGCAAGTAGTGCTGTCTGTGGTAATTAGCCATGTCCACGGTTGGTAGCAGTGTCCATCGCAGGTAGCGTTGTCCGAGTAAGTTAGTTGTGGCCATGGCGCGTTGCGGTGTCCATGGTGGGGAGTGGTGTCCGTGGTGGTTAGCTGTGTTCGTGGCAGGTAGTACTAGGCGTGGCGGGTAGCTGCGTCCATGGTAGGAGGTTTCAGAAGCGCGACGTGGAGAGTTCGTAGAAGAGCACGTATGCCTCACTCGAGCGCACCTGACCTATGGACAGAGGGGTCACCCTGCCCGAGGTAGAGAGAACACAGCGGTGAAACATGGGGCGACAGTTCCTCGTACTCAATGCAAACAGATCTCCTGGAGTGTGCGCCATCTTGTCAGATCTCAGAAGTGAAGCAGAAGTGAGCTCGGGTAGTGCTTGTATGGGCAACCACCACTGCACATTGTAGGTTGTCATCGGGTTGTGGGAATACGTGGTGTACAGGAGAGGGCAATGCAGTAAAATCCAATTGTTGTACTGTGCTTCTATGCTGCCACAAGTTGATAAAAGATGCCCTGCGTGTGCATGCTGGCTGAATGGGGAGCGGTGGCTGAGCGGTTAGCGCGCTATACTATGAACCCGCTGACCCGAGTTCGAATCCCGCTCATGGCCAACACAAATGACGATTATTTAAACCGGTCCCTGGGCCTCCCCTAGGTCAACTCAGCTTCAAATGAGTAGCTGGTGCGGTGTGTAAACATCGCTACCAGGGAGACAAAGGCATGGTGCTGGTTACCCACCCCTTCCTGTGCTGTGCTGGCCTTCATAGATGCTCGCTAACAGCACTTGCCTCAAAAGTTTGTTAAGGCTATATGTGGGATCTTTGTATTTGTCTTTGTGCTGGCCACATGGCCGCTCACCGCGAGTCATTGTAGCAGTGCCACTCAGAGCTGCCCGGCGGCCGCCCGTACGCGATGTAGTGCCCGCCCATGGTGGTGCCCGAGTGGTTGGCCACGGCGTACAAGTTGTACACAGCAGACACTGAGAGGGAGGGCAAGGAGGTGTGGAGACATGGGAACAGTGTTGGTCATGCACACAGGGTGCGGAAAAGGTGGTGGCACCAATGAAGCAGCGTGGACGTGAAAAAAAGGAGCCTAGCTGAAGATCCTATGGCAGAACCTCCTGATTGCACACAATTCAGGTGGCAGTGGATGATCATAAACTGATTTAGGACTTCTGATGGGTGATGTGGATATCTGATGCACAAGTAGCGATTAAAAGACAATCCCATTTATAGACCAGATATTCAGTCACCATGTGCCACATCGTGGCAGCTGCCACTCGAGGTGCCCTTTCAAATGTGTCAGATATGATGTATCAGGTGTAAAGCAATGTGAGATGCCCCGGTGTAAAAGGGCTCTATCAAAAACAAGTAATTATTATAATAGGTTTTTCCCCTTTTTTCTAGCAACAAAACAAGTATTAAGATGTTAAAACACCAAAATGAAACCTTTAACAAGGAATCATGTCTGCATTAACCACAATACTTGTGGTCAGAATGCAAACAAAAAACATACTCTGATAATATATGCAGCTGTTAGACCAGTGGACTCCTTTTGGCGTCTTCTGGTCAAACACCGTTTGAGACGAGGCTAAAAATAAAGCTGTCTCTGGTGTGGACCAATCAGTTTCAAGGACAACGCATCTATTATTAGAGTAGATTTTTTGTTTGCATTCTGACCACAAGCATTGTGGTTAATGCAGACATGAATCCTTGTAAAAGGTTTCAGTTTGGTGTTTAAACATCTTAACAACTGTTTTGTTGCCAGAAAAAAGGGGAAAAACCTATTATCATATTTTGGTACTGGCAAAGAAGATCCCATGAAGTAATTATTGCCTGTTTTCGTAGCCGATGTTTCACGCTCGTGCGGATTGTTCCAGGGACTGGCCTCACCATTCTTGTCAGCAGCAAAGTTGCCCAGGTCGAGGTCTCGTAGGGGGAAGTCCACGAAGGTTGACAGCTTGCTGGTCTGGTAGCGGCGGGATGACTCGGAGAAACGCTTCAGGTCTGAAGACGATTGCAGTTCAGGGATAACGCAACAATGCATTTACAAAATCTTTATGCATCTCGGAAGCTAAGTAAGGATCAGTCTGGTTAATGTATGGATTATAAACTGCCTGGGGACACCTGGTTTTGTAGGATTGAACTAGGAGGTGGCCAGCAGATCCAAGTACACCAATGAGTTATTGAATCTGCAAATCTTTGAGCATAACCCCTCAAACACGTGGTGGGTTTTCTCTCATTTCCTCCCAACAAAAAGCTAAACACTCATTAATGAAACCACCACAAGACAGGATCCTCATTAAATGGGGTCTTTAGACTTGGGAAAGCTTCCCCAAGTTAAAAAAGTGTCTTTTTATTCTAGCAAGCACTTTTTATTCTAGCAAGCACTTTTTATTCTAGCAAGCACTTTTTATTCTAGCAAGCCCTTGTTATTCTAGCAAGCCCTTTTTATTCTAGCAAGCCCTTTTTATTCTAGCAAGCACTGCAGCACAGCACTTTCTTTAGGGAGCACTGTGGATGTGAGGGTTTCTAGGCAAAAGTAGCTACAGGGGCAAATAATAATGTGACAATGTGTCACAATTTTGCAAGTTGCAATTTAGCTTTGATAACATAAGGCAAACACGTTTTGGAAGGCATATAAAGGGTTTACTCTAACTGTAGGTAGTGATCAAATAAAGTGACTTCTGAAGTAGTTCTGTGACATCATCTTCCAGGGCCGCCCAGGTTAGTCCACTGCTATTTGCGAAAGTTATAAATGACAGAGACCCACGACACAGGTAGCTTTTACAAGTAGGACTATCTGGGGGTCCGAATATAGAAAAACTAAGTAAATCCTACCAGGCAGCGTATTGAAAAGGCACCAAAACCTTATAACGGAAAATGCAGAGTATTTTTATCGTATTATATTTGTTGCTGTTTGTTAAAAAATGTACAACATATTTAAAAAGTACTGAATATATCCTCAATTATAGATAACGTATACAATTACTTAGTTAACATGTCCTTAATTATTTTTCTATTTAAAGCTTTCATGACTGCAGGGATTCATCTTCTTGGTTCTTTCGGTAAAGTCACGTAGAAGGGAAATAATAAAATTTAAAAAAATAACAAAAAATAAAAATAAAAAGGATTTTACTTTTTATTATTTCCCTTCTACGTGACTTTACCGAAAGAACCAAGAAGATGAATTCTTAATTATTGTCAACATATTAAATCATGCGCAAAAACATATTAAATTGATACACTGCTATGTTACTACCTATGTTCACTTCTGTTTGGATTGAGTGTGCGATGCATTGCTGTGCTCTGGGTGCCACAGAGCCACCTTCCCTCCACAAATCAGGACGCCATCTCCATAGAGTAGCAGTGTGGGTATGGGGAACACAATCCTTAAAATAAGATGCATTCGGCTGTGTTAATGGTGAAAAAACTTTGATTTTGTAAAATTATATATGACGGTTGCTCGTTTGGGATGATTTACTTATGCAATGCTGCTTGTGGTCGTGTAGGCCTTTGTCTACAACCTGTTTTACAGAATATTGACCTGAGATTGGAGTGTTCTGCTCAGCTGACTGCAGTCTCCTGCATCCCCTCAGATTCTGGGCCTGGCTAACTGCAAATCCCTGTCTGCGATTTCTGTGACATTTATCGCTCCATACACTTCAGTCGGGCTGTGGCTGAGGTAAGTTGTATATTTATCTTCTTGGTTCTTTCGGTAAAGTCACGTAGAAGGGAATTGTTTTATTATGTTTTATTTTTATTATTTTATTATTTTATTACTTCCCTTCTACTTGACTTTACCGAAAGAACCAAGAAGATGAATCCCTGCAGTCACGAAAGCTTTAAATCGAAATTGTATATTTATGTTATGAATTATGTTAAGTAAATGTGAGTGTGATTTTGCATGCAAGTATTTGTGCAAGAGTACGTGTGTAGTGGTCTCGAGGGGGCCACGGCGGTGTGGAGACAGTGCCGTGTGAGGGGTGGCACTGTAAGGGCGGAGCCCGGGTGTCGCTGTGAAGGGGGTCGCGTCAGGACGTGACCGCAGGTGAACCCGGGAGGGCACGTGACCGGACGAGGGGGGGGCAGGGAGGCCCCCAGTCGGGGGTGAGAGGATCACGTGATGGGGATCCAGAGTCCCCACGAGGGTTCTGGAAGGGGGGCGTGGCCAGGGGCGGGGCCGGCCACGCCAGGGGAGTTATAAGCGGGGTCCCGGGAGGGATCGCAGCGTTCTACTCTTGGAATGAAGTCGCCGTCCTCAATCCTCGGTCTCCGGGCTTCACGCGTGGACCAGGCAGCCAGTCAGCTGCCCTGGTCCGACTTTAGAATTGTCTCTCCGAGTGACAGTTTAGTGAGCCGTGGTGATCTCCACCCTATGCTGTTATCCTATTAGAATTACCCGTTGTGTTAAATAAACGTGTTGCCTCCAAGTACAAGTGTGCGCCTAAGTCAACACACTACACGTGAAATCATTCGAGTGTGTTACTTTGTGCGCAAATGTCTTTATGTGCGTGTGTGAGAGTGTTATTTGTGTGTTTATCTATCGTGTGCCATGAAAGTGTAAATACTGTGTCAGCAAGTCTCGATGTGAAGACAGGGTGTCAGAGGCTGGATGTAAAGACAAGGCGCCAGCAAGTCTGGAGGGTCTTGGTTGGGAAATTCCCCAGAGTGTCCAAAAGAGACAGCTGGGGAAATTCCCCCAGAGAATCCACGAGGATAAAAGCAGGGCCAGGGGGGATGTTCGAGGCTGCGGAGGGGGACTCGGGCCGCCGTCGTCGCTGTCTTCATGTCGCTGTCTGTTTGGTCATAAAATCCCTACGTCAGCATTAGCTCATGACGACGTGGTCCTAAGCTACAATTACGTGCAATAAAAAAAAACCTCTAATAGTCGAGTCGGGAGTCGTTACATAAGTAGTAATAAGTATTTGTTAACAGTCTGTTAAAAGGCTATATTGGGAAGAATGTTTTTGTATATTTGTGACAGTGCGTGTTTGTGTGCATGTTTGTCTGTGTTTGTGAGAGCGGGCGTGCCTGTACGTAAGTAATGGCAAAATTAAGGGTGGCCCTGACTGTTCACGGAAATGTACGCAATACCATTGTGTGAACCCGGTAGGGAATCGGAAATGTGACAAATCATGGACTACGCAATATTTTAATTGCACAAGCCGTTTGGTACTCAGGGCACTGGTCTGAAGTTCTCACCTGGTAAAGCAAAATAAACTCCACTAAAAACATAGCACAAAATATTTCCTTTGCGAAGCATTTAGACTTTGACAGGAAATAGCGGTAGTGATTTTGAAATTTGATAACTCAGGCCCAAATGCCTTCACAGCAGTTGACTCGCCACACACTAATTGGCCGTTCTCTTACCTGCAAACCTGCAGGCAACGTAACGTCAACAACAGTTTGTAGCCTTCAGGGAGTGTGCGACATGCCAAAAATGTGTCACACATTCTCAAAACAAGACGTGATTGAAGAAATAAAAGCACTTTTACTTTAGATGGGGGTTTTTTAATCACCTCAGTTTAAATATTGGAAGCTGCAGGAATCCATACTCTCTGGTTATTTCGGTAAAGTCACACCACAAACCCCTCCCCCCTCTCCCCCCGTGCGAGCACCCACCCGTCCATGCACGCCACAAAACCTCCCCCCCACTCCCCCGTGAACTTCTGCAACCACGACTCGACAAAACCCCCCCCCCCTTCCCCGCCTATATAAAGCTACAACAGCAGATAATTTTCTCACCTGATGACGGACGTCGTGTTTCTTTTATTATTTTTTATATCTACGTGACTTTACCGAAAGAACCAGAGAGTAAGTTTAAATACCTGAGAAAATGAGGCATCAATAAACAGCTGATATAAGCAGCCTGATCTTCTATCTGGCCAGTTGGCTCAGCAGTAGATTGAGTGGAAGGTTGCAAGTTTAAATCCTGCTTAGGAATTAAATCAGCCTATAATTCCTTTGGGGTCAAGAAAATAAGTACCACTTTGTGGGGAAATCCACAGTGTCCATCACAGGAAAGAGGAATCTCCAACACTGGCTCAGGGCTGTAAACAGATGGGAACCGCCTCAATGCTCACGTGAACAGGGAATCACTTTTTGATCACCTAAATGCAGACTACAGAACATTTGATATTACCACGTTAACATAATGCATAACAATATATACAGGCTATTGTGCCTCATTGAAGGGCTACTGCCTGAAATGGTAGCCGACTCAGCATCTATATGTTAATGATGGTGGACATTTGTTTAACTTGGCTTGAACACCACTGCCAATTCAGTCCCTTATTTATGGATGTATTTAAAGCCACAGCTGAGCACATTTCTTTGGAGCTGGCCATGGTACAAGGGCAATATGGCAACTGAGATGAGTGGTAATTGCAAAGGATACGTAGGACGAGGATTTTGGGAAACTTCTGGATTGTGAACTTCTTAGTGCATTTCCTCCGCGCCTTGCAACGCGAGCATGTCTGTATGGGATGGGGTGGAACCGAGAAACAACGATCAGTGTCAAATGTTTAAAAAACCCATTGGGAACTTGTTTCATTAATCCAGAGACCACAAATAGTATTAGATTTAAATATCTTGACAATAATTTAGACTGAAAATGAACCTAAACCAGGGGTGTCCCAACATTTTGCTCCGAGGGCCAAATTTACTAAAATATGATACCTACATCTAGATTACGTTCGTGAATGATTTCATTGCCACTCACCGGTCTTTCGTCTCCATCCAGGACCTCCTCCTTGGTGAAGAGCCGTATGCAGTCGACGAGGGAGCAATCGTATGACTTCTGTGGGCAAGCAAGGAACAGATCAGGGCAGAGGAGAGCACATAGGGGGGAAGGGGCAGCCCCAAAAGGCATCTACCACAGCCTGATTTGCAATCTCAATATCACTTGAACAATACCACTTTTAACGAGACTCAATAGATTTATAAATGTATTTTCTCTGTGATTATTTTTTCGTGTTACGTGCATCTTTTTCCCGTTAATCAAGTATTCTTTTTTTTTTTCGAAGTAGCGGGGTTTTATTTTCATATTTTTTGTACGGAACTGGGAAATTGATGTGCTGCGTTGTGGGATGCAATTGCATGAATGACGCTATATAAAATAAAATTATTATTCTTATCAATAGTAAAACCATGAATCTGCTCAACATAACAATCTCATCTGCCCTCTCATGTAATGGCTATATGAATAATCTGGCTAAGGAGGCATCGAAGAAGCATAGTTTTTTTCCATACTAATGTCTTCTTTAACTCTAAACAATTATTACTACGAAACAAAGCACACATTGTGCCTCAGTTGGATACTGTTGTCATATCTGGGGTGGATCACTTGGTTCTTACCTCACTGCACCTGAAAGAATTCAGAATAAAGCAGCTTGGGTGGTTGATCATCCAGAATTCACCAATTCACTCAATCACTCACCTCCTTATCACTCTTCTGTCACTATTTCCATAGTTACTTTGCCCGAGAACTTCACTCATTGATTCCTCCACTCATTTTGATTAATCGGTCTAAAAGACTAAACCGTTTTACCTCATCCATACTGTGTTCAACCACCACACCGCAGATAACAACACTTGTAAACTAAAATAAAACTAAAAACTTTTTATTTTACTAGGTCAAGGCCCACACAGCTATACACCTCTTTTCAGAAGCGACCGGGCCACAAAGGATACCCCCAATGAATTGTCTTATCATGTGGAAATTTATACCAGCCAAATACTCTAAACCATATGTTTCTAAATGTGGAGCGAAAAACCGAAGGACCCGGAGAAAAATCCACGCGACAACAAGAACATGCACACTCCATATATAGAGTTCAGGGTCGGGATCGATTCCACGACCTTATGTATACCTGGTGAGGTAGTTAACATCTCGCCACTACGGCGCCCCTCTTTAATGCTACTTCCCTCGCACTGCTAAACTTTGAAATTCCCTCCCATCATGTATTGTCCCGCGCTCTTATTACAAACGTGCTTCTTCAAAACACGTGTTGCCTCATCCACTACAATTTTGATAAGAGTGCTTTTTTTGCCTGTGCTCAGAAATAATTTTATGAAAAAAATACATTTATCCTCCCTTTTAAATGAAAATGTCAGCTGAAAAACAAACATTCTAAACACATAGATGCCATCTGTAACAAGGTTGTGTGTACGGTGGCTGTGTGATGCAAGTTGGGAACTCTTGTGCAATGACGTTGTTACAGAGTAAGGAAGTGAGGTCACATGCCGCAATGACATTACTAGAGTAATGTTGACAAAAAAAATGTATCCTTTTTTTTCATTAACAAAGCTTCTAACAGCTTGTGACACAGCCTATAAACAGCGTATATATTCGTTTTCCAACTACTCCTCACTGACCTGCGAGATGGGTAGCGAGAGGTCCCAAAAGGGGTCAAAAGTCGTCGAGCAGAAGTCGCAAGTGCTGCACTTGAGCGAGCTCTTTAGCTGTCCCACGAACAAGTCTGTGAAGCGGAAGGCAGCAAGAGAAAATGCAAAGCAATGCTTGAATCACTTAATGATTCTTGTAGTTAAGTCAAAATAATTTCCTGCTCCTGTGAGCATTGTGGCATTGGCACTCATTTCCTTTTTACGGCCCAGCCAGTGGTGAAACTTCCGTATTCGTATGGTGAAGACGAGTCAATTCAAAAGACAACCATTGTTGACTGTCCCACACAATCGTATTAATTTTTCTGGCCCCAGAGGGATGATGTGCTGAATCCACTCCCATTTAGGATTTGAACTACCAACCTTCCGATTGTGAGCCACATGGTCTACTGCTGAGCCACCTTGGCAGATCGTGACAATATAATTTCTTGAGGAGTGAATTGTTACACTTCTTCTCCACAGTCTATAACATCACAGATGTGATAGTTGCAAATTATTGGTGGTGTGAAGATGCAGATGAAACCCCATCCATCCTGCACTCACCTACAATCTTGCTGTTCTCTTTCTCTAGGTACCTTTTCCACATCCTCTTTGCCTTCTCATCATCACTGTGGTAGGAGAACAGGGAAACACGGTCAGGCTCAGATTGCCAGGCACACACTAAAAATCCAGTGCATTTGAAGCAAGGGTGGGTGGCAGTGTTGAGTGTGTCGATGTTCAGTATGGCGGTGTTAGAGTTGTTGCGCGTGACTGTGTTGTTGTGGCGCACGTGGCGGTGTTGAGTTGTTGCACGTGGCTGTGTTGTTGCGGCGCACGTGGCGGTGTTGAGTTGTTGCACGTGACTGTATTGTTGTGATGCACGTGGCGGTGTTGAGTTGTTGCTCATGGCTGTATTGTTGTGACGCACGTGGCGGTGTTGAGTTGTTGCTCATGACTGTATTGTTGTGATGCACGTGGCGGTGTTGAGTTGTTGCACGTGGCTGTGTTGTTGTGGCGCACGTGGCAGTGTTGTTGAGAGTTGCTGCGTAAAGCTGTGTGACTCCCCAAGGTTATGGTGCCCAGAGAGCGAAGTTTACCTGTATGAGTCAAGGTCATCGCTGATGGGCTGGCGGGGTCGGCTTAGCACGCGGTTCACCTCCCCGTGCAGCCCATCGAGCAGGAAGCGCAGGAACTCCTGTGCATCCTGCTGGCTGTGGTGGGAGCGGGGAGGGGCACAAAGAACACCCGGCTACGTCACGCGCTTTGACCACAGACGAGGAGCAGACTGCGTTCGCCGTGGATGCGTCACTGCGGTGATACTGCTTCTTATGGCGATGATGATGGTAACGGTCACCATGCTCATGATGAGCAACATGTCTAGAGCAAGATATGGTTGCACTCTTGAAAGCAATCGGTATTGTGACAGTCATCATAATCAACACTATTACCACTATTGAAATAATCATTTATTAAATTCATAATTCGTCTCCATCATAACAACTTTAATCAATGATGACCATTTGTGAGCAAAGGCCGGCGCTCAGTTGGTATTGATGCTTAAATCATCAACTGTGCATTACTCCTCTTAACAGACAACACTGGAGCAGCTGAGCCCATTGTCTGCTCTTCACTGCGGATGCAGTTTGTGTTTTGGTTCTGGTCCAGATAGCTCCACTTTCTGAGGTTTGCCTTGCAATAGCCGACACTTGTATGCAGACGGTTCAGGTATTGCCTGCAGATTGCCTCTGGTTCTTGCTACTTACACTCTCATCTTAGCAGCTGCTGATTCAGCTCATGTTCGTGCATTTCACAGTTGCAGCCATGTATTCTCCGCAATGAGCTGAGAGGTTCTATGGTGGTGATAAAACTATTACGTGATTAAACTGGCAGCAGGTATATGCTGGTAGAGTGGATGCCTTGGATTTGTGGCCTAGTGCAACCATTGTGCCCAGCTAGCGACCATTCTTCTGATTGTCCAGGTGTGTGATGTCAGCCAACAGGTAAAGGCTGTCTACATTGGTTGGCTTGAGAAAACCAGCAATACTTCTGCAGCAATCGAACACCGGGCCGATCTTTTTTAAACGTACGGACCTCTACCATGCAGGGCACACGTACTCCGCTGCCGAGCAGCAGAGAGCCACCACCATTGACATGAGTGGAGATGTATATGATCCCCATTTTGCGATGACCATTTTCTGGATGATGTGACATTGTGAGTTTACCTTCGCCCTGGTTTTCTCAATATGTGCCTTGTATGTCATAGATTAGTTGAGTATTAAACCAAGGCCGACGGGATGTTAGCAGTGGGCCAGTTTAAACCATGAGATCGTGAGTTCCCGCTTCACGTCCCTTTTTCTTAGAAGGCGCATACTTGGGTCTTCAACAGGTTGGTTCAGAGTTGGTTTTCCTCGTCGTATGCTGCACTGTCTTTTTCGATGTGTGTGTGTTCATGTTACTTCTAGAGGTAAATACCTAATTTGTTTGTTGTTAAATATTCCTGAAGGACCCTGTACTCATTCTCTACAATACTGACGTTTGTGTTGTTGCTGTGCTCACGTACCACGGATCTCCTTAATAAAATAAACGGGATCATCCGTGTAACAAATAAAAACAAACAATCTAAACTAAGGTTTGTTAATGTTGCCTTCAGGGTAATTTTGAGAGGTGATGAAAGTCCTTGCATTGGGCTGTTACGCAGCGGTCGTTCACGTAAATGAAACTTCTGGTGTCTGGGTAGATTGGAAGTAATGGTGCAAGCACACTGCTTTGTGGAAGACCATTTCTCTGTCAGTATCAGCACCTTTGCTTTCCATTAATTTCCCCGAAGAATCGTTGGTTCTCGAGTAGAGTCCGGATGAATTCGGTTAGATGTGTAGAGATGTTAATAGAGTCACTATGGCGTGTGCACCATCTATGGTCACAAGCCTGTAACTGTGTGTCTTGTGCCTCTCTAGCACCGGCGTAGGTATGGCAGGGAAGTGGACCCGAGAGGGCATGGTCCCGTTGACGGGCAGAGAGAGGGCACGTGAGAACATGACCGTCTGGGTGAACCCGAGAGGGCACGTGACCGGCACGGGGTAGCAAGGGGGCCCAAAGGGGGCTTGAGGGACACGTGATGCTGACTCCAGACCCTTCTGGAGAGATCCAGAAGAGGGCGTGGCCGGAGGCGGAGCAAGGCCACGCTCGGCAGCATAAGAGAGATGGCCCGAGAGCAATCGCGGCTGTCGTCTAGAATCAACCCACCGTGCTACGTCTCTTCGGTCGTCGGTCTTCGTGCTCGGGCATCGTGGGCGAGTCTATGTATGTGTGTGTCAGTCGATGTATGTGTGTAAGTCTATGTGTGTGTGTAACTCCATGTGTGTGTGTAAAGTCGATGTCTGTGTGTGTGAGTCCATATGTGTGTGTGTGTGTAAGTCGATGTGTTTGTATGTGTGTGGGTCGATGTCTGTGTGTGGGTCGATGTCTGTGTGTAAGTCGATGTGTGTGTGTGTGTGTCTTTTTCGCCCGGGCAACGCCGGGTACTTCCCGCTAGTGTCATATAAATACTTTCTCAAGTCATTTCAAAAGCCACTTTATCCACATTAGGGGCAAAAATGTACCTGCCCAGCAAAAAGATTTAGTCACAGATCAATAAATCCAACATTTTTTATTCTCACACCTGGAATAAGCAAATTAGGGTAAAAACTAACTTAAGGTTTTTTTTTATATATACAGTCTATGTTGACTGAGCTGGGATCACCAGCTCCCTAGTAATGAGAAGGCAGTACAACCACTTTATTTGGTGATACTGCATTGACCGCCATGCACAAGCAAAGTTAACAAAACTCAACATGCTTGTGAAAAAACTGGCTTTAAAGGAAAAAATATAGGTACTTAGGCACTGATTTGGGCAAAGGTGCTTCTTTATGAAAGCAACCTTTTGGGCATTGGTCATTCTTCAAAAAGTAGGGACAATTACATATATGAAGGGCCATTTCCTAAATCGTCACCTATTTATATGTATTTTCATTTTAAGGGAGTATTATTGACGAATCAGTATAACCACAGGTGACTAAAACTGTGAATAAATCACACCCAGCATATCAGCATTGCTAGCTCGGTGCTCTGAAACCACGTGATTCCTCCGCGTGACGCGGCCACCTGCTGGTCACTCACTTGTAGCCCATGAAGCGGGGCGCGTACTTCTGAATCTGCGTTTTGAAGGCTTGGGGACTGACCGTCTCTGAGCCCGTGCTGCTCCAGAGCGCCTGCAGCAGCCGGGCAAACTCTGCTCACGTGCAGCAAGCACACAGAGAAGACACACACATTCGCTCATTAAGTCACTCACCCACCCACCACTCACCCAATCACCGCACTGCATGTGAAAACACTTGTTCTTCTGTTTGTTTTCCCTCGCACTGCTCCACTTTGGAATTCCCTGCCATTGTTTAATTTCCTAAGCTCTGATAAATAATCGTGCTCAATAAAAAAAAGCCTGTTCACTTATATCTATCCGTCACACATCTCTCCATCACACAATGTCTTTCAGAGGTACTCCCAATGTCATGCACGAAGATTACTTGGTCACACTCAGTTATACATTGTGCACCCTTGACAGTGTCCATGTCAGGCAGGGTCTCCTAAAACTGGACTTACAAGTCCCACGTGAACTTAACCATGTGTGAATCATACATGTTATAAGGTGCACTCTTTACTAAGCACGTAAGTACCAATGCTGAAATTCACCATGACTCATTGACATATCTGCTCTTAAGTGTGCCAAAAAGCAGCAATATGTATCGGGAGGGAGCCCAAACTGTACAAATAGCAGCTCAACAAATGGGGAAGGTGGCTCTCAAGGCCCAAGCGTTGTTAACAATCACATAAACTTAATATAGGGAACGTTCAGGTCAAAGCATGTACAGAAACACACTTTAAGTACAACAAAAACAACTACAACAATGTTTGTTTATGTTATTGCGTTTGTCATGTTGGTGACCCAGGTCATTCTTGTATAACAGACTACACTGGTCTCTTGAGTTCATGTCTGGTGAAATAAAATACATTTTAACTTGAAGGTGACGCACAGTAGTGAATAATGATGAATAGTGATGCCTGTGTAAACGCAGAAACTACAAGGGGGGCACTTGCCATACCCTCCATGAGAGCGCCCTTCATCCTGCTGCCCATGTTGAGCTCTTGTTTGAAGTCCCCCTTGAGGCAGTAGTCCCGCAGATCATTACTGTTGCTCAGGCACTGGATCACAGAGTTGAGGAAGCACTGCACACACAGTACAGACACGCAGAGCCACACTCAGCCGACCGCATCGCTCAGACGGAGCCCCGCACTAACAAGACGTGGCAAGGAAATGCCAGCGAAGAAAAGAACCTCCTGCTTTGGACACTCAACAACACTGGGACAATTGTGAGCAAGGGTGCAGATCCACCTTAGGACTCATCAGGACAGGGGAACAGGCGGCGATCTTAATGTCCACTTGCCACCCACCATCATTTCTGGAGACCCAACTCGAAACACAAACGGCTCTTACTCCGTGTGTTCCACTCTGTCCGACATCAGCGAGCATCTTAGGTGGGGACATGGCCCAGCAGTCATGCATTTGCCGGATGTTGCAGAGGTTCACGGTTTAATTAGGGCTGGCTGCCCTGGCTAATACTGCCATATATTTGAAGTCTTCGTGACTGCAGGGATCCATACTCTCTGGTTATTTCGGTAAAGTCACGTAGATAGAAAAAAAATATAATAGAACACGACGTTTCTGTCGCAACACAAGTATCCGCCATCAGGTGAGAAAGAATGATCTGCTGTTGTGGCTTTATAAAGGCACGTAAGGGGGGGGGGGGCGAAGTGGGAGGGGTTTTGTAGAGTAACTTAAAGCTTTCGTGGCTGCAGGAGTTCACGGGGGAGGGTTTGTGGCGTGCAGGGATGGGTGGGGGCTGACATGCTAATTTCTCCAGCCCCCACCCATCCCTGCACTCCACAAACCCTCCCCCCTACCCCCGTGAACTCCTGCAGCCATGAAAGCTTTAAGTTACTCTACAAAACCCCTCCCCCCTCCCGTGCCTATATAAAGCCACAACAGCAGATCATTCTTTCTCACCTGATGACGGACGCTTGTGTTGCGACCGAAACGTCGTGTTCTATTATTATTTTTTCTATCTACGTGACTTTACCGAAAGAACCAGAGAGTATACTGTCATATATATTAACATAACATATATTTATGATGGATGTTAAAGATCCCAAGACATCACGCGAACAAGTAGCCAATTGTGAGCTGGCGTCTCAATCCAAATGATAAAAATGACACCGCAAAGTAATTAGTAACACAAATAATTGTCACCCCCTACTGCGGTGGCTGCTAAGGGCGGTGTGGTATTTAGCAGTAACAAGGCTGTGGGGACCGTCAGACTGTAGCTGGTGGGTTTAGCCACTTACCGTGTTTCCTAAGTTCCGCAGTCCGACCAGGCCCTTCACTGTCTTGGTGGCCTGTAAGGCCACACAGGTAGGATGAAGGGAAAGAGAAATTAACATTAGAAACAGAACCTACATAAAAACAACACAGACAAATTAAACAATAAAGTCAATGGGACAGATCTACATGGTGCTGAATCGGCCGACACGCTGCCCTAGTGGTTTGCCTGATTGCTGCTGATGGCAGTGATATCGGCACATTTGCTAAGCACACCTTGGGCCCAAACGGTTCCTCTGCTCTAACGCGCATTGCACAGTGCTCATCTTTGTCAGAAACCCTGATCCAGTGGTGGAAGTTCCACGTTCCTATGTTGGTAAGCAGCCTAACTAGTCTTCAGTTCCCACTGTTCAGTTCCCACAAATTGGTATATATTTTATTAACCCCGTAGCAATGGAGAACATCAGCAAACGACTGCGCAAATAAACAATCTGCTGGTTTGACACTAAATGTCGAAACTGGTTCAGAGTTTACTTGTATTAAACTGATGGCGCTGAAAATGTTATTCCTAGAATGCTGCACAGCTGATGAGATGTGTAAACAATACTTTTTTAAAGTGGAATAACAGATATGAAAATATGCAGTCTGATTATCTTTTTCGTGACGTAAAAATTGCCTTTTCATTGAATTTGGTAAAATTTCAGTCGTGAAAATCAAAAACAATGGCTACATCGACAAAACAATACCAAAAGTGCAACGATGTCAAGATAACGTGCATCAAACTGTGTATGTAACATCTTATTACTGTTGCGGCCAGGTGATTGAGCGTTGAAGTGAGCGGCTCGCAATCAGAGACTGTGGTCAATGAAACGAGTACTACTTTATGGGTAAGTCAACAGAATCACGAGTATAAGAAATTAGTGACTGAAAAAACACATGCATCGCAGCCTAAATTATAACAATGCAAAGTACATAAATGCAACAAATAGAATTCAGGGTATAAACCCTGAATTACAGAAGAAATTGAAAAAAGTGCATGAATTAAAATCAGTAGTAAATTAAATACATTTCCTGGAAATCAACATTGGATCGGGCAAATTACTGTTTAAAACCATTAATGAAAAAAAGTTACAGAAACATCAACATCGATTTTGGGTGATTATTGCATGAGGGCTTTGCCCTGGCACTGGTAAAATAAATACCAAATTTGTTGGGAAGTCAACAGTGGTTGTGTGCTATGGAGAGACTGCCTCTACTATAGGAATGTGGAATTTCCACCACTGATTCAGGCCTGTAAACAAGGAGATGAGCACTGCATCAATGCTCATTTAAGCAGGAAATCACTTCGACATTCAATGGTACAATTAGGTTAAATGAGTAAAAACAATGCAAAAGAAAAGCATTAAAATGACAGTGTTGCTGCATACCTACTGGTCATAAATAATTATATAGTAAAACTCCATCTTAAAATAAAAATAGCAATTTTTATTGTGGAGAACAAAAGTAAAAAAACAAATAAGGAGGCATTACACCTCCATCTAAGTATGCACTCAGAGAAGGCTGTGTGGCTTATAGTATGTGTAATGAAAACGTTAATTGTTTTTACATGGAAGTATATGTGGAGGCATATTTTCTGCTTATTTATTTCATGAATAAAATAGTTTCGTGCTATATTAAGTCTTGCCCAACTGTGTGTATGTTTTGTATAACTGTATCATTCAGTTTTTGTATGGAAGGCGCTGAAGGCCATCAGAATAAGGGTCACAAAGGGACCACACAGAGATCAATGATTTAGCTGTATGCCTAGACATCAAAAGCACAATTTAAAGATGTATTTAGCAAAAAATACAGCTTGATAATAATGTAAATTAATGAACATTCCCAACAACCTGGCTGGAAAAAAACCCAAATATTTTAACAAATCTGGTGAAAACTGGAAGAACGTTATTTCTTTTTACCTGGCGTGGCTAGTGTTAGCTCGGAATCGGAAAACGGTCAACCACATATCACACACGAGGCCCTGCAGCTGGCTGCATGGAGAACGTAAGTAGAATGTTTCCTTAGTTTGGAAGTCAACGCTGTAGATGTTAAGACAGACAATTACAGCAGCTGTTTAACGCAACTGGCCACTGGTCGTCCTTAGTGTAACTAATAATAATACTTCGTAATTACAGTGGTCTCTTCCAAGGAGCGCCT
Organism: Lethenteron reissneri; assembly: GCF_015708825.2. Classification (NCBI taxonomy): domain Eukaryota; kingdom Metazoa; phylum Chordata; class Hyperoartia; order Petromyzontiformes; family Petromyzontidae; genus Lethenteron; species Lethenteron reissneri. The sequence goes on from NC_083791.1 coordinate 12,677,171, forward strand.
CAATTCACCTTCAGACTCTTATTTCAGAATGGTCCTGTATTGGATTTTTTCTATCAATTCCCTGACTGAGTCTAGTCTTTGAAGTTCCAAGAGAAACCATACACATACAGGAAAGCTCTGTACAGACGGAGTTAATCAATTTCTGTACCACCATCTCCTGGCTAACTCGCAGGGCAAGCCTACAACAGCTCGTTTTCCCAGACAGTCTATTGTACTTTGTTTTTACTTTATTGGTTTTGTAATTTTGGTGACTCAATCTGGAAAAAAATATTTTTCCTGGTCTCACACATTAAACAAACTAAACAAGAACTATTTATTTTAATCATGCATTGTTGGTACATTCATGGTATTTTGGTCATAGATAACATCGGTTTGTGTATTGAGGTTGGATGTATTAAATTATCTCAACTTTACAAATACTTACCGAGGAGAGTTTATTTTTGTAAATGTTATGGTCAAAATGACTGTACCACAATTTAATGTGTTTGCTGAGTATGCATACATTGATGCTGGAAACACCCTTGCAAACAACATGTTTCATCTCAAGCAACTTATCAGTCACTTTTTTTTACAAATAAAATAAAATAAACTGGTTTATATTTTCATACAAACAGTACGAGTGGCTGGCTGCCCAAACGCCTCTCCACGTCCCCCCTCGCCAAGCCCCAGTCCCCTCTCTCTCCCAGTGCCCTCTCCCCACTTCTCCTTCAGTCGTCTTTTATAACGTGATCTATTTACAACCCGTGGAGTGGGACCTTTGCCCCCTTCCCACGTCACTGCCGAGCACAAAGACGCAAATAGAAATAACAGTAAAAAACAAAAGCCAGTTGAAGCACCGCTGCGTTAATTATGGTCCCCGGGACACACAGCGGGCGCTGATTTCCAGTGCAGGCTTTGTGCCGGGGCAAGAAGGTTCTGCATCTAGTTTCACATTCACCAGATTCAGCAGAACTCAGAGCTCGGACCGAGCGTTGGCTGCGCCATGGCCAGGCTAGGCACAGGAGTCCGTATTTTGTGATGAGCGGCACAGTCCATACACGTTTGGCATTGTGAAGCAGCTGTGCCATCCCGAGCGTGCTGGGATATGCTTTAACAGACAAGCATTTACCATTGCGGGCATGTCGAGTCAAAGGGACAAAACAATATCTTGACCAATCAGCCGAACGTTTGTGATCTACCATATTACTGGGCCAATTGTGCATAGTGCAGTCTCCAACCATTATTCACTCCATCTCCTTTAGAAGCTCTGATAATACATATTGTTTCTCTAGTCCTGTCAGATTTCTACAGACTCATTCACTCCATTAGCCTAATTTACCATTGAAAATCAAAGGAATTTTGCACTCAAATGTGCATTGGATGATTTCGAAACATATGTTTACAGTCTTGAGCCGGTGGTGGGAATTATATGCTCCTATGGTGGAGGCGAGTCTATCCATAGGACAACCACAACGTTGGGAAGTCAAGAGTAATTAGCATGGTTGGCTACGTACAGTGCAAAAAAAATTCAACATACATACAAAGTGGTACTCATTTTACCGGCGCCAGGGGGAAGCCCTCATACAATCATCACCGAAAATAGATGTTGATACTTCTGTAACTTATTTTGGTATGGTTTTTAACACCCATTTGTCCGAGCCAACTTTATTTACAGAAAATATATTTCATTTACAACTATTTATATTCATGCAATTTATTAAATTTCCTCTGTAATTCAGTTTTTTTTCTCTTGTATTCTAATTGTTGCATTGTTGTACTTATGGCTGCGATTAATGAGTGTTTTTCCGGTCACTCATTTCTAATACTCGTGATTCCCAACAGGCATCTTTATAAAACTCTAAATTATAGTGTTTCATTCAGATGACTATTGGAAAAAAGTTTTGGATATTTTGCTAGTTCTATTTTCTTGTGTATTTATAGCATTGTGTATATAGAGTATATCACAATATGGCAGGTACACAGTACACGTGTTTGCTTAAGACTTGTATTGCTATAGGCCACTTGACAACAATCACCCTCATTTCATCATCATCATCATGGGACCTTTTTTGCCAGTACCAAAATATGAAAATAGGTTTTCCCCTTTTTTCTGGCAAAAAACAGGTGTTAAAATGTCAAAACACCAAACTGAAACCTTTTACAAGGAATCATGTTACTGCATTTCAACTTTTGGCGTCCTCTGGTAAACACCGTTTTGAGACGAGGCTCAAACGAAAGCTGTCTCTGGTGTGGACCAATCAGTTTCAAAGACAATGCATATATTATCAGAGTATGTTTTTTGTTTGCATTCTGACCACAAGTATTGTGGTTAATGCAGACATGATTCCTTGTAAAAGGTTGCAGTTTGATGTTTTAACATCTCAACGCCTGTTTGTTGCCAGAAAAAATGGGAAAACCTATTCTCATCACCCTGATTGTTGAAGGCAGGTTGCTGGGATCGTTGCTGAGTGCGAAACACCACAAACTTTGATACACACAAAGCGCACACACGCCTACACAAGTGTATACTCAGGCACTTGTAAACAAGCACAAAGATATCCCCCTATAGTCTGAATAGACTGTTGGGGCAAGTGCTGTTAGGGAGTACCTATGAAGGCCGGCACGACACACGAGGGGGTGGGTGGCCAGCACCACGCTTGGCCATCTTTGTCTCCCGAGTGGCGGTGTTTACACATCGCACCAGGTACTCGTTTGAGGCTGAGTCGACTTAGGGGAGGCCAAGGACCGATTCAGATAATCGTCATGGGTGTTGGCCGTGAGCGAGAATCGAGCTCGGGTCGCCGGGGATATAGTGCAGCGAGCTAGCCATTGCGCCACTGCTCCCCTATACACAAAGACACAGGCACTCACGCACACTCATACGCTTATACAAAGAGAAATGCTGAGAAAATTATCCTCATTTAGCCTCAGATTTATGGGGCAAATTATATGAGCAAGTACCACGTAATTCTAAACAAAAAGGTTCCCCATCTAGCGTACACAGACTGTTGGGGGAAGTGCCTTTAGTTTAACACGTAGGCTTTCGCGACCAATATCATTCATAATAGAGGTTTTTGAGTTAGATCCCGTAAATATGTGTCGTTAAAACCCGCCACCACCCGACACAGCCAACTAGTAAGGGTTGTCACGTAAACAGAACATGCCAATTCGTCACTAGTACAGCACACCGGTGTGTTGGAGAGCCAAGTCACAACATTTACAAACTGTCGCCTGATGAAGCTAGTTGTAATTACTGGTGAAACGTCGTACTCAGTTCTAACCCAAGAACCTCTATTAGGAAGTGCCTTTAGCAAGCACCTATGAAGGCCAACACATTGCACGAAGGGGTGGTGTGGCAAGCTCCATGCCAGGCAACCTTTGTCTCCCCGATGCTAATGTTTACACACCACACCAAATACTCATTTATGGCTGGGTCTACCGAGTGGAAGCCCAGGGTCAGTTCAAATAATCAACCGCTGATGTTAGCTATGGCTAGGAATGGAACTTACGCTACCATGTCCAGAACACAGTGTGCGAACCACTACAATATCGCTTCCTCCACACACACACCCACAACAACAACAACCGCCATTCCCCACTAAGTGGCGGTGACGTCACCACGACGCTATTAGTGGAAGTGTTCCTCAGTTAATGCTCCCCGTTAACTCCTTACTTCCCTCTATCCTAGACCTTCTCAAATGTAGGCTAGCTAACCTGGCCCAGCTTCGGCGCAGGTTCCGACCCTCAGCCACACGAGTCTGGCCCTTACAAGGACATCAGACCTCGCTGCTCTGCGGTCGCACCACTGGCTTGTCCTGCTCGGCCCTTACAAAGACAGCGATTCAGGGGAGTTCCAGGTCTAGCTAGCTGGCCTTCAGTCTTCACTGGTTCTTCCTCTTGACCTGTACACGACCACTGCCTCGAGCTCTCTCGCTCTCCGCCTTATATACCAACCTGCCCTCGAGGGGCGGGGCTGTGTGGGATCCCAGAATTCCCCCCACACAGCCCCCTAGGGCGGTAACCGTTTGCGGACGTGGATGTAGACATCCCGGTTTAACTGCCCGTTTTTCCCTCTCGCAACACCCCTACATATACACACACAGGAAAAGATCCACCCATATAGCCTTAAACAGACTGTAGGAGCAAGTCTGTTCACGAGTACATGTTCAGGTCAGCAAGGCACACAAAGGGGGTGGGTGGCTAACTTCACACCTGACCACCTTTGCCTCACCAGTGGTGATGTCTACCCATAACACAGGTACTCATATGATACTGAGTCGACCTAGGGGAGGCCCAGGACTAGTTAAAAAATCTGCCACTGTTTTTGGTTTTGAGTGGGAGTTGAATTTGGGTCGTCAGGTTTGTAGCAGTGTGCTAATCACTACTCGGCCACAAAGACAATGACACCTGTACATGCACAGCGACTAGCACCTGCACACACACATGTATGTACAGTATGTTGAACTTATTTAGCACCGTACGCACCGTACGTAGCCAACCGTACTAATTGGCAGTGCAGATGCATTGTATACCCGTACACATACACCTGTACCAGCTGTATACACCAAGACATAGGCCTGTACACACATACACACAGAGTATACCTGTACACACAAATACAAACACACACACATGCAGTGCACAGCTGTACACACACCCATGAGTACTCACCGCACTCTCCCTCTCGGGCGGCGAGTGCGCCGTGTTTCCGGTGTAGCGTCCGCTGCTGGTACCAGTTCCGCCCAAGTAGGATGAGGATCCGATGGCCGAGCCCTTGAGGCCACCGCTCTCGTCGTCGTGGCTGGAGGTGCCGTGCCGCGTCACGTCCGCACCTGCCCGGCGAGCCCCCACCACCGACAGCCCTCCCAGGTCTCGGCTCAAGTGCAGCTCCGTCTGGCTGGTGGAGCGGCGCCGTGCAAGCGCCTGCGTCGACGAGAATGCGTTGCTGCTGCTGCTGCCGAGGCCGCTGCCGAGGCTGCTGCTGCCGTACGCGGAGGAGAGTCCGGCCGAGCTCTTGAACGACGAGTAGGAGCCGCACGCACCGCCCGCGCCGTACGAAGTCGAGTACGCGCCACTGCTACCGCCGCTGTAGCCCCCGTTGAGCCCAGACGGGGAGTAGTAGCCACTGCCGATGCCGCTGCTACCGCCACCGATTCCACCGTAGCCCGGAGATCGGAACGGCAGGCGGCTGAGGCTCTCGCTGCGCCGGCTCAGGTCGTGGAGGTGCGAGTCGAGGAAGCGTGAGCTGCTTCTCCCCACGCGTTCCTCCACGCCCGAGTTTGAGCGCAGGCGCGAGCCGCTGCCTCCACCGACGCCGCCGTAGTCGGCGCCGCTGCCAGTTGAATAGCGGTAGTCACTAGAGTAGGTGTGCGTCGTCACCAGGGGAAGCCCGTACGACCGTCGCCCGTTGCATACCGGCTCGGTGAGGTAGGACCGCGTGTGCGAAGAGCTATGCCATGCCATACCGGCGGCGGGCGGTAAACGCCACGGCACAGAGCGGCTGGCCCAGCGCAGTAGGAGCCCGCTCAATGCACCAGCGCCTCTGCCAGGTACTCGCGCTCTGCCCACAGAAGAGGAGACAAGGAGACACGGGTGGTGAGAGGGAGATGGCCGAGACACCGGCATCGCTCGCAACAACGAATGTCCCAGGTGGCCAAATAAGAATGTCCCAGGTGGCCATCGCATCTGTGACTACCAAACAGGTAAAACTTGAATGCGTGGCTTCACAATATTATGCCAGGCTGTATGATATTCTATCAGAAATTACACCGCATGACCGGCCGTTCCTTCTCGGAAACAATTAAACATTCAAGACAGAAAACAACCTGCCAACAAACTGCACACGTTTGTGTGGCGTGATGACTCTGCCAGCGTGCGCCAATGCAAACAGAAATTCACACGCATGCCACAGCACGCCCAAGAATATGATTACCACCCCAAGCCCTCCCTCCAATCCCTTTGCATCTACTCCGTGCCGCCCACGCCCTTGCAGGGATCCTGCTGTTATCATTGCAAAACAGACATGCAAACAACCTCTGCACATGAGGGTGAAACATTGATAAAGCATTGCATTGCCCATCACTTATTAGTGTCGAATGTTTAATTTGTAACAGAGAATATGCCTCACTCTCCAAAATCTCAATCCAATCCTGGTATACAGCACGTAACTGTGAAATCATTTCAAAAGAGATCCAATACATGCATATATATTTTTTCTTAAATAGAAGTATTGTCACAATGCTCATGGGCCTGACTTCACGTGCAATTGTGCTCGTGAGCCTACGCTGACATGCGCGACACCTTCCACAGCACGTGCCCTTCACAAACGCACGCCTCATACTTACCCATGCCCTCGAGTGTCACCGCAGGGCCTGTGCCCAAATGCAGCCAGGAGATTGTGGCACAATTTGCACAAGTAAATACGACGTGCGATAATCGTTGAAAGAATAATTCTTCGACAAACTTCCAAGTCCATCACCAAATTATTTTCCCTTGTGAATAATTGCACAGTTGCAGGGCGGCATGTGCATTTAGACAAACAATTATATAGCAAGCAGCGTTGTGTCTTAATAGCATGCAGCCGCCATGCAAGTTGCACGCCACATGGGTTTGCAATGGGCCCAACTCCGAGTGCCACAAAATGTCTCGTGCAAACAGACGGGTTAGACGAGTGTGAGCACACCCTGGCGCACTCAATAAATGCCTAACCACGCTAAAACGTACAGCTTTGGAAACAAGGCACACAGGCAAGCCTACCAGCACAAACACACACATACGGAGCTAGAATTTCGGCATTTGGAATGGGCTGGTATATGGCGATATGGCAAATCGGCACCAAACATGCATAAAGGCACTTTTTTAGAACATGTTACCTTCAAGCAACACGAATAAATTTGACGGGAAACAGCAGTGAACATGGGCTGCACAGGTTTCATACCGGAACTTTTAATAAAAATTCGGCCACAGCCACTCATTAGGGATGTTGTATGGAGAGGAGGACCGATGCTCGTTAGAGTGGCATCAGCAGGTCGCATTGACTCCTTCACTTTAAAAAAAAACTTGACACAATGGTCTTTCATAATATACGTTTTTTGGGTTAGATCGTGTAAATATAAATGTGTCGTTAAACCAGCCACCAAATCTGGCTGTTGCTTGATGAAGCTATTTGTAATTACTGGTGAAACGTCGTACTCAGATTGTAAATGTTGTGGATTTGCTCTCCAACACACTGGTGTGCTGTACTAGTAACGAATTGGCATGTTCTGTTTACGTGACAAACCTTACTAATTGGCTGTGTCAGGTGGTGGAGGGTTTAAGGATATATTTCTATATTTAGGCGATCTAACCCAAAAAACCTGTATTATGGATATTAGTCGCGAAAGCCTACGTGTTAAGCAGTTTTCTTGACTTTCTCGTAGGCATCCAACAGCAATCGCCTTCCATGACTCCTCTAACAATCTAGCAAATGTAACTCAAGCACCCTGCTGTAAACCAGAGACATTCTGATGCTGCTGCTACTGCTGTTGTTGACGACTGATGTTACTCGCCATCCTTAACCACCCACATACCTTACTCAGTGGTTCAAACAGCACGCCGACGCACTTTAGGCTGCACTGCCCTCGTCTCCGCGTGTGCATACGTGCATGTGTGTCTGAGCTCAGCTGCACTGTAAAACTTGAGAGCGGTGCTCGCTAGTGGGGGTCTGAGTGATGGCATTAACGGAATTTGCACTTCTGACGTCATGAGTTTGGCTCGGTCAATGTGGAACCCCTGCATTTAAATGTGTATTATAATTAGTGTAAGCGAGCCCACAGCCCGTCCCACTGTTTGTTAAAATCTCAGGCATGAGTTGAGTTTTATCTTTGAGGTCGATAAAATTAGTATCACTATGCCGACCCCAGAAATGTGGCATTTACACCACTAGTTCTGGGATGTAACAAGAGACAAACACCACCCACTTAAAGTGTAACATGTCCATGAAATGCACTCGCATGCTCAGCAGTGAACAGTACTCAAAGCTAACCATGCCTTACAGCTCTATTACCTAATTTCCCAAATGCTAAGATATTGCTTGAGCATGTAACAAGATTCATTACTAGAGTCACATATTTCCACTGTTGTGCGCACAACGCAATGTGTTAATATGCGAAAACACACTGCTTCAATAAGCAATATAATTATCACCTGAACAATGTCATTTCATATTTTTCAGTGAGATGCACAGTATAGATTCAAACAGTCATTCATATTATTACAACGGTGTGATACAATGAAAAACATTTTGAGGGATGTCACCGGTGGTTGTCATATGGAGATACTAGCCTTTGCCGTGAAATTGTGGAATTTACACCCTGGTTTTAAGGGTTGCCAAAAGAGATGAGCATTATGAAGTACTTACTTAAAATAACTAAGTTGACACTATGCCTCATTCGCACATCCGTCCTTCCATATAATTATTATTTTTTAAACATTCTATCATCCTCAGGGCCTTCTGGAGTTTATAATTTCAGCAACATTAGTTAAACACAAGGAAACTTTGGACCAGTTTTTACATGCAATGTCTTATCAAAAGAGACCGGCTTGCTTGAACTCACAGCCAGGATGAATGTATGCTCCTTTTATTATTTTAATGAATGCATTTAGGATTCAATAAATGAGAAAGAATAACTAAGCCACATGGGATGAATTTAATCCAATCAGACAGCTAACAACAGGAATAACTCATGTGACGTGAATGCAGTAAACAGACAATGGCTGGCTGTGCATGAGACGTAATTCTGTTTTCAAAAAGGGAAGTTACTCATCTTCCACCAAAAACAAATAGGGTGGTTTCAATTTGAACACATTGAAAATACCCCACAAATATTTTATTAATGGAAAGTATATAACAGGCTAACCTACGTGTAGGACTTTTCAAATTTCAATAAGATTTTGTTTAACCAACTGAGAACTCAAAGAGACCAGGATAGTCCCATTTTCACCACATTGTGATCTAAGGCATCGCCACTAGGCCTGCAAGTGAAGGCAGGTGTATGTGCATGGGTGATGCGAGCAGGCAGTCTGCGTATGTAAGATTACTGGTAGGGTTCTTGAACAATAACCGGTTAACCAGTAACCATTTTCATATTTCTAAGGTCAGGAACTGGTAACCGAGTCTAGTGAAACTTTAGTCAGGAGTGCTGATTGGCATACGTGACCGTACAATCTGCATGGCGCGTGCGAAAATTAGTTAAGGTGCAGTCCTGTAATTGCTTGCTCATGCCACTGCTGACAGAAGGGCCTCCACTACAGAGAGTTCTAGAGGGTAGTTGGTCCACTCCTCTATGTTGATTCCACTGGCACACCAAGAGATGAAATCGAACCGGTAAACTCTGAATTGAAGTCCAGTGTGCGAACCATTATGCCACTGTGACAGCTCCCTCCATTTCTCAGTTTAAAAGCTTAACAAGTTATGTGTATTGCTCTGGACATTTCCATGTGTGCAGCAAACCAGTAAACGTTTTTTTCGATGCGGTTACAGGTGATGCAAAATTTTTTATTTTAATGACCCTAATTACCGGTGAGACTCTTCTCCGCCCTGCCACACCCACACAAGCCGTGCCTCTCTCTCATGCTGTGCGCATGACCCATGTACACCATACCCCAGTGACGACGTGTGTGTATTAGTTTCATTAGATGATGTGATGTGGTGGGCAGCGCAGACTCGAGACTCATAATTGCTCTATGATTTCCAGCAGCTGGCCAGGTGGCTCAGTGGTAGCGTGAGCAGCACACAATCGGGAGGTTGCGAGTTCAAATCACGGTTGGGTGTGAACTTTGCACATCATCCCTCCTAGGACAGTAAAAAGAGTATTACTTTGTCAGGGTTATTAAGTCAAGTGATTGTTCTGTGGTTAACCTTGCCCCTACCATGGGAACATGTAATTTCTACCACTGGCTTAGAGCTGTATACAGGAGATGCTGGGACGCTGGTGGCTTTGTATGCATGTTCAACTTCTTTCACACCATACATGATCAACCATGCTAATCGGAGGTGCGGGGATGAAAACAAACTTAACACAAAAAGCAGTTCTAAAGAAATTATTTTCAATGTAGAGGCAGACCCCGGGTTATGAAAGGATTAAGTTCCTGAAAACAATCTGTAACCTGAATTTTCCGTATGTCGGAAATTAAACAATTTTCCCCCAAAATCAAGATAAAACCCATAGCCAGAAATAAGTTGTGTCTTCCCTACCGTTTTCTCTCAGTACTGTATCGCGCTGTTATCCGTTTTCTATCGCTAACTGTATCGTATCACTGTACATATACGCTCTGCACATTTTAATATTAATTGTTACCAAAAAGCAGTCAGTTTAACACGCAGGCTTTCGTGACCAATATCACCCATGATACAGATTTGTGTTGGGGTCAGATCACGTAAATATGTAAATGTATCGTTAAATCGAGCTGTCGCCTGATAAAGCTAGTTGTAATTACTGGCGAAACGTCGTAATCAGATTGTAAATGTTGTGGCTTGGCTCTCCAAAACACCGGTGTGCTGGACTAGTAACGAATTGGCATTTTCTGTTTACGTGACAAACCTTACTAATTGGCTGTCGGGTTTAATGACACATTTATATATTTACGCGATCTAACCCAAAAAAAAAACCTGTATTATGGAGAAACTAGTCACTTCCGATTGTTCGTTTACCTGCATTAGGCTAGGCCTAGACTTTATACTCACACACATATGCACACATAGACAAAGGTTGAGTAGGCTTGTCTACACACACATACACACATACTAATACACACACAGTACATACAGTAAATAACTCGCGAAATAAACTTAAAATGAAGAAACATAGCAAAAAAAACATGGGGAGAAAAAATAGTTATAAGCATAGAAAACAATTACGTAATGCTACAAAAGGAAAAGAATTACGTAACGCTACAACAATTCTATTTACCATAATCCTAATGAAACTCGGGCTCGGTGAAGGCGGCGTATACATCTGCATCCTCATCGCGGTGCACTATTTGCACTTACATAACTAACGCAAACATTTCCGCAAATTTCATTAATTTTTTTCCATAAGTCGGATTTCTTTGAGTTGGGTCTTCCATAACCCGGGGGACTGCCTGTAGATTTAAAGTGCACAGCGCAAGTGGCTTCCTAATATCACAAGGAAGAGCATTCCAGACGGCTGTAGAAGCACATTTGAAAGCATTGCGATGCGGTAACCATCTGTTCGATGGCTAGCTAAAAGCCGCAGCGAGGATGACCGGCTTGGTTTACACTTCTTGACGAGATCAGCAAGGTATTGTGGTTCATTTGTGGTTTTCTTCGGATGCTCCAGGTTCCTCCCACATGTATAACACTGGTCAAAAAAAAAAATTCTGGCCTGGACTTTTGCAGCTGTTTTAGACTAATTTCAGGGTGCTGATTCCAAATCTGAGATCAGATTTGCTCAACCACATCTAATTTTTATGCTATCGGCATACCCCATTTTCATTGATTTTACCCGAAATTAACTCTGTCACTTATGATTGCAAGTTGTTGCGAGTCAGTGACTGCTTTAGTGTTAAAATGTGGTGCTGTATTTTTAGGATAGTGTTTATAATATCATTTTATGTAGATATCCACATTTATTTAATATTTTTCTTCTGCAGGGCATGATCTAACAATGGCTACAACATCCGAAAGGAAATGCAGTAATGACCCAAATATGTTCTGCTACATCTGTGGCAGCTTCACTTTGCAGGATCAAAGGCGCAACATCAATACATTTGCCAAGAAGGTTTATCTTGCCTACTTTAAAGTACGACTTGGAGACCAAGACAAAAATTGGGCTCCTCACAAAGTGTGTAAAACCTGTGTTGAAACGTTGCGGTCATGGTCTAAAGGAAAGAATGCTAAGCTGAAGTTTGGTGTGCCAATGGTTTGGAGAGAACCTACAAACCATTTGGATAACTGCTACTTCTGCCTTGTCAATGTAAAAGGTTTCAATAAGAAAAACAAACAACACTTACAATACCCAGATATCCCATCTGCCAGACGACCAGTTGAGCACTGTGAGGAAATACCTGGGCCTGTATTTACTGAGCTACCAGAGATTGATGTTGAATCCCTCAGTTTACCTGCTTCTACAGATGATGATGCTCAGATCGAATATACGCCATCTGATGCAGATTGTGATAACATTTTTCTGTTTAGTCAGCCTGAATTGAATGATCTTGTAAGAGATTTGTATTTGCCAAAGCAGTCTGCTGAATTGTTGGCTTCCAGGCGGCAAGAGAAAGGACTACTCAGACCTGGCACTAGTGTCTCCTTTTATCGTAACAGAGAAGCAGCACTGCGAAAGTACTTCCATTCAGATGGTCAACTTGTTTATTGTAATGATGTTGAAGGGCTTCTTCTCAATATGGGACTGCCCGCATATGATTCAAGTGAATGGAGACTTTTTATTGACAGTAGTAAAAGGAGTTTGAAATGTGTGCTACTTCACAACAGAAATATATATGGTTCAATCCCAATAGGACACTATGTAAAAATGAATGAAGAGTATGCCAACATCAGGATTGTTCTAGATAGATTGGACTACCATGTTCATGGATGGCTAATTTGTGTTGATTTGAAAATGGTTAATTTTCTGCTGGGTCAGCAAGGAGGTCACACCAAATACCCTTGTTTCCTGTGCTACTGGGACAGTAGGGCTACATTAGAACACTGGGTTAAAAATAACTGGCCACCAAGAATCAGATTGACGCCTGGTGACAAGAACATCAAGAATGAGCCTCTGGTTGATAGGAATAAAATTGTATTTCCCCCACTGCACATAAAACTTGGGTTAATGAAGCAATTCGTCAAAGCTCTTGATCACACTGGAGACTGCTTCAGCTATATATGTTCAACCTTTTCAAGTCTCAGTGCCGAGAAGAAAAAGGCAGGAATATTTGATGGCCCTCAAATAAGAACACTCATCAGGGATCCACACTTTGTTACAATGACTGTGCGGCAGAGGCTAGAGCTTGGAATGCATTCTCTGATGTGGTGCGGAATATCATTGGGAACAGGAAAGCGGACAACTATCGAGAAATTGTGGAGGAGCTGCTCTTGAATTTCCAAGCACTTGGATGTAGAATGAGCATCAAGGTTCACTACTTACATAGTCACTTGGCCCAGTTTCCAGAGAACATGGGTCACGTGAGCGAAGAGCAAGGTGAACGCTTTTATCAAGACATTAAAGTTATGGAAGAACGTTACCAAGGCCGATGGGACTCAAATATGATGGCAGATTACTGCTGGTCCTTGATGAGAGACATTCCACAAGCTGTACATCGGAGATCGTCAAAGAAGAGGTCGTTTATGCAGATGTAACATCACTATTGTGAATGACCTTTTTGTACATATTTTTCTTATCTCCACAATTAAATTCTTACATGGTAATATGCATTCACTCACATTGATATGCAGTCACTCACAACTTTGTGCTACGGCTCATTAAATGTTTGTTTAATTATTATTGTATATTGTATCTTATCTTATTCTTGTATGGATGTCTGTTTAGCTATTCGTATATGAGCATAAATTTGCTGTTTTTATTGAAAATGCAATATTTGATATCTCAAAAACCTGATGTGATAGACAAAAACTGATGACAGATTTGGAATCAGCACCCCAAAATTACCTTAAAACCGTTGGAATACCTTATGCCAGAAAAAGTGTGTTGACCAGTGTAATCACACTCATTAATGGAGTTGAACAAATATCCCACGAACGGACCACAGAACTTGTGCAATCGTGAGTGCGAGTTTTGGCTGCCTTCCTTCTCACTTGTGATCTGTGATTGCCCATGTGAAAAATATGCACGTCACCAATTCTACAGCGTTTTGAGATGCAATGTGTATGAACAATGCTTTATATAAAAAAAAAACTCCACTCGTTCATCAAAAAAATGTGGCCTTAAAGGAAAAATATATAATAGGTGACCTTTTTGGCAAAGTCCTTTCTTCAGAGCACATACATCGAGAGGCCAGACAGATAGTGGATGCGAGTTGGAGACTGTACAATATAGAGCCTGATAAGAATTTAAAATGTTTTAAAGCATATTAATATTTACCTATTAGTAGCTAGAGTAACAGAGTAGGAAATAACTTTGACTTTGCATCACATTTCGCAAAACTTAGATATTGAACAGCCCAGCCCTAGTCTTCAGCAAGCCTACACATATCTTATAAACGTACGCACCAACTTACTGACACACTGTGGGGAAACTTGGGCAATGTGGTGATAGCTTTGCGCGTGCACCTTTAATTTTATATTTTCTGGGTGCACTTTGAGTTTCTACATAACCATTACTGGATGCCAATTGAGTTTCTTACATTCCTGGGTACCCTCATTGGATCCATTCATGGATACATCTTGAGTTTCTGGCCTCGTTGACTGCGCACTGTTTTAACAATTAGCGCGGGGAGGAGAGGCAAGGATGATGATGATGAGAGTGCGACTCGTGCTCATATCAAAGAGCCTCCGTGTGAAATCACAAGAGGTGCAGCACGCACACCCTCGTAGGCCTGGCCATCCTAGCCGTCGTACACTGCACCCTCCTGTCGAGTTACACAGCTAAATATAACCGGTCCTGTAATCTACCGGCTTTGGGAACGCAATGTCGCGCTCACACTACACGCTATCTCCATTTTTGCCAGTGGTCACACTACTCAAGTTTCTGATCCATCGTTTTTGGTGAGGCCAGGGTTGTAGAGAACGGGACACGCAGTGAGCTCAGCGTCAGTCTGAAGTGACCGCGGTGTTGTGGAACCATAGCCATGACTGATGCCGGTGGCAACAATCAGAGAGGCGTTGCCGAGCTGCTTTGACTCATGGGTTTCTGTAATCGTGACCTCACGGCTCAGTTCTTCGTCATCAGGAAACAATGCAGATTGGTAACAGCTTAAAATACACACATAGGCAGTGCTTAGTCACGGGGCAGTGGCCCTTGCTGACAACTGCACAGAATCAGTGACAATGTTACATTTAGAAATTAAAAAGACGAGTAAAAATGTATCAACTACGTGCAATATGTGGATCATACACCCCCACCACTCAACAAAATAAATAAAAATCCGGCAATACACCTCCCTCACATCTGGTACTCCAAAACAAGCCTATTCTTTACACATCCAATCAGCCACACGGTTTTCTGAAAGAGCATTATTTGGCAAGAATTGGTTCAACACAAATAAACTCTGGACCGGTTTCAACATTCAGTGTCTCAATAGCAGAGCCCGGCTTGCTTCAACCAATGTTAGTGAATTTACAGATATTCATGAAGATGAGCCCTAACAATTAGTGTGGTAGTGAAGTAAAAAAATACATGGAAGGTTATTTTACGAGGAATGTTACATTAAATACACAAATACTTTTGACTGTTTGCTTCTCAACACTAGTGGTGCAGGGACAAAGGGGCAATGGGAACTGTGATTCTTTGAGATGCAGTTCTCTGGTGCAAGTAGGCTAGGGATCAATGCGACCTCATAATGAAGAGCCCCAGAACCAACGTTTCCTGGAAACTGGGGTCCTGAACAGGGCTGCCTGAGTGGAATTTGTAAACTAAAGGCACCTGTCGTGCTTCATCTTCTTACTGATCGTCAGCGGTTGCTAATTCCATCCCGGGTGCTGCCGACACAAAAACAGCCCTGCCAGTAAACCATGGCAGCCTCTCTCATACGTCCCAGCCTCGGACACCCACTCTCAAAAGACAATACCCACAGACCCCTAAACTGAGCAACTGAGACCTATAAACCCAGCAAAGGAGGATCTGAGACTCCAAGGCCATACAAACATGATACCTACACCAAGATGCCAGGATCCCTAAATACAGACCTCAAAGACTCAAGATTCTGAGGTTCCTAGACATAGAAAACCAGACCCCTGCAAACAAACTCCGAGCCCCCTTAAATTCCCAAGCCAAGACCCAGAGACATAAATACCCCTTGACCAGAGATTGCTAAAGCCAGACCGGACCCTGGGCCCATTAAACCGAAATCATAAGACCCTCAGGCACTATATCAGCAAAATCACAAACTTCAGACAGCTCGGACCACACAACTTGGATAACTAGACCCCAAATGCTATGAGACCTTCATACACACAATCCCAGACCCCGGGGCCCAGACCCCGGGGCCCAGACCCCGGGGCCCAGACCCCGGGGCCCAGACCCCGGGGCCCAGACCCCGGGGCCCAGACCCCGGGGCCCAGACCCCGGGGCCCAGACCCCGGGGCCCAGACCCCGGGGCCCAGACCCCGGGGCCCAGACCCCGGGGCCCAGACCCCGGGGCCCAGACCCCGGGGCCCAGACCCCGGGGCCCAGACCCCGGGGCCCAGACCCCGGGGCCCAGACCCCGGGGCCCAGACCCCGGGGCCCAGACCCCGGGGCCCAGACCCCGGGGCCCAGACCCCGGGGCCCAGACCCCGGGGCCCAGACCCCGGAGGTTGCCCCCCCGGGCCGACCTCTCCCTCGGGAGAGGCCGCGCTGCACCCCGCGCGCGACGCCGCTGTCCGAGACGACGCCTCCACCAATCGTGTCGCGCATACGTACACCTCGTGACCGCGCGCGACCAATGGCGTCCGGGCCGTTGGCCCTGCATTGACCGTTACACTTCCCCAATAACAAACATGAACAACAACAGACAACACACCTCACACAACAACACTCCCCACACAACAACACTCCCCACACAACAACACTCCCCACACAACAACACACCCCACACAACAACACACCTCACACAACAACACTCCCCACACAACAACACTCCCCACACAACAACACACCCCACACAACAACACACCTCACACAACAACACTCCCCACACAACAACACACCCCACACAACAACACCCCTCAACACCACAACACACCAACACGCCTCACACCAACACGCCTCACACCACAACACTCCTCACACACAACACACCTCACAACAACACACCTCACACAACACACCACAACACACCTCACACAACAACACCCTTCACACCACAACACACCTCACACAACAACACAACACACACCACAACACACCTCACACAACACACCACACACACAACACACCTCACACCACAACACCACATCTCACAACACAACACCACACCTCACACCACAACACACCTCACACAACACACCACAACACACCTCACACCACAACACACCTTACACAACAACACAACACACACCACAACACACCTCACACACAACACACCTCACACACAACACACCTCACAACACACCTCACACAACACACCTCACACCACAACACACCTCACACAACAACACCCTTCACACCACAACACACCTCACACAAAAACACAACACACACCACAACACACCTCACACACAACACACCTCACACACAACACACCTCACAACAACACACCTCACACAACACACCTCACACCACAACACATCTCACAACACAACACCACCCTCACAACACAACACCACATCTCACAACACAACACCACACCTCACACCACAACACCACATCTCACAACACACACCACATCTCACAACACACACCACACCTCACACCACAACACCACACCTCACAACACACCTCACACAACAACACACTTCACACAACACACATGCCCCACACACGCATCACAACACACACCTCACCAATACACACAACGCACACGTCACACACAAGACTTAGACCACATACATAACACACATTTACACCCCACAACACACGCCCCACTCCAACACACACAATACTTAGACCGCAAACATTTACACCACACGACACACACAATACTTAGACCACACACACACACACACTACGCACACACTACGCCACTTAAGAATTCCCTCATCGTCTCCTTCCCCAAGCTCTTACAATAACCTTGCTCAATATAAAAAATGAACGTGTTGTACTCGTATCTATTACGTTGACAGTGCTGTTTGTTGCCGGCCGCTTGACGTTCTGCATCTTTGGGTCGGTGTCCTCAGCAGCTTTGATTTCAAACGCAGCGGCTCTGCAACAAGGAGGGGGCGCGGGCCCATCGCCACGCAGAGCGCGTCTCCGCCGCGCACACTGGGACCCCTCTTCTCCCGTCGGCGGCGGCGGGGTCTCTTTCCCCGCGATTCCAAGGACAACCTTGATCAATTCACGTAGCGTGTGTTTAGCGCTTGTCTGTTACAACTTTGACGGCGCTGCTGGTTGCTGGCCGCAATGCGTTTTATAACTTTGGGCCTGTGCTCAGCAACCGTGTTCAAGAAACCCCCACCACCACCACCGCCACCAGAAGAAGACCGCGGACCACTGCGGCAGCCACACACACACACGAGCGTACCTCGCCAATCCGCCCGGGGCGACTCAGCGTCTCGCGTGGACCGGGGTCGGCGTGACGGCTCGAGGAGCCATGACGCCGCAGCGGGACGAGGCGGGGAGACGACGAGCAGCGGGCCGCGCTCTCCCTCTCCTCTCACCGCCGGTGACGTCAGCCGCACCACGTGAGCTCGGCGTCCGTCGCCAGGGCAACGGAAAGCGGAGACGTCACGCGCCAGGCGCACGTGGTGCTGCCCCTGCGCGGGGGGGGAAGGGCAGAGGAGCGACGCTCACAACAACGACCAGAGCGTCGGGCCGATAAAACGCAGAACGTGAATACATCTGCCAGTCATCTCAATCAGTCAACCCATGGCACCTGGGTCTGTTTCGTGACATACTGCCAGCCGGCCTTGGACACTTTACGTGGCCTCAAAGTGCACCGAGCATGGTACAAACGCCATGGGGACGTGAGTGGTGAACTGTGCTTCTTGTTGTGGCACGGGGGAGGAAGAGGTGTTTGTCTGCGGAAGCAGAGCCCATCCGAACCCGACTCCCTGATACCCTTCAGCAAAGTGTTCCAGTCCAGGGGCATCAGAAGCAAAGGTGCAGAGATCGCCCACACGAAACTGTGCGAGTCGGAGAGAGACATTTGCTTGTAAATGTACAGTGAGGGAAAAAAGTATGTGATCCCCTGCTGATTTTGTACGTTTGCCCACTGACAAAGAAATGATCAGTCTATAATTTTAATGGCAGGTTTATTTGAACAGTGAGAGACAGAATAACAACAACAAAATCCAGAAAAATGCATGTCAAAAATGTTATAAATTGATTTTCATTTTAATGAGGGAAATAAGTATTTGACCCCCTCTCAATCAGAAAGATTTCTGGCTTCCAGGTGTCTTTTATACAGGTAACGAGCTGAGATTAGGAGCACACTCTTAAAGGGAGTACTCCTAATCTCAGCTTACCTGTATAAAAGACACCTGTTCACAGAAGCAATCAATCAGATTCCAAACTCTCCACCATGGTCAAGACCAAAGAGCTCTCCAAGGATGTCAGGGACAAGATTGTAGACCTACACAAGGCTCGAATAGGCTACAAGACCATCGCCAAGCAGCATGGTGAGAAGGTGACAACAGTTGGTGCGATTCTTCGGAAATGGAAGAAACACAAAATAACTGTCAATCTCCCTCGGCCTGGGGCTCCATGCAAGACCTCACCTCGTGGAGTTGCAATGATCATGAGAACGGTGAGGAATCAGCCCAGAACTACACGGAAGGATCTTGTCAATGATCTCAAGGGAGCTGGGACCATAGTCACCAAGAAAACAGTTGGTAACACACTACGCCGTGAAGGACTGAAATCCTGCAGCGCCCGCAAGGTCCCCCTCCTCAAGAAAGCACATATACATGCCCGTCTGAAGTTTGCCAATGAACATCTGAATGATTCAGAGGACAACTGGGTGAAAGTGTTGTGGTCAGATGAGACCAAAATGGAGCTCTTTGGCATCAACTCAACTCGCCGTGTTTGGAGGAGGAGGAATGCTGCCTATGACCCCAAGAACACTATCCCCACCGTCAAACATGGAGGTGGAAACATTATGCTTTGGTGGTGTTTTTCTGCTAAGGGGACAGGACAACTTCACCGCATCAAAGGGACGATAGACGGGGCCATGTACCGTCAAATTTTGGGTGAGAACCTCCTTCCCTCAGCCAGGGCATTGAAAATGGGTCGTGGATGGGTATTCCAGCATGACAATGACCCAAAACACACGGCCAAGGCAACAAAGGAGTGGCTCAAGAAGAAGCACATTAAGGTCCTGGAGTGGCCTAGTCAGTCTCCAGACCTTAATCCCATAGAAAATCTGCGGAGGGAGCTGAAGGTTCGAGTTGCCAAACGTCAGCCTCGAAACCTTAATGACTTGGAGAAGATCTGCAAAGAGGAGTGGGACAAAATCCCTCCTGAGATGTGTGCAATCCTGGTGGCCAACTACAAGAAACGTCTGACCTCTGTGATTGCCAACAAGGGTTTTGCCACCAAGTACTAAGTCATGTTTTGCAGAGGGGTTTAATACTTATTTTCCTCATTAAAATGCAAATCAATTTATAACATTTTTGACATGCGTTTTTCTGGATTTTTTTGTTGTTATTCTGTCTCACTGTTCAAATAAACCTATCATTCAAATTATAGACTGATCATTTTTTTGTCAGTGGGCAAACGTACAAAATCAGCAGGGGATCAAATACTTTTTTCCCTCACTGTAAGCTCGGCCCTCGCCGAGTTTACATTTACAAGCAAATTTCTCTCTCCTATTCGCACTCTCCTGCTCGCTCCCTACATCAATATTAGCTGCCCATCTCTAAATCTTTATAAACAGCCTGCCTCAGCAGATTCCCCCTCTTCACCTGAAGACGGTTGCTTGTGTTGCGATCGAAACGTCGTGATCTATAATTTTTGCTACCTACGTGACTCTACCGATAGAACCAAAGAGCATAGGCAGATATTGCAAATATCACCCCCAGGGGTCGGTGGACTTGGATCTTCTCTGCATCCCCAGAACGCAGCTCAAGTCCACGGGGCAATCTCTGGGCCTTCGCTTCTGTTGCACCTGGACTATGGAACTCTCTCCCGATGGCTGTCAGGAAGTCCGGATCGGTTGGGATCACGAAGTAATTCCTCCTGGATATTGTATATATCTACGTGCAACTCTCGATGGCAAAACACTGCCCATGGCATGCAAATTGGAGCTTGGCAGAAAGGACTTGCCCCTGAAGCCCATGGGAAAGAATTGACGCAAAACGATGAGGGATGCAGATTCGAGTTTGTGTGCAAAGTTGTGTAGTTGACCAAAATCACTGCGCTACGATTTCATCTTCAACGAGCACACTGGAAGCAGACCACCAATCCACAGCCTGCCCTACAGTCACTTGCAACAATGGGCTGGAACATTCGAAGATGGCTAGCTGTCGCCAAAGCTGGTACACTTGCTCTAATTCCAGAGTCGTGCAAGGATATTGTCTCACGCGGATGCACAAAGCGATGCACATCGATTGATTTGCACCGGAGCTTGAACGTTTGGCAGACAATGACAGCATTTGTAGGAACAAATTTGGAAGAAAAGAATACCTGCTGTTACGTGAAGAAAGTGTCCTACAAGTTGGATATGTTTGAATCGGAAGTGCCTTGTGACTCGACATGGAACTGTTTGGAGTTAGCCAGTCATGGCAGGCGATGCATATACATGTCAGTTGCGTTTTGTAAGTTAAATTTATATTTACACAAATCAAGGATGCGCAATATGTATGTGTTACATAATTTCCCGTAACTATTTTCCATTGTAATGTTCTTCGTAATAATTTACACCCATTTAAATTGAAGATAGCCATATTCTGATATGGCCAGTGTGTTTGTAAGCATCACAAACATGTTCTAGGACGCAACCATCATGTCATGTTAGCACCACTCACTTCTAGAACTATCTTGCTTCCTGGTTTTTGCTCCCTTCACTGGCCTTTTTAATGTCCTCTCCTAATTTAAGATCTGCACTTCTTGCACGCGTGGTTTGAGACCCCCACGCAAGTTGGTGTCATTTCTGTATTACCTCCCAGAGGTGGGACAAAGTCATTGTTATGCAAGTCCAAGTCGAGTCTGAAGTCATCAAATTCATGACTCGAGTCTGACTCGAGTCCAAGTCACATGACTCGAGTCCACACCTCAGAGGTGGGACAAAGTCATTGTTATGCAAGTCCAAGTCGAGTCTGAAGTCATCAAATTCATGACTCGAGTCTGACTCGAGTCCAAGTCACATGACTCGAGTCCACACCTCAGAGGTGGGACAAAGTCATTGTTATGCAAGTCCAAGTCGAGTCTGAAGTCATCAAATTCATGACTCGAGTCTGACTCGAGTCCAAGTCACATGACTCGAGTCCACACCTCAGAGGTGGGACAAAGTCATTGTTATGCAAGTCCAAGTCGAGTCTGAAGTCATCAAATTCATGACTCGAGTCTGACTCGAGTCCAAGTCACATGACTCGAGTCCACACCTCTGTTACCTCCTGCCAGTGTTACTTGAATGGTGCATAGATCGAATGTTCTTTTCATAGATTGTATGCTACTGCAATGTTATTCGCTGCTGTAACTTCATTTTTTCACCAAGGTCTTTCGCGGATCATTCTTGTAAACCAGCTTAAAGATGAAAGTGCCTTTTACCCGCGGAAGTAAATAAAATCAATGAATGAGCCCCCGAAACCGGAGACCGGGTTGAACGCTGCAACTTCCCCGCAGTGACGGCAGGGGACAGTCGTGCTCCGTGGTTTTCGTGAGAACCCTCACATATCCCGTCTCCGATATCGATAACACGAAACGATTAACCCACCCAGCATTCGAATATTTTACGACTAAAATCAGAGGTCAAGAATATTTTTTTTGTCTCAATTGGGCTATCTCTCGGTCTGCAATGTTTGTATTGTCGCTGTCATCTGTGCTCTGTCTAGTTAATATATCCACACATTTATTTTCCCTGAGTTGCTTACTTTTCCTATACAGTACTTTGCACCCCTATCTTTCTGTATTGTTTATTGTTGTAACTTTCTGACCCGACCCTTCTGGACATCTATGAAAAAGAGGTTCATAGCTCATTGAATTTTCTTCCAGGATGAATAAAGAGTCTGATTTGGATTTCGTGTATTGTATAGTTTTTCATCGAACTAATTTCACCAGAATTGGTTAATCCAGCCTGTCGCTCTAATTAGACAATGCATGCTTGTGCTTGTGTTGAACCAATGCTGCTGAAGAAAATCACTCCCAGAAGATTGTGTTGCTGATGGGATGTGTAAAAAAGACTTTGTTACGTACAGGGACAGATATGGGAATTATGCATATTGTATGCGCATTTATTTTTTGCTAGATTTGTTGATTAAGCGAGCGCATTATTCGGATACACGACTCGTCAAGTGGAGAGTCGTGAAATGAATCTCCCTTAACTGGCATCACAGTCCATCTTAATCACGCCTTGTTCGTGCAGTTTAACATGTCTGTCTTGTCCCATATTAATCTCTTTCATTCCGCCTAATGTCTCCGCGCTGTCTCATTTAACGTCAGTCCTGTTCCGACCTTTAGCGAAAAACGGTAATCACAAAATAAGCCTCCTTCACATATCTGTATCTCCACGTAAAAAATATTTGTACACATCCCATAAGCCACACGGATTTCTGTGAATACATTTCAGCAACATTGGTTCAAAACACGCAATATTCTGAACAGGTTCCGACATTCAGTGGCTCATCAGCAGTCGGGCTCGTTTGAACCAATGCTGTACCCCCAGATGTTTATAGGCAAGGATTCAAAAGCGAACATTTGTATGACATTTACATACATTATTTATAACTCGGCCAGGAAAGTCAAGAAAAAATTGCACACGAACGACTCATTCACGCAAGCACCCGATACTCCGTTTCGAAGTTTTTAAATTAAACATCTTTGAATTGTATTATGTTTTGAATTAGATCATTTTATTTCTTCATTAAAAGCTTATGTAATTTTGCATCTGGAAGACTTCATTGAAAGCGATGTGAAGTGGCATGTCGTGACCATAAGACTATATTCTTTACAAAACTATGTTAAGATAATGTAATGGGCCTGCCAAAACTTTGGAAGTGCCGAGTGATGGGTCCCGGCCTAGTACCCATTACTCAGCCGCCCACCTATCGTGCGTTCTCATTACATCACAAATTAGATCCCAATTGGTTTCCTATGACATCATCCTGCACGACTTTTTGGAATTGAGAAAGTTACAATTCTGAAAGGTGGAGATATCCTCCATCATCGGATTCCAGAACCCTGCACATCAGCAATACCACTGGGCAATGGTTCCCTCCTAGTATCTGAGTAAGAAATTGGGGGCATCGTTTTTGTAAATAATTTATTTTATTCTTTTTTTTCTTAAAGTTATTTTGATACAGATCCATAACGTGAACTTCGAGCATTTTTTATAAATCAGATTCTCCCTTTTGTTAAATCTGTGAAGCTAGCGGGCCTTCAAGTGTTGCCTTTTGTATACTTCATATATCTAAATGAAATGTGGATATGTAAAAAGTTATATATACTTCCGATAACTTTGGCTATATGTGTATCACTAAGACGGCGTGTCTGGCTCGCCCTACGCAGGCGGACGCACACGCAAGATAAAGCTAAAAGCTGCTTTAAATAATATACCTAGCTATACCTAGCAGCCACTTTAAAAAAAAAAGTATCTGTGAGGTATATCTTGCTATACTTCGAAAAAAGTAGCTTCTACTGTATCCCATTTAAAGTGCATTAATCACGACACAATATCGCTGCATAACTATTAAAATGTAACACACAAATCAACATTATGGTATAACATTTAAAATGCACCATACACAACATAACTTCGCTGTATAACTGTCTTGGCCTCGCTGTGCGATGCGATGCACCACTATCCGAGTAGTTAACCTCACATTCAATAAACCTTCAGAGCCAATGCTGAATGAAACGAGATAAAACTGATGGAAAAACACAGCACAAAATACAGCATCTGTTAATACTTGCAATATCAATACAATGAATAAACACTGCAGCATCATAACATTGTCTTAGATATCATGAATCTCAACAATAGGTCCTGGATGGATCAGGCCCCTACAATATCAATTAATAGCTATACGACAAGAGAATACGTTACTGTGTTAAATAAGGTCACTTTGTGTAATAATCATACTGCAGCCTAAATATACAGTGCTGCATATAACGCTGAACTGTGGAATAGATACGTCTTCATCCTTGCTCTCAAGAACACATTAAAGTCAAATGGGGACAAGTCTGGCTCGGCTTATCCAACTATAAATAACGTTCACAATAATGCAAGTGGCAGGCTTCGTTGTTAATTAGGCCCCATATTCATTAAAATGTAACAGCCTTATAAAGGCATTTACAGCATTATAACGTCAATCCTAACATTATAACAGCATTCCCAGTATTATCTATATTTATAAAAGGGAAATTTGTGAATATGTGTGTCTGTTCGAAGTGTTTAGCATACTTCCCAACATGCAACAAACTTGAAAAATGGCATGTGGGTAGCTTCCAGACTGTACACAATGCAAAAAGTATAAAAATAGATGCACCCCTCTTCACTGCGACGCTAATTGTGCCTCCATTTTGTACTCTTTGTAATGGCTGACACCCCCGCCTGGCCTCGTGAATTAATGACCCTTAACTCGTAACTTCCTGGTCGCATGACCAAACTCAACACCATCATATCAGGAAGTTCCTGTGTAAACACACCCCCATATCTTTCGTGGGGCAGAACACTTCCCGTCTGGTTTCTAGGAGATACCACCATTTATTTTCCTATCTCATAAACAAATGTGCAACAAACTTCAATGGGTTAACTTATTTGTCCATATGTTTGTGAGAGAGAAGTAGTACTGTATCAACTTTGGGCCTAATGAAAGTTATTGCGACACCTTGCTTCGCGACCATAACCTCAACCTTTCGAACATTCCCATCGGCACTGGGAATTGTCTTGAGGATGCGGCCCATTGGCCACTCTTTCTGTTTGACTTGATTGTCCATCAATAGGACGAGGTCACCTTTCATCGATGTCTGTACTGCTTGACTGTCACTTCCTGTGCACTTGAATTGTTGCAAGGTACTCGTTTTTCCAGCGATGCCAGAACATGTTGGCGAAGCTCTGCACTTGTCTCTGCACTTGTCTCCATTGGCGTCTGTAGAGGTCTGCAGTGCTGACCTCCTCGGTGGGTGCTCTGAGCACCTCTGTCTTCTGGGTTAGAAGTGTAGCAGAGTCAAGATGAATGGTGGCTCCGGGTCAGTTGAGATGAGGATCAGGAGTCTTGAGTTAATTATAGCTGAGACCTCGGCTATGACAGTGGTCAAGACCTTGTGAGAGAGCCATGCGGACCCGACATCACACAGCATGGAGTCAAGAATGCATAGAGCAATCCCGATCATGCGTTCCCAGGCTCCATCAATATGCGAAGAGTGAGGAGGTTTGAAGATTTGCGTGCAGCCTTGGTCACTAAGGTATTTCCCTACAGAATCATCTTCAACATTTTCCGTATTGATCTTAAGCTCTTTACATGCTCCAGTGAAATTGGTTCCACAATCAGAACAGAGTTGCTTGGCCGGACCTCTGATGGCGAAGAATCTCCAGAGTGCGTTTATGAAGCTCAAAGAGTCCATGGACTCGATTACTTCGATGTGTACTGCTTGTGTACGGGTTCGACACCTCCGAGTCAATGCCACCGTTCTTCTTGATGTCGGTAAAGGCCAAGTCCATGAGTCCTCCACCACAGCCATTTTTCCCTTAACAGAAGAGCAGTCCCACCAGGTTCTGCTTGCTCAGCGACACGAGTACTCCCATCTTGCACTTGTGCTGCCCTTCGAGGGAGCCCATGGTGCTGAACGCCCAGCAAGAGCTGCGTTCATGCCGGTCCTTGATGTCAGTGACTTAGTCCTGTTTCCTCCAGTTGATGGATTTGGGAGCCTTGAAGAAGGCAGGCACCATGAACGTGGCACCGCAGGAGGCCTTGCTGGTACCGTTCCAACCCCTGAGGCCCAGCATGGTATGCTGGAACTCCTCTCTTGTCATGTTACCAAAGTGGTTCATGCCCATGCGCCAGGTGTGCATTGCCCATGGAGTGCTCCAAGTTGTGCACTGCGATCTTCTTGAGGTTCTTCTCCCAAATAATCCTCCTCCAGCCCTCCTCCTTCTGGTCATAGGCCTTGCCATGGAACTCCTTCCAGGATTCCCACTGGATTTTGGAGGACATGTCCTGTCAGTTTAACATCAGCAATGCACACCTCTGCCGTTATTCGTCCAATAATGCCCAATGAGCTGCCGTCGGAGCTTCAACAGGGCCTAAGACCCGACATTTAGCGGGCAAAACATTATAAATTAATTCAGAAATGATGGTCGCTGATGCACCGGTGTCAACGAGCATCCAAATTTCTCCCCCTTTTATAATCCCAACCACGGCGGATGAACCCACAGTCGCAGCCACCACTCGATGAACCAGCTCCGACCACTGACTAGGTCGGAGCGGTCAAACGTCACGATCACAAACAGGAACCCCCCGCACCGACGCACGACCGGAACACGATCCGAATGCACTAGATGGGTGAGGTGGCTTCAGGGGCCAAGTGTGGAGTGTGTTGCGACTCGCCTTAGGGTGCAGTGAAGCGGAAGACGGTGATGGTCCAGGGAGGCGTCGCCGTGGTACGCGGCAGCCCGATGAGACGTGTCCCGGTAGGCCGCAGCTGTAACACACGATGCGACTGCCTCCGGGATGAGGCAATGCCTTTGGCCATCATCACTGGTCGTCCGTCCTTCACGCCATGCCATCCCCTCGCCCGCCTCCGCCCTGGGTCGACGCATAGGCTGGAACGGGCTCCACCTCTTCAGGTGCAACCGGCTCCTCACAGGGCACGGTACATGCCACCACCCCCTTGTGTCATTGTAAGAGCTGCTGAGCCTGAATGCATTTAGCCACCTTGAGAGATGAGAGATCGCCGTCTACGGCCGGCAGAACGATGTTGAGGTCCTTGGTCAAGGCCAGCAGTCTCTCGAGGACCAACGCTTCGACTCCATCGTGGTCAATTCTCGGGAAGGCAGCCTTCGCAAGCGCCAAAAGTGCGCTATGAAAGGCGAGGGGTGCATCTCCCCTTTCTTTCGCATAGCAAACTTGTGTCGAAAGCCTAAGTCAGTGTGGATCTCTCCGATGGCGGGATGATAAGAAATGCCGCTCGGGCGTCGTCATCAAGGGCGGCTGGTAGCGCTCTCAGCGCCTCCGCCTCCGTCCACCCAGCTAAGTCGGCGTTCTTTGGAACCGCCGCTTGAAGGCCACCCAGTCGCCTCCAGCAGCTGCGAATTCTTTAACGAAGGGAAGCTATCGCCGAAGGGATGGGATGTCCACCAGCGATGTCAACACAGCTTCGGATTTGGCAGGCTGCGCGCTCCGCCCCGGCGAGAAAATGGCGGTCGCGAGCACGGGCTGTGCCACAGAGGTTTCTGTCTGCCGTGAAATGGCAGCGAAGCTGTCATCCCTGAGTGGCTCTGCTGCTCCCTCCACTACCGCTGACTTTGCTGGTTGGAGCTCCGCAAGGATGGATGCTGCGGCTTGGAGGAGTTTTGCAAAGTAACCGTGTGCCGCCCGGAGCTTCATTCCCACCAGCGGTGAACTGTCGCGATCCCGGACGGTGCCCTGCTCCGCCGGCATTGCCTCTCCTCCATCCTCCGGGGCTGTTTGCGGGATGAGATCTTCCTCCTCGTCATCCAATGTCCTGGTACGTATTCTACAATGCATAGACATATTATACCACTACCTAAGTAAAATAGCGTATTGGCCTGACACCATTTGTAGTGGATTCAACTGAGACGCAGACGTACTTCTTCGAGGCAACACATTTATTACACCAACACGTAATACATAAAGGGGTAGCTGCCCCTTTACCAGATAACAGCTTAGGGTGGTGGACCACCCGGTTAAACTACACTAACACACTGGTAGTTAGCTACAACAGACCGGACGCCGGCTCGGGTCTGGGTCCACGTGTTGGAGACTCTTCTTCAATGTAGAATGTAGATCTTCAGATGACGGTAGCAACGCTGAACTCCAGTCCCTGTGGGGACCCCGCTTATATCCTCCTGGGTCGCGGCCGGCCCCCGCTCTTGGCCACACCCACCTTCGAGAGAGTCCTAGCTCTCTCTCGACCCTTCCCGTAGGATATTCCCCCCCCCCCCCGGCCCGTGACCACCCCCTAACCCCTACCTGGGGCTCCATGTAAACGTTACCGGGCACGTGCCTTCAGGGTCAAACAGAGTGCCATGGCCCAGGGTAACCTTGTCCCTTGGCTGACACTCTCCCACTCCCTTTGGTAGGAGACAGCACTGCACGCCACGCGTGGTGCCACTGCGCTATCCCAGCGCTCACCAAGCCCTCACTAGGGCTGGTACTACACCCACCTACGGGGTATCCGCGATTACAATGCATCGCACGCCATGGCTTGCTAGAGCCGGCATTGTTCGGTGACATTCACGATGTTGCCACATACGTGATGTCCGCGATGTGAGTACATCGCACGCCGTGCCCCTCTAGGTCCGGCACCATACAGTGACATCTGCGATGTCACTACATCTTTAATAAAATGGAAATGCTTTCTAAACATGAAACTAAAAGAGGCTTTACCTCGCAGGTCTCCCCTGGGTGCGGTTGCTGGCATCAACATCATCATCATAATTTTTGAGGTCGTCGGTGGCAAAACCTACTCAACCAAACGTCGTCTAATTTGGTGATGGGACTCAGATGTCGTATGTTGGTTGAACTTCTTTCGCTAATCGGAGATCCGGAGAAATCTAACGAATTTCATTGAGATAAGTGAGTTGGTAATAGCATATCAGACACCTTTCCGTGCAATGGACAAGATGCTGCACATGTGTGTGGTGGGCAGAATGGATAGCAGGGCCACCTTGTATTTAAACTGAATACCGGTCAGCTGACATAACTGAATGAAGGCCTCTCTATTTTCATTGTATTTATTTCAGTTGAATAGTTGTACCTCACATTTTATTTCTCAGACTTCGCCTCAGAAACGTATGACAGTTACATTCCTTTCATTGGGATGGTAATTGGACGCAGGAATGCATTACGAGGTGGATTGTACCTTGTTTTCACAACAATAAATATTTCCACAATGCAATGTACCAGTAATGTTTTAATTGTAATATACATTAGTTTGTTTAGAAATATCTTCTTATTATTTAAGGGTGTTTTTCTTCGTCACTAACTATTCTTATGCCTATCTAAAAAAAACTGGTCATATGCCTGCCCATTGGCGCGGGATACACGGCCGGGTGGAGAGTGGGTGGAGGGAGACTTGACGTTGTCACAGACATCCCCACCGCGCAATTCTCGCCTGCACTCCAGCCAGCCAGCAAAATTTGTTATAATTTAGTATAATTCTGATCAGGCCAGATGTTGTAGATGACAGTCTCCAACCCTTGTTAACTCCACCTCTCTCTGGCTTCTCTAGTCATGTGATATGAAGGGTCATTGTCTGAAACGTCGCCTATTTATATATATATTTTTTTCAGGCAATATTATTGACGAATGTATTCCAACAATTCATTATTTTGTTAAGTGAGATGGTGAGTGAGTCGATGAGTGAGTGAGCGAAAAGAGTGAATCAATTATTGAGTTATACGGTGAATGAGTAAGTTGGTGAATGAATGAATGATTTGATTGCGAAAATGAGTGGCAATTGAGTGAATCGGTATTGAAATCCGCAAGACAAAGACAAATATCCCCCGTATAGCCTCAACATACGTTTGGGGCAGGTGCTGTTAGTAAGCACCTATGAAGGCTGGCACGGCACACGAGGGGGTGGGTGGCCAGAACCATGCCCGACCGCCTTTACACATCACACCAGGTACTCATTTGAGGTTGAATTCACCTAAGAGAGGCCCAGGAAGGTTCCGGTAATCGTCACTGGTGTTGACCGTGGCCGGGAATCGAACTATGGTAGGCGGTTTGTAGCGCAGCGCGTGAACCATGACGCCACCGCTCGCACAGACTTACACACAGGCACAATGCCAAGAGGGACTGGAGCATGTGCGAGAGATAGACGAAGAAGGGAGAGAAGAGAGAGTAGCTTGGATGGAGAAGAGTGGAGGAGAAGGGGAATGTAAGACAGATGGATGGATGAGAGAGTAGTGGGTGGAGAGGAGAGAGTGGATGGATGAGAGAGGAGTGGGTGGAGAGGAGAGAGTGGATGGATGAGAGAGGAGTGGGTGGAGAGGAGAGAGTGGATGGACGAGAGAGTGGGGAACGGTGGTCACCGGAGGAGCCGCGTGGACGGAGAGCGACGCGGCCTCCTGAATACAAATGCCGCACCCTGGAATCTGCAAATCGCATTTCCCACGGAGCAATTTGATTCCCCGGTCCGCTAATCTGATGCCATTTAAATTCACTGGCCGCGTGCGCGGCGCGGTCCGAGCTGTATTGATGACTCCACGGGGGAACCGCGCAGTCCCCATTCCCATTATCACCACAATCCCCGCAACCCACCGGCCCCCACAACTGCCCTACCCCGCCTCTCACCCTACAACCCTCAGTATCCGAGCTCATGCTTCTCCTCAGCTCCGCCCTAGGTTCCATCACGACTGAATCATCATCAGCAGCAGTAACAACATATAGGGCCGTCCATAGATGTGTGCGGGGCCCGCGAAAAATCTCACTGTGCCCCCCCCTCCCGATACCTTCAAATTAACCTAAAGTATTACATCTGACACCGTGACATCGAAGCGCGGGCCCCCCCAAAACGCAGGGCCCGAGGCCGTCGCCCAGATTCGCCGTACCCTCGCGACAGCTTCGACAACATCAACACAATAATCAGCAATAGCAGCAACAGAACAATCAACAATAACAGCAGCAACAACAATCATCATCAGCAGCAGCAGCAATATCACCATCGTCAATATCCCCACCCTAATATGCCGCGTGTAATTGTGTAAATGTATTCCTGGTCGCACATGTGCGTATGTCCGTGAGGAGCAGTGGCGCAGTGGTTAAATCAAGAAAACCCTGGGCCAGTTAGATGTTATATTGTTTTGTGTCGAACCCATATCTAAGAAATTATCCACTCTCAGAAGGTCGTGTAGCCAATGGGATACGTAAAAGTTATTTTATTTTTCATGTGCGCACACACACATGTGGTAGAGATGTGTATTGGCTGCTCATTTATATTCCAAAAGAGTGAGTCAGGCTTGCCATCCGTGTCTCTCCGCTCTGAAGAAGGACCACAACCTGTCATGTCTGCCTACGTTATAGCTACTGCCGTAACGCAGTATTGTTACATGCGACAGATTGCTATTTATTTGTGATTGCGCACAGCTACCAACGCAGTTACGTTTCTAAAGCTCCATTGTGACATCGAGGAGACCGGCGTCGCTGCGGGTCTGCGCTCTGATTGCACTGCGCTTTGAAACCGTCTGCGGACAGTGCGCGTGCAGGGAAGAGCGACCGCACGCTGGGGTCTCAACTGAAGGTAAACCCAACAAGAGATCTGTCATTCGCGACATTCGTTTGTTATACAAAACAGGTTGGCCCCAAATTACAGTCTTTTCGCGAATGTCCTTTTCCGTCAATTATACATTTTTCCGGCATCAAACGGGATTTTAAAAAAAAAGTTTTTAGCCGTCGAATACATTTTCCAAATGTATTTTTACTCTAACGAGGCAAAAAACATCTCTGTTAGATGTGGCTACCAGTTCGACGTAACTCTGTAATACACAACATCAGTCGCGACAGCATCATTGCCATCACAACACCCAGCACCGTAACTAACATCCGTTTCTTCATGGTCATCAGTGAGCGTTCGAGCGATGTGTGTGGTTTGACGCTGAGATATGAAAGTTACGTCAGAATATGGACAGCGCCGGATTATCCTAGTCGCAAAAGTAGCAAATGCTACGGGCCCCGCACTTTCAAGGGCTCCACGCTAAATGCTTTCAAGCTATCAGTTCCGGTTCAGTGATTCTGCACTTGCTCTATTACTATAGTACTATACCGCCTTCAACTTTTATGAACGACTGGGTGTTTAAGGTTAGCGATTTGTCGTATTATATTGCTGTATAGCAAATGAAAAAATACAATTACTTTATTATGCAAGTTAAAATTAGGTGTTTTAATATTTGTTATTTTTTTATTTAGGGCCCCTTTATAACATATACTACAGGCCCCGCACGAGCTTAATCCGGCACTGGATACGGGGAGGGTGAATGCGTGTGGAGCTGGGAGGAGAGTAGACCGAGTGGAGAGCAAGTGGCAGGGAGAGTGGGAAGGGGAGACTGGAATGGTGAGGGGAGGGGGGAGAACGCGTAGTTGGAGGATTTCGCTGGGCTGGGAGAGTCCTCTGCGGACAGACCCGCTGCTGAGCCTGCTAATGGACACGCTGCGTGCCCTTGAAAGCTTCTCGCGGCTGTCGGGTTGAGAGTTGCACCGCCGGTAGGATTGGTGTCGAGTCGCTTCCAATCTAAATCAACTCTCGCAGCTAAAGACGCACGCAACTCATCCAGCCCCGCAGCCGGGCAGCGCATGGATCGCCTTGCCTACGGTTACCCAGCACTGCATTGCTGATCATGCTGAACGGACCCTATCGTGGAGGTGGAGTGTACTGATGCCAACCCAAGCAGGACTATACCTTTTAAACAGGACTGACTCAGCTGATGAGTGCCAGAATGTTGAACTCGGTCCAGCTTTGCCTGCTTCACACACGCTGCTATGAAACAATGGTCCTGAAGCCCGATAAGCTGAAGGACTAAAACATATTTTCCATATAGATGGAATGTTGCTCTTTATATAACCAGAATCGTTGGCTTATTCCAAATAAACCCATTACTTTCGCCATTAACACTGAATTCAAAATAGTGTAGGTGCCAGAGGACATGCCTGTCGCACCCCAAGGGGAACAGAAAATGGCTCCGACTCCTTGCTACGCAGCTTTCCCCGCGCCTGCCCACCATCATACAGGATCTTCATTATTGCGAGCAGAGGATCAAGGATTCCGATAGCAAAAACGATAACGCAGAGCCCTGGCCTATTGATGTATTATAGGCCTGAGCAGGTCAATAAAGCTGAGACGTAGGTCCTGTTGAAATTCCCAAGATCTCTGCAGTGCAGACAAACAGAAAAAATGGCGTCCGTGTAGGACCGCTCCAGTCTGAAACCACATTGGAGTTTCGCAAGCCTCTCCTCAGCATGCTGCGTGGCAAGGTGATGTTGAAAAACCCCTGCCGAGACCTTTTCTGGAACACTGAGGAGGGGTATGCCCCAGTAGTTGTTGCAATCATTGCGGTTCCTTTAAAAAAATGGGGATGACCAGAGCATTCTTCCAATCCTGCAGAACCCTGCACTTGCACACACAAAGCGCACAAACAATATTTATATATAGCGCATGTAATCCAGTGGTGCGCATGCGTGTGTATCTGTAGACTCCACTCGGGATATGATTCATTTGTGCTGCATTATTTATGACTCTATCTAATACACATCACAGGGGTTGGTTTTTCCCAGTTCAATCTTGTGTCTGTGTTTTCTGTCGACCGTTAACACCATCTGTGTAAGTCCATATGCGAGACTATCCCTCTGAGAGTAGGTCTCTCCCTGAGTTTGTCTGTCAATCTATCTCTCTGTGGGTCTGTCTGTGGGTCCGTCTCTCTGTGAGTCGATCTCTCCGAGTCTGCCTCGGTGTGGTTCTCGCTCTGTGAGTTTGTCGTCTCACCATGCCCTGGGTCACCTCTCCATTAGCCTGACTCACGCGTCATGTCATGTTAAGGGAAGTGGCGCAGATATGGGGGGTGAGGGGGATCGGTGCACACTTGAGTGTGACTGTGTTTGTGGGTTTGTCTCTGTATGTACTATTTGCATAGTGTTACATTCATGCTGTGTATGGGCGTAAGTATGTATGTGTCTGTCAAATACATAGCAGAGAACAGAGGGGCAGCTGTTAGCGCCCTGCGCAGTGAACCCAGCAACCCGAGTTCGATTCCTGCACACGGCCAATGATGATCATCTGAACCAGTCCTTGGCCTCCCCTAGGTCGACTCAGCCTTAAATGAGTATCTGGTGTGCAAACATCAACACTGGGGAGACAAAGGTGACCGGGTGTGGTGCTGGCCCTCCAACCCATCGTGTGCCGTGGCGGACTTTATAGGTGCGCACTAACAGCACCTGCCCCAACAGGCTGTTCAGGTTATACGAGAGATATTTTTCTTTTTATTTGTCTACCAACCAACATCCACCACCTCGTGCCGTCAGATGCATGCACCGGTGTGTTATGGGAAATGCCTTTGAGGGAAAGAGTGACATTAGTCAGTTAATTACTTTCACGCCGTGATCACATCCACCACATTGGCAAATGGGTCTCCGGTCAAGGGGCTGGTGACCCCTCCGCCTTCAATATAATCACGTAAGGATCATGGAGAGAAAATAAAAGTACGTCCCAGAGGCCCTGAGGGGACAGGCGTCTATAACATCTCCTGGCCAAACCCCATTTTGCAGAGCCAGGAGTCAAAGATTATCCCCTGGAAGGCTCCAGGACCAAGAGGCAATCACTGCGGCCGCTCTCCTCCCTGAACACTCGCAAGGGAGAAGACGCCATTCCTCTCTTGGGAGCTGAACGCGTACTGCCTGATTCCATGTGGAATACAGAAAGTACTGTGGACTGGTGCCCACTGTTATCATCATGAAGGCTGGATGATCTTTCACTCATGGCAGACAAACATAAAACAAGAAGTCAAAATGAAAAGGACCTGGAAGAGTGTAGTGTGTGAAGCCTGCAGTCGCAGGCTCACCTCATCATCGGGAGAGAGAAATGGTGGCGTTGGCTGTCGATATTCTATATATTGGCACCTCTTGCTCCCACATTGTTTGCACTTTCTTATTTCAATGTGCGTGTGTTTATGTCTCAGTTGGACTAAAATATAGAGCTTACTTGCACATGTACCCAACTTTTTTCTGGCACCTTTTGCTTTCGTATAATATATGCAGTTTATCGATTCGTATGCGCCTACAAATTGTGAAGGCTACGATTTTTCGCATTTTTGATTCCCCACATGATTTAGACGTGCGGATTGTGTACATTTCTGCAAGAACGTTGAGTGATAGCGAACATTCGTGCGCCCGCCATCACTCTGACTCAGCTACTGCGAAGGAACGCTCTCCGTGTTTGTTTGTGGGTGTTCGAATCGTCGTGTTGTTTTGTGCGTCTTCTCTGCGGTTATTGTTGCCGTGTGCGTTTGTAGATGAGCGATTGTATTTGCGTGTGTAGCTATTGGCGCACTTTTTGTAGTGTATAGTTGTTTGAGTGGTTGTTGTTCAAATTATTTCTCACGATATAATAAACAATCATAACATTTACACAATAGCTCTGCTCAACTCTGCCACGCGTGCTCCTGCGTTGCGTGGCTCTCGCTGCATGCTGCTGCGAGCCGCTGCTGGGTTCGCGTCACGGAGGTGGACGCCACCCGCATCATCAACAAGGGTGTCCATCTCATCACCCACGGAGGAGTTCGCTCCTCTCCTTGAGTTCGAGAGAATTGGAGCTGCCGCAGCAGCAGAAGCAGCGTCCACGGACATCGGCGCTAAAATCCCCATTGCAGCCGATTGGCCGGCGGAGTGGAAGTGATGACGTCATCCATAGCCACAGCTGTCGTCCGTCCATGACAGTGAAGCGGCTGCAAACCTCATTTTTCTCTCTGCAAGTTTTCGTTGTGTGCGCAAATCGCTTTTTGCTAAGATTTCCGCAATGTGTTTCTGTGCTCAAACCCCTGGACGCGAGCCGCGATCCTCGCTGTTACCTGATTAGAACCGCCGGCTCCGCACGTGGCATTCGGTGTGGAGACTCGCCATTGGCTGTGCTGATCGGCTAGCGAGCCCGCGATTGGCTCGCCGATACGAACGCGAACACGTGGGAAGGAAAAGAGAGAACATTCCGGATTGGGGGCCATGGATATTTAAGGGATGCGTAACCGTAGCTGGAGGTCCTTTGTCCCGATTCCCGACGCGTGGCTGATATCAGTGAACGCTCCTTCATAAGACTCTACCAGCGTGCCGAGTATGCTCTCTACATATATACACGGGTGAACAAACATATAATTTAATTTATAACAACAATATCGATATCCTTTATTTATTCAGGAGCGGCTCACCGCGTCCCAAGACCCCTGTTCAGGAGAGTGCTGCCTGGTACGATTTTGTACAATCCATTAATGAGCGAGTTGCAGTGGCTAAAGCCGCGCGCCATGGACCCCCGCGGGGCAGCTCGCCGCTCTAATTGACAGCCGTGAGTGACGCGCGCTGCCACGACTTGTAACTGAGTACGAGACGCAGGAGGAGGCAGGTCGGCGCGCATCGTCAATTGAGCTCAAAGCACCGGGCCCGCGGGGGTTGGGGGGGTAGGACGACCCCTGTAAATAGGTCGGTGGTCCTGGGACCACCCCTCTCCCCAGACTCCAACGTCGTACGCGCTGAATGAATCCCGACTCCTGCTACTTGAGACTCTCAGGCCAAGCGCCTCCGTGTCTCGATGGGCGGTGACGCGGCCGAGCTGCGGGAGCGCATTCGCTGCTCCTCCTTGCAGAGGTTCGCGGCTCGAATCCAGCGACCGCCCTGAATGCAAGGGACTGGAGTCTCCCTGGAGTCTGTGAGATTGGGAAGTCGGCAAATGATCCTTATGGCGGTACCCCGAGGTACCATACAAACTGGTCGAGGCAATTAAATATTTTATTTCTGGGACACTATTTTTCCCAGGGGTGTACTTCACTCCGCGACTGGGGTACCAATCAATCCGAAATCAGCGCCACTCCGCGATGTCGAAACGCAGCGAGGACGATGGCGCTGAAACCCTGAACGCTCGCGGCACGTGGCACCGTAGTGGTGCATCGTGTACAGCTCGTCGAGATGAGTCGGTTGCCACATCGCCGACCATCAGAGACTCAACATGACTGCATGACAGACATCATGGCGGTACCCCGGGGTACCGCCATGAGGTTCAAATGCTCATTGTTATCGCCATACCCCGCCCCCACCCAACCCTCGCCACCCGCAGCTCTGCTCGTGACGCGGCGGCGGTTCGAGTCGTCCTCCTCACAGAGCTCGGCGAGCACGCTGACAAATGTCGCCTTCAAGCAGAAACAGAGATGCGCAGAGCTGCCGCCAATGTCCCGCCTTCTTCGATCATCACCTCCCTCTCTCCACCTCACTCCCTCGCTCTCAATCCCTCTCTCACTCGCTTCATCACTTCTCGCTCCCTCCATCATCACCTCCCTCCATCATTACCTCCCTCTCTCCCTCCCTCCATCATCACCTCCCTC
This sequence comes from Lethenteron reissneri, assembly GCF_015708825.2. Classification (NCBI taxonomy): domain Eukaryota; kingdom Metazoa; phylum Chordata; class Hyperoartia; order Petromyzontiformes; family Petromyzontidae; genus Lethenteron; species Lethenteron reissneri. The sequence goes on from NC_083791.1 coordinate 12,715,376, forward strand.
CATCATTACCTCCCTCTCTCCCTCCCTCCATCATCACCTCCCTCCATCATCACCGAGCGGGGCGCACGAACAGAGTGACACGGGTTCATGTCCATCACCCTCACTATGCCACCTATAATCGTGACAAAAATATACTGAAATGTTCCTTATCATCGTGACAAAACTCGCCTACCATCTCCATGATCATCATTGTCTTCATGATAATTATCATCATAACCCAGATTTGGAATCTACCAGAGTCGAGATGGACATTCTTAGTTTGATAGTTATGATGATGATGGTTATAGTATCACCACACCACCATTACCATAACCGCCATCCTCACCACCATCAGCACCACCATCATCACCGTTACCATCACCCTCATTACCACCACCGTCATCACCACCGTCACCATCACCATAAACACCACCACCATCCATCTCATCTGCAGTGAAGAGCCGCTTAATGAAATAGCTGATTGTTTATTGTTATTTTGTTTCTGGTAAAACTAGCAAGTAATGAGGTCATTAAGAGGTAATTACTGCTGAAAGCTGCTTGAGAGAGAGCGCGGGAGCGTGCGAGACGGCGAGGGAGGCTGTGCAAAGCAAACAACGCACACCGACCTCGGCAACGTGAAGAAGCCGACAATACGCCACCTGTGCCCCTCCAGATTCTGTAGATGAAACACATTTTACACAATCTATTGTTCACACAGCCTCTGGAAGTGCATAATTACAGCAGCGTGGGTTTAATACAGTGTCTCATCAGGAAGAGCCACGTTTGCGAAATATCCACATGTCATGTACGGGTCCTGGTGTGTGTATGACTTCATAGCACAATACAGGCACGAGCGAGAGGTCTCTTAGCAGATGTTTTTGTTTGGATCCTGCGTGCATCCATGATGTTGTGTGGATACACCGATACCAGGGCAATGTTGGTGATTACAAGCCCATGGGCGATGTTTACACACCATACCAGGTACTAATTTCAGTCTGAGTCGATGTAGGGTAGACCCAAGACAAGTTCATATATTCGTCACTGGAGTGGGCCGTGAGCCAAAATGGATCTCGGGGCGCCGGGTTCGTTGCGCAGCGCGCTAAACACTCCACTACCGCTCCCTACACATACACACACCCACTCTCTCACACCAATACTCACATACACAACACCCTACGCTACCCCCACAGTCAACACCCATGCCTACACCACGAACCACCTATCCCACCCACCACTCCTGCGCCTACCGTCAGTACCAGGCGCGTCAATTACCCCCATTTGGGAAACGCGTTATTGCGGGGTAAGGGGGGGGCTGCCACAGCTCATGGCGGCGACCCCCCGCTGATGAGATATATTTTAGCATAACGAGCGCGGCAGCGCGTCACGTGACCGGGCTATTTACGTATGCATTTATTTTAATTGCAACATTAAGGAAAGTAAAATACAAAAATAATACGCCACGGGAGACTCGACTCTCGCGCCAACTCCGCGATTCACAATCCCGGGAAATGCTCAAATGCTGTATATCCGTGTGCGTGTGGCGTGTGGCGTGTACGTGTACGTGTGGCGTGTGCGTGTGGCGTGTGCGTGTGGCGTGTGGCGTGTGCGTGTGGCGTGTGGCGTGTACGTGTGGCGTGTGCGTGTGGCGTGTGGCGTGTACGTGTGGCGTGTGGGTGTGGCGTGTGCGTGTGGCGTGTGCGTGTGCGTGTGGCGTGTGGCGTGTACGTGTGCGTGTGGCGTGTGCGTGTGGCGTGTGGCGTGTACGTGTGCGTGTGGCGTGTACGTGTGGCGTGTGGCGTGTACGTGTGGCGTGTACGTGTGCGTGTGGCGTGTGCGTGTGGCGTGTACGTGTGGCGTGTGCGTGTGGCGTGTGGCGTGTACGTGTGGCGTGTGCGTGTGGCGTGTGGCGTGTACGTGTACGTGTGGCGTGTGCGTGTGGCGTGTACGTGTGGCGTGTGCGTGTACGTGTGGCGTGTACGTGTGCGTGTGGCGTGTGCGTGTGGCGTGTACGTGTGCGTGTGGCGTGTGCGTGTGGCGTGTGGCGTGTGCGTGTGGCGTGTACGTGTGGCGTGTGGCGTGTACGTGTGGCGTGTGCGTGTGGCGTGTAGCGTGTGCGTGTGGCGTGTAGCGTGTGCGTGTGGCGTGTAGCGTGTGCGTGTGGCGTGTACGTGTGGCGTGTGCGTGTGGCGTGTACGTGTGGCGTGTGCGTGTGGCGTGTAGCGTGTGCGTGTGGCGTGTAGCGTGTGCGTGTGGCGTGTACGTGTGGCGTGTGCGTGTGGCGTGTGGCGTGTACGTGTGCGTGTGGCGTGTGGCGTGTACGTGTGGCGTGTGCGTGTGGCGTGTGGCGTGTACGTGTGCGTGTGGCGTGTGCGTGTGGCGTGTGGCGTGTACGTGTGGCGTGTGCGTGTGGCGTGTGGCGTGTGCGTGTGGCGTGTGGCGTGTACGTCTGCGTGCGGCGTGTGCGTGTGGCGTGTGGCGTGTGCGTGGCGTGTGGCGTGTCCGTGTGCGTGTGGCGTGTGGCGTGTGCGTGTGGCGTGTGGCGTGTACGTGTGGCGTGTGCGTGTGGCGTGTGGCGTGTGCGTGTGGCGTGTGCGTGTCCGTGTGCGTGTGCGCGTGCGCGTGCGTGTGCGCCCAAGAATACTCTTGCTTACCGGCAGACATCTGGCAGTTCATCAGCATTGGTCCAAGCACGGCTGCTGATGAGGCACTGAATGTCAAAATTGGTCTCGAGTTTGCACGTATTGAACCAATGCTGCTGGAATTATGCACTCCCAGAAGATTGTGTGGCTGATGGGCTATGTAAAAAAATATACTTGTTGAGAGACAGATATGGAAAAAGTCGGATTTGTTTTGTGGCTTCTCATGTTGTCGCAAACGTGCAAAAACCAGAGGTGTGGACTCGAGTCATGTGACTTGGACTCGAGTCAGACTCGAGTCATGAATTTGATGACTTCAGACTCGACTTGGACTTGCATAACAATGACTTTGTCCCACCTCTGAGGTGTGGACTCGAGTCATGTGACTTGGACTCGAGTCAGACTCGAGTCATGAATTTGATGACTTCAGACTCGACTTGGACTTGCATAACAATGACTTTGTCCCACCTCTGGCAAAAACCATAAAGCATTGGCAATGGAATTCCCCGCAGCTCCGTGACACCAGTGCCCAGGGGCTGGGTAGTTCTTGCGAAATATTGACAACAAAGTACAGTACTTTCTAAGAAGGGGTATCCATTACAAACGCACACCACTGCTCAGTAGTGTGACGAGCCAGCATGCGGCTCTCCCCACGCCGAGTATGTCTTGGGAGTCTATTGACTATACTTGACCACGCTACTCAGTGCGGTTTGGTGGAGGAGCGCTTAGATAGTGAAGAATACAAGTACAGCCTATAACACCTGAAATATGCAAGGTGCTCAATCAGGCTAAACCCGACTTGGCTTCCCAAATCTGGCGAGACCGTGGCTCATGCACGCGCGCAGTTCTAAGCACGGTGATGATGACGCGACTGCGGCCGCACGGACTGCGCTGGCCACACAGCGCCCAGTGCCCGTGACACGGACGATTCGATGTCACTGCCCTTTGTGGATTGAGCAGCGCCACCCTTGGATTTGTGCGCCGAGCCGCCAGGGAGTGAGTCGCGGGGGTCTGGGAGGGATCCCTAAAAACCCTGGGAGCGGGGGGAGGATCGGTCGTGATCGGAGCGCGTGGTGATGGGAACTCTCCCGGGCGTGCGGGCAGGAGAGCGCACGTGTACGTACACGTGCGCACGTATCCGTGTGCGCACACACGCGTACAAATACAAACAACCCCCCGTGCTGTATCGCCTTTAAGGGACTATTGGAGCAAGCGCGAGCGCCTATGAAGGCCGATCTGGCACACGAAGAAGGGGTGGGTGGCCAGAACCACACCCGGCAGCCTTTGTCTCCCGAGTAGCGGTCGCATTTGAGATCTAGGGGAGGCACAGTACCGGTTCTGATAATCGTCACTGGTGTTGGCCGTGAGCGGGAATCAGACTCGGGACGCCGGGTTCGTAGCGCATCGCGCTACAAAGCACTGTCGCTCAGACACACATTATACTGTGAAGACATACAGATACACTTGCGAAAACACACACAATGGCCGAAGACGATATGCCATACTTGCACTTCTCAGAAATAGTTTCTTGAACGGTCCCAATTCCGATGATACTACTGTAGGGACGTTGCGAAACGCTTCCCGGAATGATTTTTACAATTCACCGCTCATCCCGGAACTAAGCAAGCACACAAAGGGACAGTTAATGGTTGACTGCCTGAATCACCGAGTCTCTCCTTCACAAAGGGTTGCTAGGTGCAATACGGAGATTACATCATCAGGGACGACCGTCGCCTCTACACGCCACTGGGTGCAGGACAATAGTTTAACCCCTCGGGCGGATGCATAACTCACAGAAAGCATCCTCGCTACAACCCACGTGACATCAGGGATGGGGCACGGTGTCATCGGGACCACCGATCGCTGCTCACCTGAGTGGAGGGAACGGGAGAAGGGGTGGAAGGTGATTGGCTTGAGGGTTCATAATCAGAATCTGCATTTATCCTGGAGGAATCTGATGAGCTATGAAGCTCTTTTTCACAGATGGGTTGAAGGAAAAGGCAGGAAAGGTTGAAAGGAAATGTGCGACAGTGGATCGGGGCATTGGCCAGGCGACACGTGCAGTGGCCTGTTCAATAAACATTCGAAAAGAACCACCACGCGTCTGGAACGTATCTACATACATCATATATATGTAGTGCCATGAACTAGTGATGGTATTCCTCAGTAACACACTCACACGAGACCCCGTAAACGCGTGCGCTCAGAGTCAGCCCAGAACCTTGGAGCTCGTGATGCTCAACAGCGAGCGCTGGGCCCATCCCCGCGGATCGCAGTCGCACGAACCTCGCCTCGATCTAGCACCGACCTCGCACCAACCTCGCACTGACCTCGCACCAACCTCGCACTGACCTCGCACTGACCTCGCATTGACCTCGCACTGACCTCGCACTGACCTCGCACTGACCTCGAATTGACCTCGCATTGACCTCGCACTGACCTCGCACTGACCTCGCATTGACCTCGCACTGACCTCGCACTGACCTCACACCAAGCTGCTCTTGACTATGGACCGCCACCCGCATCTACCTAATCTGTCATAGCAACATCCCCTGGAGTATAAGACCTTACGCGTGTCTATTCTCCATTCTTGCTCAGCACCTTACTAATAACTTTAATTACGAATAATTGTCAAAAATGTTTGATGGGAAATTTGTTGCAATCATTTCCTTTCGTGTGAGACTTTGGAGGCTGAGATCAGACAGACGTCTCTCTGAGTATAGATATATTCTCAATGGACATTCTCAAGAGGCTCCTGCGTTGAATATATATTTTCATCTTGACTTAAAGCTTTCGTGACTGCAGGAATTCATATTCGTTGGGTCTTTCGGTAAAGTCACGTAGATAGGTTCAAAGAAAATAACAAACAAATAACAAAAAACTACGACGTTTTTCAATCACAACACAAGCGATCACAATCACGATGGTATAAAGATCGGCCTCTGTGGAGGAGGCTCGTGGAGAACGCTGCTGCGGAGTTGGAGGCAGTCGCCCTCCAACAACAGTGACGGGCAGAGGAACAACACTCACAACAACGAGTGGAGCACTGGGCGGCTAGAACGCAGCAAGTTGGTGCAGTAGGCAGCACAGGTGGTGATTCTGTCTGTCATCTTAGTCAATACACGGCACCAGGGTCTGTCCCGTAACCTCTTGCCAGAAAGCCTTCGACAATCCACGTTACCTCAAAGTGCACCTAGCCTGGAACAAACGCTGTTATGACGTCACCGCCACTTCGTGGCCAACTGCGGTTGTTATTGTTATCGATGTGCCCACTCGGCTGGCAAACACTCAGCGATGATGCCCCTCCGTTTTCAAACGCCTCTGTGGCTTGCGTACCAAATTCTCAGTGCCAAGTTAATTTCCTCACGCGCCCCATGTATTCATTTTGCATCGTACAATCAGAGACGCACCCGCGTGTTTATGGGTGGCAGCTGTCGCTAAAACAGTGTATAAATGGCCTGGCCATTGTTAAGTTTTATCTACGTTCACCAGAGAACGTTAATCTGCGAGAGCGCATTGAACGCCCGCTGGAGTTGTCACTCCGCTATTGCCCCCGAGCGGCTGCTGGTCTCGCCCTGGCTGGTGAACGCACCGCTTGGTGTGCGAACGCGGGGCCAGTTTTTTTTCTCCCCTATAAACCAGCCGATGTTGCACTCTGGCATCTGTGCAAGCCAGTTATGGATCATTGATGAATGCCAAAGAAGAAGAAACCACCCCGAGTCTTCTGCACATATAATGAGTGTCATCGTGGAGGATATAAATAAAGGTAACACAATAAATAAGCAGACAATAGGTCTCCATCTTCCACGTTTGTTTCTCCACGGAAAAATATACAAAAGTATGTTTACACATCACAACGACAACACAGCATTTTGGTAGTGCATCGTTTTAGTAGTGGTGGTTCAACACAAGCAAACTCTGAACTGGTTTTGACATTCACGGTTTCATCAGTAGAGGCAGGCTTGTTTCAACAAATGCCGGTGACCAACCAACCAGATGTTTATAGGCAATGCCTATAAACATCTGGAATTTTTACGAGGTAAAATTGTAATGTATTACTTGCTGTTAGTAACTCAGCTTATTATAGAGTATAGTAAGTATACTGATGGTGCGATGCAGTTTATACTTTAGTTTTTTATGTAGTTTATACTTTAGTTTTCTACGTGTTGTTGAGTAACTGCAGCTACATATCATTAACATTCCTTTCCTTTGTTACTGCTAATCCCTGCACCCCCCCTTGGTTGCTGCTGATCCTGCATAATGCATGGGCATAATATGACTTTGACACCCCCCCGCCCAACGCCTACGCATTTTCCATGAATATGCTAAATCCCTCTTCACATGCACATTCTTTTTGTTAAGGCGCTCTTCAACCCCCAATGCAGCTTATATATAAGCTCCTAGTTTGGTAGTGTCTCATTCTTCACCTGAAGACGGCTGCTTGCGTTGTAGCCGAAACGTCGTGAGAATTGTTTTATTATGTTTTATTTTTATTATTTTATTACTTCCCTTCTACGTGACTTTTACCGAAAGAAACAAGAAGAGGCAATGCCTTGTCCTAATTCCCAATGTAGCAGGACTTTCCTAAACAACGGTCTTGAGACTCAGACTCCCCTGCTTGGTGGGAAGTCTACTGGAATTCTTCCTTGGCCTCACTCAGTCCTGCAACAGGAATGTGGCATTTCACTCAGGCAGAAAACCTTCAACGGAGACGAGTACTGCTACTTGAAGGCGCAATCATTCTAAAATGAAATGTGCATTGTGTCAGATGTATGGTTTAACACGAGAAGTGGTAACCATTTTCAGAACCAGTTACCAGTTCAGAAGGTTAGGAACCGGTTATTTATAGTTATAAGTTGTAATAGGCAGGAGAGATTTTATAAACTGAACTCAACGTTTAAACTTTCGCGCTGGAACGTGGAATTGAACTTGTTAATTTACGTGACTTTACCGAAAGAACCAGAAAGTATTGTGAATGGAGTTAATAATGACCATGGATTGGACCCATAGACTCAAGTAGCTGCACAGTAGGCCACGCACACCCGTGGAGTGATCAATTCAGGTACAGGGCACCTATTCAGATTCGGGTGGACACTGTAGAGGGATTGAGCAGTGAGGTGTTGTGTAATGTGGGGTCGATTAGTGCGAATCTGGTCATAATAACAAATGCATGAATGCTCTGCTATTAAGAGTTGCCGTTCCACACCCCTCTGGTGTGTCTCGGTGGTGAGAAACCGGTCTCCACTTTTGCTCGTGTTTGTTACTGAAACTATGCACTCCCAAAAGGTCATGCGGCCGATGGGATGCGGAACAAATAAACTTACAATTGTTATGGGGACGGACAAATATGTGGAGGAAGGAAACGAAATATCTTCTTTATTTTGACGCTTTATACATCGCCATCGGATTGTGTTGTGACCAGTTTAGAACACGTGGTTCCGTTCGGAGGAGAAGTGAGAACAGCAGCGATGTGCGGCGAGGGTGGGGGCGATACTGGGGGGGTGGGGGGATATAAGAAAGGGGTCATTACTTTTGTGTGACCCTCTTTAAAATAAAAATCATTTTACAGGACTTTATGTAACAGCCTCTTGGCCGTATTTCCACTGGGCGCGCCGATCGATAGGGCCGCCGTTATTTCCAAATGACTCATCGATTGTAAGGGGGTTGGCACATAATTTCAAGTCTAAGCACTGCAAGTATATATGTGTGTATATATTTATGTGTCTGTCCCAAAGCCTCCACAACAACTAAAATGCCGAGCGGGGACCGTCCCCCAGCGTGCGCGACGTGAAACTCAAAGCAAATGAATTCTCTGCAGCGACGTCGCGTTTATTAACGGCGCAAAAGCTCATTACCAGCAGCGGATGCGCCAGGGCCTCGCTCGAGTCACAGCGACAGCAGCCCAAGCACGTGGCTCTAGGTTTTAATTTTACTAAATCATCACAGCCCTCCGAGTTCTGCCGTTGTTGCTGCTGCTTTTATTGCAGGGGGGAAACCCACATCTCTTTGCGAGGTAGAGCATCATTACTTGCTGTGTGAGGCATCGCGGGTGTTCGGGATCGGTGTTTTACGAGTCCACGTGGTCCTGCAGCGGAGGAGGCGGTTTTGAGGTTTTCATTACAATTTGCGATTGGAAAATGGTTACAACTATTTGCCTTCGTGAGAAACTTGGGCTGCAGGCTGAGATCACACCGATGTCTCTCGGAGTAGAGCGGTAATGTCCGTTAGATTAATTCCCAAGAGGCTCCTACGCTTAATGTACATTTTCAATTGTCCCAAAGTGTGTGAGATGTGAGGCTGAGCAGTGGATGTCCATAAAAAATACAGTCGTCATTTCATTTTAGCGCTGCAGTGTTACTAACAAATGTTATGAGTTTTAGTTAATGTATGCTTGGGCACCACTGCCAAAAAGGTGTTAATATGTAAGTTATTGTAATTATTACCTGGGTACGTTTAATTATAGCTATAAATAACGAAATAACGTCCATGTACATGTATGTTCGTGGTTCACACACTGTGCTCTGTCTTCATTTGGTTTCTCCCAAATGAAGGCAAACTCTCATTCATGGCATTCATGGTCAAACATCCCATTGCAGCAAATCCCTCCCCCAAGAGAGAGAGAGAATTGAGAGCCGGCAAACCTTCCCTGGGTAAATAAGGACGTTATTACTATTATTATCTCCCTCCCATCTCCTCGCCTCTCTTGGGCCCTTGATCGATGCGGGCAGAGCTGCGATTGTGAGATATTACACACACACAGGTTTATCTTCTCCTCAATGAACTTCGCCCTGTTCCCCTCCCCTCCAGATTGAGATTTGAGGTCAAGTGAGTGACGTCATTATAATATGGTTAAGACCAAGTCAGTGAGAATCGGGCCGGACGAGAAATGCCGAACTAAATCATCATCATCAGAATCACCATTATCACCATCGTAATCATCCTCATCGGTATGCTTTAACTACCCACATCACCATCGCCATCATGGCATTGTCGTCCTCATATAACTACCACTATATTTTACGTAACATCGTCTATATTCTATTTGCACCCTTCTTTTGTTTCTGTTCACGTTCCAGTCTCAGCCATCGCCCCTTGTAACAATAACTCCTTGACCATCAACACACTTCCAACAAACTCCTGAATAATAGCCTCATCATCATATTCATCATGAGGGATGGTCTATCTACTGCTGGATGAAGACGTCCAGACGTCATCAGCAACCCTCGGAGTCTTTTCAATGTCAAAACCCATCCCACTGTTGCACACGAGCTTATTTTGTCACTCCATCTTCACGGTGGTCATCCTCTTAAGTTTCTTGTGAGCGTCGCTCCTCCGCCCTCCGTTGTTGTTGTAGGGCGACTGCCTCCAACTGCCCAGGAGCGTCCTTCACGAGCCTCCTCGACAGAGGCTCAGAGGCTGATCTCTGTTCTCTCCGCCTGATGAAGACCGCTTGTGTTGCGATCGAAACGTCGTGGTTTTTTGCTTTTATTTTGATTTTTTAAAATGTTTTATCTACGTGACTTTACCGAAAAAACCAAGAATATCAAAAACTAGTGCCTTGTACTAAAGATGAATTACCGAAGTGATCAACAGAAGGTGAATATCGGATTAATTGCTTATGCGGTAAATGATATATTGGACAGACGTGATGTAACATTAGCGTAAGACTAAAAGAACACCAAAGGAACAATACATTATCTCAAACACAGCTGTCAGCAGTGGCAGAGCATGCTTGCCAACAAGGACATTCAATTGATTTTGATAACGTTGAAGTGTTATGCAAAACTAATTATTACTGGCCAAGACTAATTAGAGAATCAATCGAAATTGAGAATTCAAATAATTTAAACCGCTGTGATAGCTACAGACTCTCACAGCCTGGAATTGTATTATTTTTTTACTTAAAGCTTTCGTGACTGCAGGAATACATATTCTATGGGTCTTTGGGTAAAGCCATGTAGATAGAAAAATTATAATGTATTAATTATTAAGTAAAACACAATGTATATTGCAATTCCTCATATACGAGTCACATGCTTAGTGGCTGATTACTGATTTATTACAATATTTCGAAACCCCCCCCCCCACCTCTGCCTCTGATCTCGAAACCTGATGGGGTTCAACAATGATGACGTCATCCAGCACGATTTAAGACCAGGAGCAGGTGGATGGCTTCACGATTCTGGCAAATCGCCCGAAGATGCTGGATGTAATTCCCAGCGAAACGTCGGACTCAAATTCTAAATGTTGTGGAGGGATTCACTCTTCAAACACACCGGTGGGTGAAGAAGTAACTAATTGGCGTTTTGTTCACGTGACACGTTTTTTTACTGATTGGCCGTGTCGGGTGTGGAGGGTTGCGACACATTTATAATAACGCGATCTAACCCAAAAACCTTTATTATGAATTATAGTGGTCGCGCAAGCCTACGTGTTAAACAACCCCCTTGCACGTTTTAGACGCCTTTCCGCCTGGGGCCTCGAGCATAAGCTCATCTGGGTGTTTCAACCGTGGTTATTGGTAACAGTCAGTATCAAAGGTGGAGGGGTTACCAGCCCCTTGCATACGCTGATCTAGCTACAGACAAAGAGCCCCCGTGCAGCCCACACAGGCTGTTGGGGAAAGTGCTGTCAGCGAGTAGCACCTATGAAGGCCGGCACGGCACATACGGGGGTGGGTAGCCAGCACCATGACCAGCCTTTGCCTCCCTAGTGGCAATGTTTACACACTGCATCAGGTACTTATTTGAAGCCGAGTCGACATTAGAGGAGGCCAAGGACCTGTTCAGAAAATCGTATCTGACGCACACTTTTCCACACACAAACTCGCTCTCCCCTCTCGCGCATCCACTCACTCTCGCAACAACCCTCACAAGCATCTCCACCCACACATGGGAGAGCCTCAAAATTACTTGAGAGCTGCGGATATTAAAAGTCCCCATGAGCTGCCATTCCCTCATTACTTGACTTTCTAATCCACTCATCCACAACACCAATGCACCGTCTACATTACATTTATCTGATTAGCTCATGAACCTTTATGGGTTTTCACAGTAGGTCTGGCATCGCTTATTCTTTGTGCATCCAACTCAAACGCCCTTTGACATTGCTTCGTGGATGTGTTGGGTTTTTTTGACTCAGTTGTTGAGGCCAGGCACAAAGGCCCAAGACGTTAAACAGCCAGCAATTAACAGCACCATCCAAGTTGTAATCGATACGTGTGTAACGCGTTTCTGGAACTGAGAAAGGTGAATAAACCTTCGGGAAATGGACGCGATGAGAAAAGGGAATTCCGCAGGGGAGCAGCAAGAAGGGAAACGCAGAAATAGATGTGAGGCGACCTGCAGTGTGGTGAGTTGTTGTGATCTGTAGAGTGGTGAGTGAGTGAGTTGTTGTGACCTGCGGTGTGGTGAGTGGGTGAGTTGTTGTGACCTGCAGTGTGGTGAGTGGGTGAGTTGTTGTGACCTGTGGAGAGGTGAGTGGGTGAGTTGTTGTGACCTGCAGTGTGGTGAGTGGGTGAGTTGTTGTGACCTGCAGTGTGGTGAGTGGGTGAGTTGTTGTGACCTGCAGTGTGGTGAGTGGGTGAGTTGTTGTGACCTGCAATGTGGTGAGTGGGTGAGTTCTTGTGACCTGTGGAGAGGTGAGTGGGTGAGTTGTTGTGAGCCGCAGTGTGGTGAGTGGGTGAGTTGTTGTGAGCCGCAGTGTGGTGAGTGGGTGAGTTGTTGTGATCTGTAGAGTGGTGAGTGGGTGAGTTGTTGTGACATGCAGTGTGGTAAGTGAGATGAAACAGTGAGTCTGGTATACCGAGTCCTCAACATTGATGGAATAATCAATGAGTTTAGTTCAAGTGTATGTGTACAACACGTTCTAACTCAACATCCATTGATCGGAATTGGCATCTGTCTATCCTGTACAAAACCGGAGGATTCAAATAAACCATACAAGTACCAGTCCATCTCTAATCTCTGAATCTTGTCTAAAACATTCGAAAAACTGGTTCAGAAACATTTAATCAACTTTGTAGAGTTCAATAGAAAAGAACAAAACATCAATCTGGCTTTCGAACTTGGCATATCACCATCACTGTTTCACAAACAGCTTTACACAACACATATACACCTTTACAATAAAAACGTCTGCTCAGTAGTCGTCTTAGACTTGGCTAAGGCATTTGAAACAGCTAATAATCACATCCTCAAAACCAGGTGACTCCATTCTGGCCTAAGCAAAAACGCAACAGTTTCATTAGTAAACTATTTATAAATTATAAAATGAGGCATAAACCTGGGCACCCTTTGCCCTGCCTTCACTGTGTGTGTGTAGTGGGTGTAGTGTGTGTGGTGTGTGTGTGTGTGTGGTGTGTGAGTGTAGTGTGCGTGTCGTGTGTGAGTATGGAACACAGGGTTCTGTGCTTGGTTCCATTCAACACTCGGTCTAAATTATCTCGCATTCAATCTATCGCATTATTAAAATATGACACGATTGTTGTACCCCCGATCTTGTATGCGTGTACTGTATGTTTAACTTCTTTCACACCGTACGTAGCCAACTGTGCTAATCGGAGGTGCGGGGGAAGAAACACAAACTAAACACAAAAAGCAGTTCTAAAGAAATTAGTTTTCAGTTTAGAAAATAATCATATAAATTACAAGGTGACTTAATAGAATAAAAATCCCACCTAAATGCTAACAAGACGAGTTGTATTACCTTTAGGAGCCCCACCTCTCGTCCTGCACATTGCCCACAGTTAAGCTTGGCAGCACTACCATTGGCGTGTTTGCACTTACAGGTCTCTTGGCATCTGGTTCGATTCTCATCTCAGCTTCAAACTTCATACGGAAAATGTGAATAAAATAATTACGAGGGAATATAGAGATGGGTAACGAAGAATAAAAACTCTTGGTTTCCTGGTGTGGTTCGTTTGTACTGAAAAGAGCTCGAATGGGTTCAAATATGCACATTGCAGACCTGTGGGTTACATTGCAGACATGTGGATTACATTGCAGACCTGTGGATTACATTGCAGACCTGTGGATTACATTGCAGATTACAATGTCAGCTACACGGGAGGCCCTTGCCATTTTTGGTAAATGTTGCGATTTATTTCGCAAACCTGCAATGTTTCTTGCAACATAGACGTATTTGAATAGCTTCAAATACAATTTTCGCTACGTTTTAACTTGAAAGAAATTGAGAGATGGAGACATACAAAGACGTGGAGACATTCACAGACACACTTAGACCTTCACAGACACATGGAGACAGACAAAGACATGGAGACATTCACAGACACATGGAGACATACAAAGACACATGGAGACCTACAAAGACAGAGGAAGACGCAAGACACACACACAGCTCACACACTACATACACACAGCTCACACACTACACACACACACTACACACACACTACACACACACAGCTCACACACTACACACACACAGCTCACACACACCACACACACAGCTCACACACTACACACACCCTACACACACACTACACACACACTACACACACACTACACACACACTACACACACACACAGCTCACACACTACACACACACTACACACACACAGCTCACACACTACACACACACACTACACACACTACACACACAGCTCACACACTACACACACTACACACACACAGCTCACACACTACACACACTACACACACACAGCTCACACACTACACACACACTACACACACACAGCTCACACACTACACACACACACTACACACACTACACACACAGCTCACACACTACACACACTACACACACACAGCTCACACACTACACACACTACACACACACAGCTCACACACTACACACACTACACACACACAGCTCACACACTACACACACTACACACACAGCTCACACACACTACACACACTACACACACACAGCTCACACACTACACACACTACACACACACAGCTCACACACTACACACACTACACACACACAGCTCACACACTACACACACTACACACACTACACACACTACACACACACACTACACACACAGCTCACACACTACACACACTAAACACACACAGCTCACACACTACACACACTACACACACACAGCTCACACACACACACTACACACACAGCTCACACACTACACACACACACTACACACACACTACACACACACTACACACTATACACACACAGCTCACACACTACACACACACAGCTCACACACTACACACACACAGCTCACACACACACTACACACACAGCTCACACACTACACACACACAGCTCACACACTACACACACACTACACACACACAGCACGCACCCAGCAAAGCAGTCGCCGCGCGCATGGCGAATGTTGGAATCGACACGTGGGCCCCGTCATGCCATCGGCGTCTCCCGTTATCATTCTCTCAGCTCGGAGACAAACAACAACGGCGAGCCTAATCACGGCGCTTCGACCGCCGCGGGTCAGTGTCAGCTCGTATCGTTTTCAGATTCACACCAATTACATGGTCCGTGGTGCCGCGTCCAATTGAGTTATTGTTTTCCAAACTTTCTCTTTCGCCGATGGTGGCTGTAATGAGTCTACAAAAGGCAATTACGGAAAATTGTTGGTCCGCTTGGGTCGAGCGGCAGCGAGAATGAAAGCAAAGTATAAAGCAGCAGCCAGCAGCAGCACGAGTTGAACGAGTGATGTGTGTGCAGTAATACACACACGTGTGGGGGCCTCGGGGTGCGCGCGTTTGTGTGTTGTCGTCCGTGTGCGCACGGGGCGTGCGACGTAGGTGCGTGTTGTGATACCGTGTGTGTGTATGTATACCGTGTGTGTGTGTGTGTATACGGTGTGTGTGTGTAAGTTGTGCAGGCTGGCCGACCTACGATCTGGACACAGTCCCATCGGTGAGCTAGGCAAGGCTGCGTTGGCTGGGTCATGTAGCCCGCATGCCCAGCCACCAACCCACATGCCCAAATAACATTTATCCGGCCGGATAGAGCGAACTAAATGGGCGTGGCACAGGCTAGAGAAGAGATGGACTGATGTGGTACAGAAGAATATGGAGTTGAATGGACTTACCGATGACCGCTACTAGCGGTGTGAAGCAGGGACGTGCGGTCAGGGGAGGCAGGTTTGCCTCCCCTGCCATACTCCAATTGAAACAGCTGTTACGAAAAGTAAAAAAAAAGAATAATGAAATAAAATCAATATTAAGATTTTTCCACTGATCTGTGTAAAAAATGTAATTTCTGTACGATTCCAATCATTTTTATGGTCAAAATCGCCAAATTTGCGGAGCTCCGCTGCAAATACAGGAAGAGACGAGAGGTGAGGCAGCGACGAGCTCAGCCTCCCCTCTGATTGCGCAACCCCTCAGTAACTGAATGGAGCGCGGGCAATAAGCGCGTGCCTGTTACTATCTCAGTATGTCACCAATGTAATGTTTGTAGACCCCTTCATTCCATGTCCTCGCCTTCCATACTCCAGGTAACTTTTTTCACGTATGTGTATAAATATATTTAGGCTCGCTGGTCTCGTCATGAAACTGCAATGAAAAAGCACCAGGGGAGGCAGCTATCACATCTGCCTCACTGAGGGGGACGTGTCTAACACGCCCCCCTCAGTGTGTGAATCTGTCCTCTTTGGTTCTTTCGGTAAAGTCACGTCGGCAATTTGTTTATTGATTTTCTACCTACGTGACTTTACCGAAAGAACCAAAGAGTATGGATTCCTGCAGTCACGAAAGCTTCAAATCACGATTGTGTGAATCTGACACGAGCCAGTGCCTCCCCAGCCATTGACCTCATCCCACGTCACTGGTGTCAAGGTCGGCCTCTGTGGAGGAAGCTCGTGAAGGACGCTGCTGGGCAGTTGGAGGCAGTCTCCCTCGAACAACAGCGGCCGGCAGAGCAACGCTCACAACAACAAGCGGAGCGCCGGGCGGATAAAACGCAGCAAGTTAGTTGGCACAGTAGGAGGCGCAGATGGTGTATCACATGCGATTAGTACGTTTGGCTGTGTAGGGTGCGAAAGAAGTTCAACATAATACTGCCAGTCATCTCAGTCAATCAACCCATGACACCTGGGTCTGTCCCGTGACCTGCCAACAGCGAGCCTTCGACATTGCACGTGGCATCTTAGTGCACATAGCCTGGCACAAACGCAGTGGTGACGTCACGGCCAGTTACTGGCGAATGGCGGCTGTTGTTGCGTGTGTGTGTGTGAGGAGTGTGAATGACTGCCACCCCACACAGTAAATAACGGCACCTGCGGACAACGCAATCTCTCAACGCGAGGGCAAACGCGGCCCGGATTTATGAGATTGGCGGTCGCGGGATTCGTTTTTGCTGACCCTGTTTGCTCTCCCTATAGAGAGAGAGCTTCCATGCCCCTGCGTCTCCATAAATCTCTCACGCACTCCAACACTCGCTCACAAGCACACCTGCTAAAAACACACTATCACACACACACACATCCTACCACATCCACACTGTCAAATCCAAACACGTAGACCGACTCAATATTTTCCACACACACCCAGCCACCATTTCATGCCACGTGAAGTGAAGTCTCGAAGGCTCTCTGCAGGTCAAGGGTTAATTGGCAGATGCACCAACTGCACTCACCACCTTGCTGCGTTTTATCGGCCTGGTGCTCTGCTCGTTGTTGTAAGCATCGCGGTTATGAGCATCGGCGTCTCTGCTTTCCGCTCTTGTTGGAGGGCGGCGACCTCCGAATGTCCAGTAGCGTCCTTCACGATCCTTCTCCTCAGAGGCCGACATTGACACTACTGGAACCGGTCATCGGCAAGTCCACTCAGCTCCAAATCATCCTACACCCGCTCATCCATCTCCTCTGCAGCATGTGGAGCACCCACGAGTGAAGAGGGAATGGCTCTGTATCCCAGCCACGCAGCTTTACCAAGGCCTGCCACCACATCATGAGGGGTTGTAATGATCGTAAGCAGAGGGTCAGGGACCCTGAAAGTTAACAACCCAAGTTCCTGGCCTCTTGATGGTATCCAAGACCTTGGCCAAGGCAATGAAGCAGATGTATAGGCTCTGTTGAATTCCCTACACTTCTGCTCAAGTTGATGGACAGAGATTATGTCCACCTGCAGGACCGCCCCTGTCTCACCCACACTGGGGCTCTACAAGCTTCCCAGCACACACACACACATTTATTAAACACACATGTACTCTCTCACACACCTTGTTACACCCAGACACCCTGTAAAACACAGACACACACACGCTGCTACACCCCATCGAATCGATCGGCTCCGGGAAACGTGCCCACGCCTTTTCCCCCTTCTCTTCCCCTATCGTGGAGGTCATTGCGTCGAGAAGATGTTTTGTAATATATGCATGTTGAACTTCTTTCGCACCGTACGTCGCCAACTCTGCTCATCGGATGTGCTGGGGAAGGACACCAAACTAAACACAAAAAGCAGTTCTAAAGAAATTAGTTTTCAATCTATAGATGGACCGTACATTAGGCTGCGCCCGTTACATATTATCTGTAATGCGTATACGAAGTTATTAAAGCTAAAATGGTCGGTATTTGTGATAAGTGCCCATGATATGTTGGAGTAGAGTATGATGTCGACGCATGTTACATTCACATCGTTATGCCGAGTCGTGGCCCGAGTGATCTCGTTACAGATTCGTGATACAGCTCTGATGCCCCCGCAGTCACGGTGGTATTTGTGCGATGTGCACTCATCGGTAAATGTGCGGATGGGTTTCGATCCGGGTTGATGTGCAGGTGCCTTTGAGGTTATCTCCCGGCCGAGTCGCCCTTGAAAACATTACTTTTTAGCTCAATGGGCTTTACTCGGGAATTAAACTTCTCAATCTGACGGTTACCAACTCACACCCATTGAATATATGAATACTTAGGGATAATAAAAATGCGAAAAGTTGCGATAATTGTATAACGGTATGTTAATATTGTTATCCATATTGAGAGCCACATGGAAGACGGTGAGAGGGAGCGAGGGCGAGTCGTGGCGTTTCAGGGAATATGAACAGAGCGGCCGTGCTCATCTCCTCCTCCTGCTCATCTCCTCCTCCTGCTCATCTCCACCTCCTGCTCATCTCCTCCCTGCTCATCTCCTTCTCCTCCCTGCTCATCTCCACCTCCTGCTCATCTCCTCCTCCTGCTCATCTCCATCTCCTGCTCATCTCCACCTCCTGCTCATCTCCTCCTCCTGCTCATCTCCACCTCCTGCTCATCTCCTCCTCCTGCTCATCTCCTGCTCATCTCCACCTCCTGCTCATCTCCACCTCCTGCTCATCTCCATCTCCTGCTCATCTCCATCTCCTGCTCATCTCCACCTCCTGCTCATCTCCACCTCCTGCTCATCTCCTCCTCCTGCTCATCTCCACCTCCTGCTCATCTCCTCCTCCTGCTCATCTCCTGCTCATCTCCACCTCCTGCTCATCTCCACCTCCTGCTCATCTCCATCTCCTGCTCATCTCCATCTCCTGCTCATCTCCACCTCCTGCTCATCTCCACCTCCTGCTCATCTCCTGCTCATCTCCACCTCCTGCTCATCTCCACCTCCTGCTCATCTCCACCTCCTGCTCATCTCCACCTCCTGCTCATCTCCACCTTCTGCTCATCTCCACCTCCTGCTCATCTCCACCTCCTGCTCATCTCCACCTCCTGCTCATCTCCTCCTCCTGCTCATCTCCACCTCCTGCTCATCTCCACCTCCTGCTCATCTCCACCTCCTGCTCATCTCCACCTCCTGCTCATCTCCTCCTCCTGCTCATCTCCACCTCCTGCTCATCTCCACCTCCTGCTCATCTCCACCTCCTGCTCATCTCCATCTCCTGCTCATCTCCATCTCCTGCTCATCTCCACCTTCTGCTCATCTCCACCTCCTGCTCATCTCCACCTCCTGCTCATCTCCACCTCCTGCTCATCTCCTCCTGCTCATCTCCCTCTCCACCTCCTGCTCATCTCCACCTCCTGCTCATCTCCACCTCCTGCTCATCTCCACCTCCTGCTCATCTCCTCCTCCTGCTCATCTCCACCTCCTGCTCATCTCCACCTCCTGCTCATCTCCTGCTCATCTCCATCTCCTGCTCATCTCCACCTCCTGCTCATCTCCACCTCCTGCTCATCTCCATCTCCTGCTCATCTCCATCTCCTGCTCATCTCCACCTCCTGCTCATCTCCACCTCCTGCTCATCTCCTCCTCCTGCTCATCTCCACCTCCTGCTCATCTCCTCCTCCTGCTCATCTCCTGCTCATCTCCACCTCCTGCTCATCTCCACCTCCTGCTCATCTCCATCTCCTGCTCATCTCCATCTCCTGCTCATCTCCACCTCCTGCTCATCTCCACCTCCTGCTCATCTCCTCCTCCTGCTCATCTCCACCTCCTGCTCATCTCCTCCTCCTGCTCATCTCCTGCTCATCTCCACCTCCTGCTCATCTCCACCTCCTGCTCATCTCCATCTCCTGCTCATCTCCATCTCCTGCTCATCTCCACCTCCTGCTCATCTCCACCTCCTGCTCATCTCCTGCTCATCTCCACCTCCTGCTCATCTCCACCTCCTGCTCATCTCCACCTCCTGCTCATCTCCACCTCCTGCTCATCTCCACCTTCTGCTCATCTCCACCTCCTGCTCATCTCCACCTCCTGCTCATCTCCACCTCCTGCTCATCTCCACCTCCTGCTCATCTCCACCTCCTGCTCATCTCCTCCTCCTGCTCATCTCCACCTCCTGCTCATCTCCACCTCCTGCTCATCTCCACCTCCTGCTCATCTCCATCTCCTGCTCATCTCCATCTCCTGCTCATCTCCACCTTCTGCTCATCTCCACCTCCTGCTCATCTCCACCTCCTGCTCATCTCCACCTCCTGCTCATCTCCTCCTCCTGCTCATCTCCACCTCCTGCTCATCTCCACCTCCTGCTCATCTCCACCTCCTGCTCATCTCCACCTCCTGCTCATCTCCTCCTCCTGCTCATCTCCACCTCCTGCTCATCTCCACCTCCTGCTCATCTCCACCTCCTGCTCATCTCCATCTCCTGCTCATCTCCATCTCCTGCTCATCTCCACCTCCTGCTCATCTCCTCCTCCTGCTCATCTCCACCTCCTGCTCATCTCCACCTCCTGCTCATCTCCTGCTCATCTCCATCTCCTGCTCATCTCCTCCTCCTGCTCATCTCCACCTCCTGCTCATCTCCACCTCCTCCCTGCCTGCAGTGGTGAGCCTGTGCCTGCTCCGACAACAGCAGATGACCATAGAGTCAAAGCAAGAATGCATCACAGAGTCACTACCGAGCTTTGACAATGTGATTTACTGAGAGCCACTCCTGGCCAGAGGAGCGGGACTCGATGGGCTCGAGTTTCACTCCGGCCGCGCGTGTCTCTCGCAACCCTGAACTAACCGCGTCTCCCATCCTTCAGCCCCCTCGTCTAATCCCTGCCTTTCCCTCATGCCACCCTCATCTGTCCTCCATTTCCCCCACACCTAACCCTCTAACATCAGTCTCCCTCTCGTCCCCCCCCCCCCTCCCCGGGGCCCGCTTTACCCCCAGTGCCCTGCATCTCTGCTGCGTGGGAAGATATCAGAGAATCCGGAGAAAACCCACCATGAATACGAGGGGGAAGCATTCAAAGGTTGGCTATACAGACGAGTTCATAGACCTACAAACTTGGCGACCTTAGTTGACTACCGACAAACGTCAGTGGCGAGTGATATCGGATCATTGTGCGATAATCTTAAACCGGAGTCTCCGGAGAAACCCCACCGCGTGTGTGAGGGGACACCACTCACAGGGCCCCACGCACTTGCTGTACGACCATCCCCAGATTACCTTGCGGCCCGGAGGGTTTTTCAGTTTCAGAAGTCTCCACGTGATCCACCAACCTTCACATTCACTGCTCTGGCTCGCATGGCCACGGCGCATTGGTTGATGTTATGGCCGCACCTGATGGCGGCGGGGAGAAAGGAGGGAGGGGAGCGGGGTTGAGGGGTGACGAGATGATGGTCTGTGGGAAGTCACGTGGCAATGATGCATATGGGAGGCGCTGGCTGGAGATGAGAATCACGTGCCCAAACACACACACTTCCACACTCCCACAAAGACAAAGCTCCCCCATATAGCCTTGAACAGACTGTTAGGGCAAGTGCTGTTAGCCAGCACCTATTAATGGCAATATGGCACACGATGGGGTGGTTGGCCACCCTATCGTGTAATCATGTAAGTCCGAGTCAACCTCGGGACCAGTTCAAATAGTCGCCACTGTTTTTGGTCTTGAGGGGGAATCGAACTGGGGTCACCGGGTTCGTAGCGCATTGCAGCGCTAAACGCTCCACAACTGCGCACACATTCTCACGGAGGCCCACGCACACACAACAGCAGCATCTGCCCCCTGGCAGACGACAGCCACTGCACAGGGTAACGAGAGACGCGGCGAGGGAGGGGTGGGCCCTTGGGGCTAATTCAGCGGAGGTTAAGAGGAGAGGGCTGTGCGCTTCTCTTTAAGGCCAAGAGAGGTCGCGGTAGTTGGGGTGGGGGTGATCGGAGAGGTGGGGGGGTAGCTGGGCTGTTCCCGGGACCCTGGGAGTTGGCGGGAAGGGTAATGCGCGCGTTATCGGCTGTTTAATGAGTGTTCTCTTGCCAAGCGCGCTCGTTAAGGAGCCCTTGACCGCTTCCCCGTGGTCACGATCTTGAAAGACGGCACTCGCCTCATTAGCGGCCGCTGGCAGCGCGCTGCTCAGGACCAAGGTGTGAGACCCGAGTCTGGAGCGAAGCTGGGACGGAGGCCAGAGACACGACAAGCTGCGCGTGGAAACGCGGCACGACTCGGGTCTGGCACGCTCACGTGTTCAGCTGCTCGGTCCCCTTTTGAAGAACAGCCCCGACATGGGCAGCAAGCTGAACATTACAAATCAGCTGCCATGACGCATCCTTGCCATGTCTGACACGCAATATGTTCGTCAATAGCACTGCCTTAAACGAAAGCATGTATGCGAAATTAATCTGACTGCTGATGAGAAACCGGTTCAAAGTTTGAAATACGTCCTGCTAAATTATGCACAATACACCTTCTTCCCAGGTCTGTATCTCGACGTAAAACGTGTGTGTTTGTGTGACCATCCATACGATTCGATGCTGGTGGCGTGACTTCTCATGGAGGGAGGAGGAGGAGGGACCGACGTTCGGAGGGGTACGCAGCTAACCATGACACGGCGCTCTCAGCGCAGCGCGGGGGGCAATGGGAGGTGGCCTCGTGTGGAGGTGAACTGATGACAGCAATTGGAGCGGGAGGCGAGCCGTCGGATTTTTATCGCGCGACTAAACGCGTTGTTATTTTATTTTTTACAGAAAACGGAGCGTGTCGTCCTCGCGGCATTTTTGGTCGAGTTTCTTCCTTTGTGAGGTCGTTAATCAAAAGAATATAAATGTAAAGCGTTGTCTGTTTAAATTTCGCTTTATCTTGAGCAGCTGAGCTGCTTCATTAAAAATGCATTATAATGGTGTCACGGCTCCAAAGCGGGCGCGAGTATTTGCACCGCTTGCTTGTGTTTGGACTGAATACAAAAGGCGCGCTGGGTCGCGACGCCCCGCTCTGTGCCCAAGCTGCACGGGGCCACGAGCAGAGCTCGACTCGAGGCGGCACCGCTCACGAACACCGCGGAGAGGCAGCTGTGGGATGGATGCACGGCGCACGATGGAGATGGAGTTTGGCTTCACAGGACCGCGAGAGATGGCGACGGCGTGGAGAAACCTTGATGTAGCAGTGGATCGATGATGGCTTTTAAGATGAGAGCCTTGTCCAGAATCAAACGGTGTATGTTTTAATCATCCAAACGCAAACATGTACAAATACAGGAATACACACACGCAAATACACTCGCACACACACTCACACCCACAAACATACACACACAACTACAGTTTGACACTAAGTGGCGGAAACGTCACCACGGATCTTGTGCCAGGCTAGGTGTACCTTGAGGCCTCGTGATTGTGAGCATTGCTCCTCTGCCCTTCGCTGTTAGCGGGCGACTGCCTCCAACTGCCCAGTAGCAGCCTCCTTCACGATCCTTCTCCACAGAGGCCGATCTTGACACCGCAGGTGCCAGTCATCGGCAAGTGCACTGAACTCCACATTCTTCTGTAGCGCATCCGTCCATCTCATCTCCAGTCCGTGCGCGCCTGTTTAGCTCCCTCTGTTTGGTCAAACATAAACTGCGTGGCCATGGGGACTGCGTGACCGAGCCAACGCAGCCTCGCCTGCCAGAGGATCTGACTGATGGGAATGTGTCCACATTTGTCAAAGACATAAATACAAATACACATGCAGACCAAAAAACACGCAAATAACAAAGAATTCCCGTAGAGCCTGCACAGACTGTCGTGACAAATAGGTATGTGTGTATCTATGTGTGTGTGTGTCCGGCAAAACAACCCCCTACCTCCTCGCGGTGCCGGACGGGCAACTCTGTCGTGGGCAGTGCTGTGGGGGGAGGGTCAATGCCAATTGGTCTCTCCCCTCATGGCGTCTGTGACCACCACAGTGGCTAAACGGGGGCTCTGGACGGGTGCGAGGGGCTGGTAACCCCTCCACCTTCAATTCATTACCACGAAACTACGAATTAAACGTAAATATGTAACTAATAAGCTTGTGCCGGAGGCCCCCGGGGGGACAGGCGTCTATGATGTCTCCTGGCCAAACCCCAATTGGCGGAGCCAGGAGATTGAATACTCACCCTCAGGGCTCCTCCAGAAACAACAAAAAGCCACTACGGATGGCCACGTGGAATGTTCGAACGCTCACTGCGGAGGAGAGGCTGCCACTCCTTTGTCGGGAGCTGGACCGGTACCGCCTGGATCTCTGTGGCATTCAGGAGGTCCGGTGGACCGGTTCTGGCTCCTGCTACCATGAGGGGTGGACAGTCCTCTACTTGGGGCAGGAGACTGCCAAACAACAGGGTGTGGCTCTTCTTCTGAACAAAAGAATGAAGGGGGCGTGGGAGCGTGGCGGTGAGGTGTGGGAAGCTGTAAGCCCCAGGCTACTTTGGGCTCGCCTTCCCATCAACCGGAGGCGAGGAGTGGTGGTCGTGGTTACTTATGCCCCCACCGAAGACGAACATCCGTGGAGGGATGCAGGCTAAGCCGATGAGTCAGATGCCTTCTATGACCTCCTGTCACAGGTGCTGGCTAAAGTGGCCACTAGGGACAGAGTCATCTTGTTGGGTGACGGCAATGCCCGAGTAGGTCATGATGCTTGCACCTGGTCTGGAGTAATTGGAAGGCATGGGCCAGATCAGCTCAATAACAACGGTAGGAGGCTGCTAGATGTTCAAGCAAGAACATCTGCTGGACTACATAGTGATGGACCAGCGGATGCGAGCCCATGTCCTTGACACCAGGACCTACCATGGAGCTGATCTGCCCTCTGACAATCGACTAGTCATCTGTAAGATGCGCCTGCCATTCTTCCACTCCGGTGGTGGGTGTACACCCAGGACCCCATTCCAACCTAAAGTGGCCTGGTCTCAGTTAGCTGATGAAAGTTGCAAGCGACAATTTCATCATCGCTTGCAGCTGGGGTTGACATCGTCCCCCACTCCTCCTGATGTCGAGGGTAAATGGGCGAGGTTTAGGACTGTGACTCATGCAGCTGCAATGGCTGCTTTGGGTACGCGGACCAGACCTCCCCAGAGACCCTGGCTGGCAGAGGAGGTGTTCAGGATAGTTGAGAAAAAGCGACAGGCCCACTCTCATCAGCTACAGCATCCCACGTCAGATAATGAGGAGGCTTACCGCAGCCTTCGCTCGGAGGTTCGGAGAGCCGTAAGGCGCTGCAAGGATGGGTGGTGGTCGCGGGTTGCTGAGGAGATGGAGTCTACCTCAGTGGCCCGCGATCACAAATCACTATTTAACTCCATCGAAAAAGTAACCTGCAGCACCACACCTATTACCATCATTAGGGGAAAAAACGGTGATCCAATCTCCAACCCCTAGGAACAGGTTTGCAGATTTGCTGATCATTTCTGTGAGGTCCTGGGGGAGGGAAAATCCCTCGGCCTGGAAAACATCGTGGGACAAAGTGGGGATGACCCTGCTGAGGCTGCGGTGCCTCAAATATTGGAAGAGGTCACCCCCTGTGAGTGGCTGGCTGAGGTGCCATCTGTTGAGGAAGTACTGAAGGCGATCCGGAGTCTGAGACCAGGAAAGGCACCAGGCAGAGATAATCTCCCAAGCGAAATGCTGAGGGAAGGTGGCGTTTGTGCACAGACTGCCCTATATGACATCATAACAACAGTCTGGACCGCTGGACGAGTTCCGCGGGATTGGAAGGATGCCCTGGTGGTCCCTCTCTTTAAAAAGGGGGACCGCACAGACTGTAACAACTACAGGGGCATCTCACTCCTCAGTGTGCCGGGAAAGGTCCTGGCAAGGATTATTCAACATCGCCTTGCTAGGCACGTTGAGGAGAGGCTTGCGGAGCCCCAATGCGGTTTCAGGAAAGGTCGGTCCTGCACAGATGCCATATATTCTGTCCGTCTGCTACAGCAGAGGTGTAGGAGATTTCAACAAGACCTACATCTCTGCTTTATTGACCTGGTCAAGGCCTATGATACCATCAGTAGGCCTGGGCTCTGGGTTGTTCTTCGTGCTCTCGGAGTCCCTGACCCTCTGCTCACAATCATTAAGGACCTTCATGATGGTGAGCGGGCCCGGGTTAAACTACGTGGCCAGGAAGTCAGAGCCTTTCCCTGTACACCTTGGGGTGCGACAGAGATGTCCTCTGGCTCCCACATTATTTAACATCTATTTTGACCACGTAATTCGTGAAGCTTTCAATAGCTGTACCAGGGGAATCTCCATTTGGTACAGATATAATGGGAGGCTGATCGATGCCCGAGTGTGATCAAGGGATGGCTGCCTATTGGTCAACCACGTCATGTATGCCAATGATTTGGTAATAGCTGCTGAGACTGGAGCGTGCCACTAAGAGGTGGGGCCTTACCATCAGCCCCACCAAAACTAAGCACCTGTCTGGGTATTTTGTACCATCGGACACTCCACCCCCACAACTCCCAATCGGTGATGGGGCAGTAGTGGGGTTAGTGGAGAGTTTCCCATACCTGGGCAGTGTGCTTATGACCGGCTCCAGTTTAACAGCAGAGGTCCCACTCCGAATCAGTCGAGCGGCAATATCTTTTCATCGGTTGCGTAACGCTGTGTGGAAGCTACCTGGCCTGTTGCTCCACACGATGCTTCAAGTCTTCTCGGCCACAGTCATTCCCTCTCTTCTCTACTCTTGCAAAACGTGGACCCCCCTAATGGAGCATCTTCGCCGGTTGGAAACATTTAGGCTGGCCTGCCTACGATCCATTCTGGGCTTAACCAGGCTGGATTGTGTGAGGAGCTCACAAATCCTTGAAAGATCTGGGCAAAGTCCCATCGGTGAGCTCCTCCGGCAGGCAAGGCTGCGTTGGTAGGGGTCATGTAGCCCGCATGCCCAGCCACCGCATGCCGAAACAGCTTTTGTTCGGCCGGATCGAGGGGGCTAAACGGGCGCGGCACGGGCTAGAGAAGAGATTTAGTGATGTGGTACAGGAGGACGTGGAGCTGAGTGGACTTGCCGATGACTGGTACCAGCGGTGTCAAGATCGGCCTCTGTGGAGGAGGCTCGTGAAGGACGCTACTGGGCAGTTGGAGGCAGTCGCCCTCCAGCAACAACGGAGGGCGGAGGAGCGACCCTCACAGCACCTAGCGGAGCGCCGGGTGGCTAAAGCACAGCAAGTTGGCACAGTAGGCGACACAGGTGGTGCATCAGCCAGTCATCTCGGTCATCTCAGTCAGTCGACCCGTGGCACCTGGGTCTGCCCCGTGACCTCCTGCCAGCGGGCGTTCGACACTTCACGTGGCCTCAAAGTGCACATGGCCTGGCACAAGCGCCGTGGTGACGTCACCGCCACTTAGTGGCGAATGGCGCTTGTTGTTGTTGGTGTGTCCGTGTGTGGCGCAGTAGTTAGTGCACTGCGCTAGAAACCCGGCGACCCGAGTACGATTCCCGCTTACGGCCAACATCGCGGACGCATTCTGTACCTAAACAAAACGATGTTTTCGATGTCTCACCCTAGTAGCTCGCAGGTGTTTAATGAGCGCTAATTTAGCCGACACGACAAACATTTCGTGCGAGCTGCGCGTGAAGGTGGGGCAGCTTGCTGGGCTCGCTCTGAGGCTGAGTTGGGTTCACTCGCTCGGCCGCCGGTGGAGGACACAGGAATGACCTCGTGATGACGCGTGTAAGCAGACGACACGCCTTCCAATATCTGACTCTCCACATTTAACAAAATATTTGAACATCCCATCAGCCACGCGGTCTTCCTTCTGGGAGCGCGTCATTTCAGGAGAATTGCGTCAACACTGGCGGTGGTGGTGGCTATGCACGTGGAATGTACTCCAGCACTGTGGACGCGAGGTTTGGTGAATCACCGTACAAATGTTGCCAAACTCCCTTTCCTGGATAAGGCGGTACAACAGAAATGTGGCGATCACCTGTGCCGTCTGTACCGGATCGAGCGTTTCCTCTTTGTACCCGTGCGTTTTCTCCAGGTGCTTCCCACACGTACAAACACTCATTAATTGGCTGATAACATGATCAACATCCATATATATTTATATATATCCTCGCGCCTCAGAGTCGTCCTCTTCTTCCAGAGTTGGGGATGCTGTGCGGGCCACTACAAGTTGCACATTGAAATTATTAATACAATCATAAACTTCTGGACCGGGTTTGACATTCATTGTCTCATCGGCAGAGGAAGGTTGACTTAAAACAAGGCACCCAAGGGCTCTCTCTGTTAGTTACGGGTCCTAGTTAGACGCAAAACGCTATAACAATACGCATAAGTGTGCGCTGCATGTGCGCTGCATGTGCGCTGCATGTGCGCTGCATGTGCGCTGCATGTGCGCTGCATGTGCGCTGCACGTGCGCTGCACGTGCGCTGCATGTGCGCGCTTTCAGCTTTATCGAGACCAGCAGCAGCTCAAAGGGATTGCATTTGTGGCCATTCTGTCGTTTCAAACCACCAACTCACATCACGTTCTTCTCGCCCGTGACGAATCACGTGCTTAATAGACACCACAGTATTAACCTGGGCAGTCTACCGGGATGGAACCGTGAAATCTTTGGACCAGAGTGAAGCCTCATTTATAGAGAGCGAGCGTGTGTGTGCCGATGAGGCCCAGTGTAGTGGAACCCGGTCAATTATTGATTTCTTAAACAAACGCTGATGCAAAACATTGCTGCATGCTGGGGACAGGATATTCTATTCCACTTATTCTGGGGGTGAGATCGACTCTTGTCTCCGCAGGCCTCACTCGCGATTCACCATCCGGGGCGTCGCACATTCTGCGCGACAACGGCACGAGACGGTGAATGCACGCGGGGCAGCGAAACACAAAAGACAAAAATCATCGATCGATAAATCGAATCTTGACCGATCATCGTGAAAATTACTCCAATTGACGGGGTGGAGACCAATCAAGGACCGGAGTTCGTCTGGAGTCGAATTGTGACCAATCGGGCGGCGTCGTGACTGAGCCGGAGCCGCTTGGCGCAGAGACCCGCGGTGCGGCTCATGCCGCAGAGGCAGCCGAGGCGATGAAGCGGATAGGCTGCTGATGATGATCGCGATGATGCAGGTGCACGTGTTTGCGTGGTTATACGCTTGCTACGTGTAAATCGACACCTTGTAACACCCTTGCAAACGAGACGATTTAGCTCGAGAGGTTTCTAAGGTTTAATACTTTAATTAAGCAATGATGATGGTGAACATGAAAAATATAATCACGAGTGTTCGTTCCTCCGAGGTCTCGGCTGTCAGCATCGAGGCGTGCGTCCCACATCCCCCTTCAAGACGCCACCTCCGCTCACCTCGACTCCCCAACAGCGGCAGCGTCGCAGGGATTCATTATTAAAACTCATTTGCGCGTTCGCAGAGGCGCGATTTGGCGAAGCTGATAGCGGCCCCGGCGCGGATTAGTGGGGCCGTGTAATTCAATGGAGGCCGTGCTGGCTCCGTGATTTATCCACACAAAGCGAGCCGAGCCGGCGACACCTCCCGGTATTTATAGCCGCTGCGAAGCCCCCGCGCATTATCCTGAAACTCGTAGCTCACGTTGTGCATCACGCCTTCAAGTTACTGCCCCCATTATTACCCTCACGTTACAATACATCGTCGTTGTTATTATGATTATGACTTTGCTTATTTACCCAGGAAAGACTCACGGAGTCTCAACACTCTTTCTCAGCACGGTGCCGTTAAGTTGTCCTTATAGGGAGCGTTCATGTTGCCATTGCTTTTCAGCAATTGATCAATATTTTTTAAAATTTGGATCGTGACCTGGCACACAATGGCCTACTCTTTTGTAAATGACCTCACATGACCTTAAACGTCCACTGTGAGTCAGACGGCGCATATTGAAATTGTTACAATTAATCGGAGGATAAATCAGGGCCGCCTGTCGGATTCTCACCGCAAACCTCTGCAATGTGGGGAAGCGCCACCACTCAGCCGTGTCACCACCACCCGTGATGGTTGTTGTTGTTGTTATCAGAGGAGGTGGCGCAGCGGTCAGGGCCCTCAACTCGTTATCGCTACCACCATCAAATCTTTATAGTCAGGCGACAGCCCATTTACATTAAACGTCTTTTGTCAATGAAGGTTATCATCGTAGATTCTCGTTAGGGGTGACTTCGGTCATCATTATCACTACTTCCAACACCATCGTTACTATTATCGTCACCACTTTTGTAACCTTAAACATCATCATCACTTCCATCACAGCCACCACAACGATCACCGCCACCACAACGATCACCGAGATCAGCGGGTGAATCTAGGGTTTTTGGTGTCTTGCCTGTGCTCCTCCCATTGCCTGTCCATTCATTGTCAAAACATTTGACCTGGAAAATGCCTTGCAGATGGAAGATCTCGTTTGCAAGGGTGTTCAGGGTGAAATTGACATACATAGCAAGGACGTAATGACACGTGTCTACACATTTTAAATCCATAACTCATATGGGGTGCATGTATAGAGTGAATCTCACACCCAGACAAACACGTAAATAAATAAATTATGCACACCGCCGGTTCAAAGAGAGTGCACGCTATCGCTATCGCTAATGACTTGGTGGTGCTGCTGTGTTGGCAGGAGTGCACACGCACAAGTAATAGCAAAACATGCAACACACTCGTCAATCACGCTGGGCCTTAAAATTACATATACAATTGGCAATGTTTAGGGCAATGGCCAGTCTTAATATTCGCTATGAAGAAGGATCATTGCCGAAACGACGCCTCCTGCATGATACCCTTTTAAGTTGGAGCTACAACAATCACAAGATGTTGTGCGAGTATGTTCATTGCAGATTTAAACAGCTTGAGACTAGCGCCACGTGATCGCATGTCTGGGATATCGCTCCACGTTGATGCAGCCGTCTCAACACCACCTGCGCTTCACATCACACAGCATCACTGCCATCACCTCCATATCCCGAACCAGCTTGTGACACTGAGCATCACGAGCTTGCTTGGCGCTGCCACCTTATCCCGTGTGCCCTCCTCGAAGCTCCCAAGAGACGCAGACTGTCCACTATGGGAAGAGTGGGTCGCATCGCAGATAAGTGGCATGACAGAAAGATCACGCAGATGAATTTTGACACGTTTGTTCACGTGGCAACTTTATTAATAGGCCCTGTTAGGTGGAGCGTTTACGATACACATTTTACTCATGCGATCTCACCGAAAAATCAATAATAAATCAGAGTAGGCACACTTTAAAGCCACACACGTAGCAGCACAGACACGCGGGAGCACAACGCGCCACTCAGAGCCATTCTCTGTTCCGTCACTGGCGCGGGGGGGGGGGGGACTCTTGAAGGGAAATAAACGAAATGAAAAGACGACCGAGGCGCCCCTTGGGCTCGCTTGAGCGCGCGATTAACTCCGACCCTCTCGGGGCCAAGGCGCGGCTCGGCTGTGACGGGTAGGGTTAGGGGAAGACCCCGGGGGGCGCGCTGATTGGTTGTCCACGCGCTTGTGTTGTCCTCGCGTCGATAATTGTCGCGGTCCGGTCTGCAGGCCGCTTGATTGGCAATTCTCTCTCAATGCACAGACGGTTTCTCGGGGGGAGGGGGTGCGGATAGGCGCTCGAGTGTCAATTAAAGCAACTTGCTCATAATTTGTGAAGTGCTTCGCATGCTAATGCAGCGGGTGTTGTTCGAGTTCTTGTGGGAGTCGCTAAGGCTCTACTCGGGACATATTACTTAGATTAGGTCCGCGTGTCTGTCCATCCGACGACACTTCATTGTGTTTAATTTCAGTGTGCTCAGCAACTGATTAAGAAAACCAAAAAACACCATGTGCCCCACGGTCTCGCCCAGCGGGAAATGTGGACGAGCGTTGTGCTGAAGGCGCTGGGCTCGAGGAGGGTGGAGGACAGACAATGAATGGGTTCTGCTTTATTTGAACTCGACTCGACTCGTCACCACTGAAGTCTCTCGCCATGGACTTCGGGGCGCCACGGGGTCGCTCTATTGCCCCACGGGAAACTGGTCCGATGAACGACGTGGCCGATAAGGGTGACTTTCCAAGAAATTGTCTCCTTGTTTATTTAACTAATTACTCTCATTAGGGGGAGGGGGTTGTACACGCCCTGATGACAGCGGAGTGCTCTCAATAGCGAGGGAGCGATGCGGAGGAGACCCCAGAGAGATATGGAAGTGCGAGACAAACGGAATAGAATCGGAGACACAGAGAAGATGACACGGACATAGAAACACAACCAAGCACATTGACATACATGAAGAGAGACGTGCAGAGAGACGGTTACCAACAACACGCCGGCCGCCTTTGTCTCCCGCGTGCTGATTACCCGAGTGGATCACGATACCAGGTACGGTGTTAATTTAAAGTGGAGGTTTCACACAGGAGCGAATACGCAGACTCGCATGCAGAGACACGCACACACAGACACGTACGCCTTCGCTTCAATACGCAACATTTCGAGAAAGTTATATAATTTATACTTATATAGTACTTAATTACTATATATTATATAATTATAATAGGAGACAAGGGCAGGCAGAGAGCAGAGATGCGTGAAAACAACATATAGGAGACACGAGCAGAGTGAAATATAAAAGAAGTCGCATAGCAAAAATTGTTATCACGTAGGGAGCCGTGGCTGGCGTCAGCAGGGGGAGTGGGGGCCGTGAGACCAGCGCTGGCGTCACGAACAGAAGGAGCACGAGCAAGGACGCTTCAGTGGCACCTCTACAACACGCGCACACACACAGAGAGAGACGCAGGAGGCACAGGGGCAGATTGGGGTGGGGCAGAAGCTGAGGCAGCAGCTGGGTGAAAAGAAGAGCATTCGAGGCCGGCAATGTATTAACCAGTGCCTTGATGAAAATAGTGTATTCTAAAGAATAATTGGTCTACAGACTGTAAATAAACCTGTCAGTCAAAAAAAGGCCGAGTACTCGTCACGAGTTGGTTAGTCGAGCACTAAATACAATACATCGTTGACCAGAAAAGCAATCAGAAGGGTTTCTGTTCCATCCGTCCAGATCACAACTTGTGCTGGATTTGGAAGCCGCCATTTTTAAGGTGCAGAAATCGTGATGTCGGCAGCACACGTGTGCTCCATCTCCAAACTGATTGGAGTTTGTCTTCCCGTTGCCCACTAGGGGGCTTGATTGTGAATTGTTCAGATTTGGGGGGACAATATGTTTACAGTGGGAAATGCAGCAACCATTGTCGGTGACGATTGTCGGGAAAGATTGCCTTGGAATTGCCTGAGTGGATCATTGCCTTTTGGGAAATCGTGCTTAGCGAGGCAGTAAAATTCCGGCAGTGTAATGTGACGAGCTATTAAGATAGGGAGGAAGAAACGGGACTTCCGGGTACAAATTGTAAGTCGACCAATACCAATACCCGCCATTTGCTACTAAATGACGGTAACGCCACCACGGCGCCTATGCCAGGCCAGGTGCACTTTGAGGTGATGATGTGAAGTGTCAAAGGCTCGCTGACTGGAGGTCACGGGATAAACCGAGATGCCATGGATTCACTGACTGAGATGACTGGCAGATACACCAGCTGTACCCCACACACACACACATCCACCCACAATACTGAGACACGTTCAGTGGTTGATTGTTCAAGTTCATTTGGAGTGGTTATCGAGTACACATCAAGGGATGCAGTGGACTGCAGTTGATGACGAGAAATACACCGCGACAGCCAGCGGACATCGGACCCTACTGGGGTCATCCTAAGGTTTGCCAGAGGTGTCGCAGCTTCAACGACTGAAGCAAGATGCTGCAAAACAGGAAATATGAGGTCGTGAAAGGTGCAGAAAGCCCTATGTCTGCCAAGTCACACCCGACGTTCCACCCACCGGATGTGCTCTGGAGCCACAAGCATTCCAGGCCACATTGGACCTGACAAATTGCACAGATGAGGAAGCGCTGCAAGAACTACCCACCTTTAGATTTAAAGCTTTCGTGACTGCAGGGATTCATCTTCTTAGTTCTTTCGGTAAAGTCACGTAGAAGGGAAAACCAGGTCTGTCGCCTCGACAGACCTGGTTTTCACCTGAGGACGGCTGCTTGCGTTGTGGCCGAAACGTCGTGAGAATTGTTTTATTATGTTTTATTTGTATTATTTTATTACTTCCTTCTACGTGACTTTACCGAAAGAACCAAGAAGATGAACTTCCCACCTGCTTGTGCAGTGATCCGCTTGATACCTGGGTCGTCATTCATCTGGCCAGATGGCGGCTCTGTATGGTCCACCCTCGCAGGGCCTTCTGCACCAATAGTTCCGCTAGCGGGATAGGAGAACAGGAGAAATGCGGAGTGCCTATCGGCCAGAGTTGCTGGCACTGGCCTCCCAGGCATTGGGTGACATGCAAGAGGGGTGGTTGAGTGATAAGTCACCGATGTCCTGATGGATAACGCTAGGGCATGGATTTACTCAGAATCAGCTCAGATGAGAATCTTGATGTAGACTGCAGGAGGATCTGATGAGCTACGAAGCTCTATTTCACAGATGTCCAGTAGAGGCGAGTCAGCAAGTTACAACAGCAAACAAAACAACGATAGGAGTGTGTAGTCGGTCCAACGTGTCCCCTCTCCTCCCATCGTGAATCCTTTCGATGGGGGGGAGGGGGGCACAGGTCGGCTAAATAGACAACAAAACCAACAACAATAAAAAATTATAAAGTTTGGAGACGACGAGTAGACTCTGCGTTCTGTTCTGTTGCAGAGGGGTCAAATACGTATTTCCCTCATTAAAATGCAAATCAATTTATAACATTTTTGACATGCGTTTTTTCTGGATATTGTTGTTGTTATTCTGTCTCTCACTGTTCAAATAAACCTACCATTAAAATTATAGACTGATCATTTATTTGTCAGTGGGCAAACGTACAAAATCAGCAGGGGATCAAATACTTTTTTTCCCTCACTGTAGGCGTCAGGGTCGGGATCAAACCCACGACCTCCTATTTACCAGGTGAGATAGTTAAAAGCTTACCACCGTGACTTTAAATTGAATCTGAGATATAACCTGGTCTGTGTACATATTAGTACAAAAGTCACCCTCTATAAACATGTTCAATATTTCTGCAACTTCATTTGTAACTGTACTGCACTAAGTCTCGAGTTATGCTGCAACGAATGTTTTTCTAAACTTTGATTTATGTGTGTGCAACACTTTAGATTTTTCACGTGACACAGTTGTTTTTGTTCTGATTTATATTTGCCTCATTGCTCGACCTTGTTTTATTTGCTTTGCTTTTGTCATTTTGGTGCCCCGGTCACCCTTGCAAGTGAGACTCTTATCCTGGTCTCTTGACTTCTCAACTGGTTACACAAAATTTACTTGAAACGTGAACCCACTCATTCATCCACTCATCGACCAGCTCACCACACTCAGGTCACAATACTTTTATTGTTGCTTCTTTGCTCACTCTGCTCGTACAGTAGATGTCACTCCCATTGTCTCGCTGACCCGCCGCTACTGGACATCCATGAAATAGAGCTTCATAGCCCATTGGATTCTTCCAGGATGAATACAGATTCTGATTCTGATCATATGCCTTATCCACCAAACTCTTGTTCAACTCAAGACGCGTGTTTACTCTTATTACAACTTTCATCGTGCTGTTTGTTGCTGGCTGCTTGACGCTTCGGGCCTTTGGGCCCTGTGTCCAGCAGCTGTGCTAAAAAGGTGCCCGTCAATAAGAGGAAACCACCACCAATTCCCAAAGTCTGGGAACCTCAGGGTTGGCGACATGGAGCCTCCTCGGCGCATTGATCTGTCGACGTTAATGAAAACCTCAGGTGACCGAGCGATCGATTCTCACCGCCAGAGCGGAGCCGAGACGCGGGCGACCACCACAGCCATCGTCTTGGACGAATGGAGAGGACACGGGATAGGGGTGACGAACGAGAGGAGACTACAAATTGTTCTGAACTCTTCGTGGCGAGAACGCGACGAGCGCGGCGGTGGATCCAGGCGGGGAGGGCGACGGCAGCGATCAGCCAGCCGCGAACCTTGACCTTGATGCTGACCCAACCCTGACCTTAACAACACGCGAGGCCAATGCAGCACTCACTGCACATACCCTTGGAACGCTGTGCACCGTCCCTGTTTAATCCAATGCTGGACAAAGGTCTCCCAGAGCCGCCGCCACCTCGGACGATCTTACGATGCAGCAATCCATCCAGCACCTGCACACGAGCCGTTTAAATCGCTCCATCTCCTCTGTGGGCGTCCTCTCCGACATGTCCCGTTATTCCTTGGCTGCCACTCCGTTGTTATTCTTGAACATCGTCCATCTGCCGTGATCGCCACGTGTCTTGTCCAAGCTCACTCGGTGTGCTGAATGTTTAGACGATGTCATTCACTTGCGTGTGTTCTCTCGTCCACGTGCGACTCTCTGTGTCTCTCAATGCAGTTCCAAGCGTGAACCTCGCCATGATTCTTTGTGCACTTTCATTTTTTGTTCCACATTTGGAACTACCACATCTAGAACACTTTCCTTAGCAGTGTTTTAAAAAAAACAATATCCAAATTACGTTGTTTTCTTTACGCGAGCCCAGCTTTCTACATACAAACCGTACCGAGTCTGCGTTTCGTCTATGGATTTATTTATTTACCAAAGCGGCGCGTGCATTATTCATGAACGAGTGCGCGCACAGAGGCGGATATTTATAGACGCGCTCGTGAAACGGCCCAGCCGTAGCGCCTGTGAAGTTTCCTCGGTGCGGAATAGTCAGGCCACTCTGGTTATCACTGCGGTGTGTGTACGAACCGAAATTATACGACATCTACGCGCCGTCTGCGTCGCTCACCGTGGACGGTAAGGATCCCGTGAAGCCATTGTGTGCTGGTATCACAGGTCAATTTTTTTCTTCCATATTTTCTCAAATTATACCGCAAATTGCGCAAGACATTACACGTAATAACAGCGTCCCCTACCGCGAAGCTACCCCAGACTGTGTGACAGCGCCTGCCTTCATGGTATAGCCATGCGCTACAAACGAATGACGGCGCAAATACCAGATATTCCGAATTATTTTTGTTGTTAAACACGGCCATCCTGGAGAGCCATAGACCCACTCTGTGCTGAAGCGTGCAACACCGAGTAGACGCTGCTGCTGCTGCTGCTGGTGCCACGCTGAGATTGGCGGAAATTCCGCCACTTCTTGGCGGAATGCGAGTGGTGTTTGTCTTACAAAGCGGCGAAAACTTTCATCGATATCGCTCCACATTTATTCCGCCACCTCTGGGAATCCGTTCCGCCATTTCTGCATTCCGAGCGAGTCATAATCATTATTTTGTGACATTGCGTTGGCAGTGGTGCAGCAGCACAAATGACGTCGTCGTCAATAACAACGTGGCCTTAAAAAGGGAAATTATAGGCGACATTGTGAGCAGTGGCCTTTGTCCACAGCATGAATAAGGAACATTGCCCAAAACGCTGCCCATGATTTATTTTAACATATTTTAAAATCTACACTACATATTATTTCATACAATTGTAATGTATTCCTCTTCGAGGCCACTTCAATGGCCGTCTCAGTAACATTCCCTCCTCCATCCCGCACACCACAACCTCCTCTCGACTCCATCCACATCGCGTTCTTGCCACGTTCTGACATCGACTTGCAAGTTGCTTTCCCCACGCATTACATCTTCCTCCTTATTAGATTCGCAACACTTTATTACCCCATTCTACCCCCAAATATCAAGTTGCTTGCCCGATTCTACCATTAAATCCCCAGCCACTAGGGAACCTAAAAACACAACCCACAATTGCTGTGAATAGATTTTTATTTTCCCCATTAAATTTCAAGCCCCATGTTCCACACAAGTCACGACCTAGCAAACATGGCCGGGGGTGGTGAGTAGGGGGAGAGGGGAAGGGGGACATGGGGGTAGGGGGTGGGGGAAGCGGGGGGGGGGAGCGCACGGGCGACTCGCATTGAATTGGATTAATTAACTTTGATCCGTATCGATCATCCTCTCCGCCTCATTGAGTGCTCAGCCCTGGGCTGTAACTGCGAAGGGAAGTTTTCGCTTCTTCTAAACAAGGTGATCTCTCTTCACGAGTCCACGGTAATCCGGTTTACCCTCTACGCAAGCTGCTCCTTGAAGGCTGAGGCGATGTAGGGGTAGAGGCGGATCTTACCAAGGCGGGGACGGTGTCGAAATTTCAAACGTTTAATTCGGGCCCTACATTTAAACCACAGTGATCATGGTGGCAGCGATGTGCTCAGGAGCACAACGGCAATGCCGAGGCATGCGAGCCACGAGGAGCGCTCGCGTCGTGCCGCTGCCCATGCTCCGCGGAAGGAGCAAAGGCTGCGCGCGCAGTCGGTGGTGGACTCGACGATTTCGGTGTGAGTTGCATGGTCACAATCGCAGCGTGGTTTATCTTTAATGTTCCATTCATGAAGGATGCTCGTGCAGCGGCCTGGTGCTGTTTTGATGGGGTTGAAGGTTCCACCAGTGTCTTGGTTCTTTCGGTAAAGTCACGTAACCAAGAAGATGAATCCCTGCAGTCACGAAAGCTTTAAATCGAAGGTTCCACCAGTGTCTTTGTGGGATGTCAAAGCAAGTAGGTGCGGTGTTTGGGTCTGGAATGAGGCGTCTATTGTGGACATCCGCGCGTCGTTCCACTGGTCGCCAGTGTCCTTCTGGCTCTGGGAGAGATGCTAGGATGGCGACAGCGCAATCCCAGAAGGCGGATCGGGACTTGAGTCGGCGGTGAGGTTCAATGTTAAGGTTTCGTTTGATGGTTGAGGTGGTTGTCGTTGGCAATACCGATCTCAATCATCCCAATGTCGGCGCAAACAACTTGGGAAATCGGTGGCGCCTGTTCTGGCTGACTTCCCGCTTCTCTGGGGTTTGATCTGCAATCGTCATGAATGACGCTACGCAGAAGGCAACATTATGCGTACTCAGTTTGACTGCAGGCTGCACGCACATCGCGTTAGCTGTGGATCGGGGTGGTGGATGGAGGCCGTGGTTCTTCTGGGTGCACTCGATAGAATGATCCCTCTTGCCGCTCGCGCGTCGTGCGCGTCTGGCTGCTGTGACAGCTGCTAACAGCAAAGTGACTCTCTCAAACGCAGCCGATCGATGCGTTTGATGGTTGTACGGCGCAGCCTTGGTGGTTCGTTTCGACGGCAAAATCACATTCACCACGCCGCCCTCTTCCCTTCTCCCTCTCCCTGGGCCCCGTAGCCTCCCCTTCACATCGCCATCTCCCCACCAATGTAGACAAAGTTGACTTTGCTGCTGCTGCCCAATGGCCATTGGTGCATTTGTGCTCATCGCTTGCTTATAGCCGTGCAGAGGCAGTGGTGGATATGCGACATTCCTATGGTGGGGCAAGTGAATCCATCGGCCAATCGCTGTCGACCCAGGTCACTGATGAGACGATCCTTGTCTCTCGAGTTCTCATCAAGATAAACGTTCATCTGACGTTCCCACAAAGTTGTTTTGATGCTGTCCACTCCCTGGAGGGAAGGATGATAGGCTGAGTATCTCTCTGTGTCTGTTTCTCGGTATCTGTTTCTATCCGTCTGTCTGTGACTTTACGTTTGTATTGTATCAGTCTTTACGAGTCTGTTTTCTCTGTCTCTGCTTCCTTTCTGCGTGTCTCCGTCTCTTCGCGTGTCTCTCCGCGTGTCTTGTGATGCCGCTGCCACGAAGCCGTTCGGCAAGCACCAAATCCCCGACCTCGCCACCACCAAGCAACGGAGCCGACCCCGCGTCCCCCTCACCTCACCTCACATGAACACACCCGCACTCATTTCCCCCCCCCCCCATAGAGCTCCGAGGGGAGGTCGCCTGGCCGACCGGTTTTTATCCGAGAGACCCTTATCGGGATTAATTCTCACGGTTTCCGGCGATCAGGGGATTGGATGACCTCCCCCGTGCTACGTGGCACCGCGGCGCTGCGGCCGGCCTTAATATGGTGTGGTCGCGGCGTGGGGCATTCGGCCACCGCGGTTGAAGCGCATCTCCCCCCACACACACTCCCACGGGTCGACGGGGCGAGCAGGGGAGGCACGGGACAGCATGAATAGCGGGGTCACAGGGGCTGTTGCGCATAGTCATGGAGGGTTGGGATAATTGCGCTTGAGCGCGCAGGCCCCATTGTTAGGGAGGGTAAGGGATTAAGTAGGATTTACGCCTTGCACGCAGCACACTGATTAGCATATCAACAGCGCCCAGAACCGCCGTGCGCGTGCCAGAGGATCGCGAGCCCATTGTTTAGCGCAGCATCCCCTTTGAGGTAGGGAGGATAAATAGAGGGGCGCAGAGGGAAAATAGCTCTCTTCTCTCCAGCGCCAGGCGACAGGACGCTCTCCAGTCCAGCGACCCGATCGTCCGTGAGACGCATCGAGGTGCGCTGCGAGCACGGGATCAACGAACCGCCGTGGGCATCCAGCAGGAAGTAAGTAGGTGAATTAGAATCATAGCAGATAAATCGGGAATAGGTATAAAGGTATCAGCGTAGGCCAGCTTCGTCGACTCACTGATTTAACATTAAATTACCAGGTATCAGATAATAAATCATTAATAGCGAAGCGTGGTCTCGCGTGATATTGTCGTGCAGTGTGAGCGTGTGGGTGCGCGTGTGTACACTGTGGTTCACCACGTGAGTGAGCGCTGCGTAGAGCGGCGCACGAGTGGGTGTCGCGTGTGTGCAGGTGTGTGCGCTCGTAGTGTGGGTGAAGGGGTCGGTGCGTCCGCAGGTCCCCGATCCGTCTGTCGCCGCCGGGACTCGCGCAGTGTGAGGGCAGCGTCGTTCGCCCCCGACCCCCGTTTAATAGCGCGTGATCCGTGTAGAGACAACGCAGCGTCTGCAGGTGAACGAGGGCGTGCGGCGAGCTATGCCTCTCACACGAGCTCGCGGAGGGACGGACCAGGGAGGGGAGCCGTCGGGCGATGAGCCCAGCGACGGCAGCAGCTGCTCGCAGAGCAGCGAGGGGTCGGCGCACGGCGGAGCCCCTGCCATAGGCACGGAGCAGGGAGGGACTCCGGGGACCAGCGGCCCCAACAGTCTCTCCGCGTGTCTCTCCACGTGTCTCCGTCTCTCCGCGTGTCTCTCCACGTGTCTCTGTCTCTCCGCGTGTCTCTCCACGTGTCTCCGTCTCTCCGTGTGTCTCTCCGCGTTTCTCTCCGCGTGTCTCCGTCTCTCCGCGTGTCTCTCCACGTGTCTCCGTCTCTCCGCGTGTCTCTCCGCGTGTCTCTCCACGTGCTCCCGGGAGCCTCTCCCGCCGGCGACCGCATTCCAATTGTTCCGCCTTTGTCACGAAATGTCGCGAAAATATCGCGCGACCGTGCACCTCGGAGGGAATTGGGGGGGGGGCGGTGGAAAGGTGAGGAGGAGGAGGGGAGGGGTGCAAATTGATGTCACGGCCCCCCTCGGTCCCCTCGGCAGAGAGAGGGAGACAGGCGAGGAGGTGCCATTGTGAATGGGAATACATCTGTCACGGCGCTGACTAAGGGAAGGTTTCTTACGTCAATTTCAGAGTAAGCTCGTCACAAAATCACATTCGCATGTGAAGCGAGAGGCACTGAATCGGAACTCGTTCACAGAATGCTCCCCGGAACGAAGCTTCGCGAGTTTAACTCGAGATGGCGGACACTGCGAGGAGATGGATGCTTGGACCAGAATTGGTGGCGGGTGGGTGGGTATGAGTGGGTGGGTACGTGTGGGTGGGTATGTGTGGGTGAGTATGTATGGGTGGGTACGTGTGGGTGGGTATGTGTGGGTGGGTATGTGTGGGTATGTGTGGGTGGGTATGTGTGGGTATGGGTGGGTGGGTATGTGTGGGTATGGGTGGGTATGTGTGGGTGGGTATGTGTGGGTGGGTATGTACGGGTATGGGTGGGTGGGTATCTGTGGGTGGGTATGTGTGGGTATGGGTGGTGGGTACGTGTGGGTGGGTATGTGTGGGTGGGTATGTGTGGGTATGTGTGGGTGGGTATGTGTGGGTATGGGTGGGTGGGTATGTGTGGGTATGGGTGGGTATGTGTGGGTGGGTATGTGTGGGTGGGTATGTGTGGGTGGGTATGTGTGGGTGGGTATGTACGGGTATGGGTGGGTGGGTATGTGTGGGTGGGTATGTGTGGGTATGGGTGGTGGGTACGTGTGGGTGGGTATGTGTGGGTGGGTATGTGTGGGTATGTGTGGGTGGGTATGTGTGGGTATGGGTGGGTGGGTATGTGTGGGTATGGGTGGGTATGTGTGGGTGGGTATTTGTGGGTGGGTATGTGTGGGTGGGTATGTACGGGTATGGGTGGGTGGGTATGTGTGGGTGGGTATGTGTGGGTATGGGTGGTGGGTACGTGTGGGTGGGTATGGGTGGTGGGTATGGGTGGGTGGGTATGGGTGGTGGGTATGAGTGGGTGGGTATGGGTGCGTGGGTATGAGTGGGTGGGTATGGGTGGTGGGTATGGGTGGGTGGGTATGGGTGGTGGGTATGAGTGGGTGGGTACGTGTGGGTGGGTACGTGTGGGTGGGTATGGTTGGTGGGTATGAGTGGGTGGGTATGGGTGGTGGGTATGGGTGGGTGGGTATGGGTGGTGGGTATGAGTGGGTGGGTATGGGTGGGTGGATATGTGTGGGTGTGCATGAGTGGGTCGGTATGGGTGGGTGGGTATGTGTGGGTGGGTATGGGTGGTGGGTATGAGTGGGTGGGTATGGGTGGGTGCGTATAAGTGGGTGGGTATGAGTGGGTGGGTATGTGTGGGTGGGTACGTGTGGGTGGGTACGTGTGGGTGGGTATGGGTGGTGGGTATGAGTGGGTGGGTATGGGTGGTGGGTATGAGTGGGTGGGTACGTGTGGGTGGGTATGGGTGGGTGGGTATGTGTGGGTGGGTATGTCTGGATGGGTATGGGTGTAGAATACACATTTTCCCAGTAATAAATAAATAACCGTTCTATAAACATGTATTCGTGCACGGCGCCCGGCTCAGCCCAGAAGCTGCTTTGCTGACAAATCACACGCGGACCGAAGGTTTCTCCTGAGTCAGGAATCGGCCTGTAATTGGCTCGGAGAGTTGCTCTTTAGAGGCCGCTTGTGGTGCAGTGGGGTGGGATGGCCTCGATGTCTTTTTTATTAAAGTTGTCATCGGCCTGCTTGATTCTCTGATCAACCGGAGTGCGTCACGTGTCCAGGCTCCCCCATTCCAATCGGGCACTCGTTCACTGCGAGGCTGCTGCCGGGTTGTAACTCAGAGGTCGCAGCACGAAGCAGGCAACGCCGAGGTTCCAATGCCGGTTTCAGCCGCTGCCCGTGATTAAGAAGGCAGTTCAGCAAATTGACTAATCGCCATCTCTTTCCATCTGTACGGGGATATAGTGTTGCTCCCTCGCCCAAGGCGTGGGTTTTTCTCCGGGTGGTCCGGGTTTCC
Source organism: Lethenteron reissneri (assembly GCF_015708825.2). Classification (NCBI taxonomy): domain Eukaryota; kingdom Metazoa; phylum Chordata; class Hyperoartia; order Petromyzontiformes; family Petromyzontidae; genus Lethenteron; species Lethenteron reissneri. The sequence goes on from NC_083791.1 coordinate 12,758,989, forward strand.
TCCCCCACCCACACCGTACAGCAAACACGACTCATCGTTAATCGGCTGGAGACGTCTAAAATTAAAAAGCCAATCCAGGACCCCCTTGACAAAGAGTGCTACGGCTCGGCGTGGCTCTCCTGGATAGATACATAATTATCGTACAATATGTATGAACATTATAGTATTGGTATATAATACAGTATTATATAGAGACCGAGAAATTGCTATTTTATTGATATTTACCAGAAGCAATACATCGAATATTTTATTATTAATGGTATAAATTTAGAGGGTCCTATTTAACGTCTGTGAAAACAAGCGTCATAGCTCATCGGATTTCTCTCAAATGAATAAAGATTATGAACAAGTTTAACCCCCCCCCCCCTCCCTCAAAGAACTTGGTCAACATAGACTCGTGCTACCGACCCGTGTCACACACCCGTGCTGGGAAGACTCTGTGTTACAGACCCGTGCCGTAGACGCGTTCTATAGACCCCATGTTACAGACCCGTGCCGTAGACCCGTGCCGTACACCCGTGCTGGACACCCGTGCCGTAGACCCGTGCCGCACACCCGTGCCGTACACCCGTGCTGGACACCCGTGCCGTAGACCCGTGCCGTACACCCGTGCTGGACACCCGTGCTGTAGACCAGTGCTAGAAACCACGTGGTGCGTCGAGCTCCGTGCCGGCTCCGCGCTCTCCGCGCCGCGCGCGGATTATAAAGACCCCGCTTAGCGAACAAGCAGAATGAGTCACGGATTGTGCTTTTAATGGAAGGGAGGGCCGGAGGCAAACGTCGGGGATCCCTGAATGAAGAATAAAGGTGGCCATAACCCCCCCCCCCCCCCCCCGTTTAGTAATCGATGATGCTCGGCGTTGGAGTGGGGGGATTCACGGTTCTATCCTCATCCTTTTATCCGGACGCAGCCGCAGTCGATAGCGCGAAATGGCAGGAAAGGACACGCGATCCATTTATACTCGAGTGTGTGTGTGTGAGTGTGTGTCTTTGTGTAAATATGAGTGTGTGTGAGTGTCTTTGTGTAAATGTGAGTGTGTGTGTGTGTCTTTGTGTAAATGTGTGTGTGTCTTTGTGTAAATGTGAGTGTGTGTGTGAGTGTCTTTGTGTAAATGTGTGTGTCTTTGTGTAAATGTGAGTGTGTGTGTCTTTGTGTAAATGTGAGTGTGTGTGTGAATGTCTTTGTGTAAATGTGAGTGTGTGTGAGTGTGTGTGAGTGTCTCTTTGTGTAAATGTGAATGTGTGTGTGAGTGTCTTTGTGTAAATGTGTGTGTGTTTTTGTGTAAATGTGAGTGTGTGAGTGTCTTTGTGTAAATGTGAGTGTGCGTGAGTGTGTGTGAGTGTCTCTTTGTGTAAATGTGAGTGTGTGAGTGAGTGTCTTTGTATAAATGTGAGTGTGCGTGAGTGTGTATGAGTGTCTCTTTGTGTAAATGTGAGTGTGTGAGTGAGTGTCTTTGTGTAAATGTGAGTGTGCGTGAGTGTGTATGAGTGTCTCTTTGTGTAAATGTGAGTGTGTGTGAGTGTGTGTGAGTGTCTCTTTGTGTAAATGTGAGTGTGTGTGAGTGTGTCTTTGTGTAAATGTGAGTGTGTGTCTGAGTGTGTCTTTGTGTAAATGTGAGTATGTGTGTGTCTTTGTTTAAATGTGTGTGTGTGTCTTTGTGTAAATATGAGTGTGTGAGTGTGTCTTTGTGTAAATGTGAGTGTTTGTGAGTGTGTCTTTGTGTAAATGTGAGTGTGTGTCTGAGTGTGTCTTTGTGTAAATGTGAGTGTGTGTGAGTGTGTCTTTGTGTAAATGTGAGTGTGTGTGTGAGTGTGTGTCTTTGTGTAAATGTGAGGGTGTGTGAGTGTGTTTTTGTGTAAATGTGTGTGTGTCTTCGTGTAAATGTGAGTGTTTGTGTGAGTGTCTTTGTGTAAATGTGAGTGTGTGTGTCTTTGTGTAAATGTGAGTGTGTCTTTGTGTAAATGTGAGTGTGTGAGTGTGTCTTTGTGTAAATGTGAGTGTGTGTGTGAGTGTGTGTCTTTGTGTAAATGTGAGTGTGTGTGAGTGTGTTTTTGTGTAAATGTGTGTGTGTGGCTTCGTGTAAATGTGAGTGTGTGTGTGTGTGAGTGTCTTTGTGTAAATGTGAGTGTGTGTGTCTTTGTGTAAATGTGAGTGTGTCTTTGTGTAAATGTGAGTGTGTCTTTGTGTGTGTGTGTGTCTTTGTGTAAATGTGAGTGTGACTTTGTGTAAATGTGAGTGTGAGTGTGTGTCTTTGTGTAAATGTGAATGTGTGTCTGAGTGTGTCTTTGTGTAAATGTGAGTGTGTGTGTTTGTGTAAATGTGAGTGTGTGAGTTTGTGTCTTTGTGTAAATGTGAGTGTGTGTGTCTTTGTGTAAATGTGAGTGAGTGTGTGTTTGTATAAATGTGTGTGTGAGTGTCTTTGTGTAAATGTGAGTGTGTGTGAGTGTGTCTTTGGGAGGGGAGCGGTGGTGTAGTGGTTAGCGCGATGTGCTACGAACCCGACGACCCGAGTTCGATTCCCGCTCAAGGCCAACACCAGTGACGATTATCCGAACCGGTACTGGGCTTCCTCTAGTTCGACTCAGCCTCAAATGAGTACCTGGTGCGGTGTGTAAGCATCGCGACAGGAGACAAAGACGGCCGGGTGTGGTGCTATCTACCCACTCCTCGTGCGCCGCTTTCATCGGGGCTCGCTGCTGGTAGCAGGCACTTGCCTCAATAGTCCGTTGAAGGCTACACGGGTGATCTTTGTCTTTGTAGTCGTGTGTGTTGACATTTGTATTATTAAAGATTCGCAAGTCTGCCTCTAGTGTATCCACTGCTGGATGAAGGGGGATTCTCATGCGGTCGCCACCCTCAGTCCTGTGACCCCCTGTGGGGCGCGTCTTCTCTGCTCAGGTGGCACAGAGATCCAGGGGAATTCGACAGCTTGGCGTGTCCCCCTCCATCTCATCATTGCGCCAGTCCGCGCTCTCTCTCTCTCTTCACTCTGCCCCGCGCTCTCTCTCTCTCTCTCTTCACTCTGCCCCGCGCTCTCTCTTTCTCTCTCAGCCTCCCTGCCCCCTCTCCACCGAGCTGCACTCGGCCCGGTGAGCGGCATTGAACGTGGCCACGTGGCTCAGAGGGGTCGGCTCCTAAAGGCCGTGTCACAAACACGGAGCCTGCAACCTTCATCGGTTGATTCCCAATCCGGGCTCCAGTTGAGCCGCGAGTTCACGCGCTGAGCTGACTCCTTGCACGCGGTGGCCACAGCACGCATACGGCATGCCAATGACGCCAATCTTGTTTTAATATCTCACGAAATAAGACCTGTTCCCCCACCACCGCACTCCAACAAATCCAGAGCACTTGTTTTTCCTGTGGAAGCTATTGATTGTCGCTTCGTTAATCGATGGATCTCCACTTCTCCCCCAGGAGCGCTCGCTCCACACAAACCCATCGCTTCGCAGTAGCCGAGTGGCTCCGAGGTGAGGGCGCCGAGAGTTCAATGTCAATGTGCAGCTGTGTGGAGGAGGGACTGTGTGATGTTGTCTCGGTGTGGTCTGGGACTGTTTTGTTGTTTTCACTGCCTTGCCCAAGCTTACATTCAGTGTTACAAAATCGGCAAGAATTTATATACTTATGCAATTTGTACTTTAAAACGTTATTTGTATTCATGTATTTCCTTACCTTTCCTCTGCTTTGCACTCCTATCGATTTTTGTATCGTTTGTTGTAACTTTCTGACTCGCCTCTACTGAACATCTGTGAAAGAAAGCTTCATAACTCATCGAATTTCTCCAGGATAAATTGTGATTCTGATCAAATCAATAGTATGACCACTGAGAGCCTGGGCTCGAATCCAGCTGCTTTATAACCGTGATCCTCAAACGACTCCACAAAACAACCACGCGGGGTCCGTTTAACGCATTGCTTGGTGACGCTGCCTTGGTGTGCGAATAGATCTTGATTTATGAAGGGGATTGTCTGGTACGCAATGTTCATGAATGGGTCTCTCTCTTTGGTTCTTTCGGTAAAGTCACGGAGAAAGACGATACATTTAATAATAGAATACGACGTTTCGATTGCTACACAAGTAGTCGTCATCAGGTAGAACTAAATTTGAGAGACAAAACACAAACACGGAGACACACAGAGAGACACACAAGCAGAGAGAGACAACACAGAGACACATAGAGAGAAAGACACACAACATAGACACACAGACAGACACACAGAGAGACACACAAGCAGAGAGACACACAACATAGAGACACACAGAGAGAGAGACACACAGAGACACACAGACAGACAAACATAAAGACACACAAGCAGAGAGACACACAACATAGAGACACACAGAGAGAGACACACAGAGACACACAGACAGACACACATAAAGACACACAAGCAGAGAGAGACAACACAGAGACACACAGAGAGAGACACACAGAGAGAGACACAGACAGACACACAGAGAGAGACACACAGACACACAGACAGACACACAAAGAGACACACAAGCAGAGAGAGACAACACAGAGACACATAGAAAGAGACAACACAGAGACACACAGAGAGACACACAAGCAGAGAGACACACAGAGACACACAGAGAGAGACACACAGAGAGAGACACAGACAGACACACAGAGAGAGACACACAGAGACACACAGAGAGAGACACACAGAGAGAGACACACAACATAGACACACAGACAGACACACAAGCAGAGAGAGACAACACAGAGACACACAGAGAGAGACAACACAGAGACACACAGACAGACACACAAGCAGAGAGAGACAACACAAAGACACACAGAGAGAGACAACACAGAGACACACAGACAGACACACAGAGAGACACACAAGCAGAGAGACACACAACATAGAGACACACAGAGAGAGACACACAGACACACAGACAGACACACAAAGAGACACACAAGCAGAGAGAGACAACACAGAGACACACAGAGAGAGACAACACAGAGACACACAGACAGACACACAGAGAGACACACAAGCAGAGAGAGAGAGAGACACACAGAGACACACAGAGAGAGACACACAGAAAGACACACAGACAGACACACAGAGATAAACAGAGACACACAGAAAGAGACACACAGAGACACACAGAGAAAGACACACAGAGACACACGGAGAGAGACACACAGAGAGAGACACACAGAGACACACAGAGAGAGACACAGACAGACACAGAGAGAGAGACACACAGAGAGAGACACACAGAGACACAGAGAGAGAGAGACACACAACATAGACACACAGACAGACACACAAGCAGAGAGAGACAACACAGAGACACACAGAGAGAGACAACACAGACACACAAGCAGATAGAGACAACACAGAGACACACAGAGAGAGACACACAACATAGACACACAGACACACAAGCAGAGAGAGACAACACAGAGTCTATGCTGTGTGTCTCTCTCTGTGTGTGTCTCTCTCTGTGTCTGTGTTGTCTCTCTCTGCTTGTGTGTCTGTCTGTGTGTCTCTGTGTTGTGTGAGTGTCTGTGTGTCTCTGTGTTGTCTCTCTCTGCTTGTGTGCCTGTCTGTGTGTCTCTGTGTTGTGTGTATCTCCCGGTGTGTCTCTGTGTGTCTCTCTCTGCTTGTGTGTCTGTCTCTGTCTCTATGTTGTGTGTCTCTCTCTGTGTGTTTCTGTGTTGTCTCTCTCTCTGCTCGTGTGTCTGTCTGTGTGTCTCCGTGTTTGTGTTTTGTCTCTCTCTCAAATTGAGTTCCACCTGATGACGACTGCTTGTGTTGCAATCGAAACGTCGTGTTCTATTATTACATTTATTTTCTTTCTCCGTGACTTTACCGAAAGAACCAAAGAGTAATTCCTGCAGTCATGAAAGCTTCAAATGTAGAAGTTTGAATGGGTCTCTGTCCATAAGACTGGTCTTCTCGTCAGAGCGCCATGGCGTCTCTGGTGCATAGAACGGTCTCCAAAGATGATTCACTCCATCACTCCGGTCTCTGTATCTATGTTTGTTGAACTTCTTTCGCACCGTATGTAGCCAACTGTGCTAATCGAAGGTGTGGGGGAAGGACAACAAACTTAATACAAAACGCAGTTCTAAATTCTAAATAAATTTATTTAGAATTTAGATGTAAAAGTGCACAGCTCCAGTGGCTTCCTAATATCGGACGGGAGAGCGTTCCAGACGGCCGCAGAAGCCGCACCTGAAAGCGCCGCGCGATGGCGGTGACCGCCGCCTTTGTTCGATGGTTCGCCAAAAGCCGCTGCGACGATGACCGGAGTTGGCATGATGGGTTGTGATCCTTGACGAAGTCAGCAAGGTGTTGTGGTTCATTCGTGACAAGCGCTTTGTGTGTAATGTGACCTTATAATGTATTCGTTCAGCAACCGGAAGCCAATGCAGCTCAAACAGCACTGCATGCATATAAAAAAGAATCATTGTCCGAAACGTCGTCTTTTATATTTTTTTCCTCTGAAGGCCATGGGGTTATAGACGAACATATTGGGATTTTGCATTACTTTTGGTGGCTTGTATTGTTGATCTGGAGACGGGGAGATCGATAATATAATCGATGTTCGGTCGCCGCATTGATGGCATTTTTATGATTTCTCACTTAACAGAATGGGCTGCGTGAAGGCTGCCATCTTCCACTAAACAACAGAGGCACCGCATTGCATCTCGATAACAGGAGCGCCAAGCACACCCTCAAAGTGACCTGCTGCGGCAAAGCTGTGCGACACCACCCCGCTCCAACCCATCTCAGAGTGAAGTTGGACCTCCTCTCACCTTCCACGACCACCTGAAAAATTAGCTGCCAACACCAAATCAATGTCCAACCTGGTCCAGCAACTGGCACCACCACAAGCTGTGGAGCACCGGCACCTGTCGCACTCCACGTGTTGGTGTCCAACTGAACGCTACAATGCGGTGCGTCACTGGAACCCTCAAGTCGACCCCAACACCCTGGCTGCCCGCGCTGTCATACATCTCTCCCCACCCATCCGCCACAATGCTGAGACCCTCGGGGAAGTTATGCGACTCGAGGAAAACAGTCGCCTTCCCAGTCATCAGGGTCTCCATAACGTCCCTCGTCATCCCTTGAAGCCCTTTGGACCCCATGCGCTTAACCTACAACAATCTGAGTTCAACACCGATGAAGCTTTGAGAGCTGAATGGAGTTCAAAATAACTCACAAACACCACCTTGTGAAATACTCCTTGCACAAAATCCTTGGGTTCGATTTTCCACGACGCTCGTGGTCCACCCTAAACCGTACAACGTGTAACAACGCAATGCCCGATCCACAAAAACGAAGGAGACATCACAGCGATACACTCCGCTGCTCCTTACGTGGTTATCTGACTTTACCACCTGAATGTGACATTGCAGTTGCTGTTCTGCATCTACATCAGCCATACGAAAGAAGAAAAATTAAGTTTGGTCTTGCACTTAACTTCGCTAAATTACAGCTCAGCTATTTAACATAGCGGTTGATTGTCACGTGATGAACATGACTCTCATATGGCAAGAGGGTGGGAAAGTGCTGCCCGCTCTTGTGTGTGGACCAGAAGTCACTTGAAGGGGTCTCAGAGGAAGCTCTCTGATGTCCGCTTCCGCGGGCCGTTCTCCACCCGGAAGAGTTGCACTGATCTGGATTCGGCATGTCATGGCGAGGACGCCGACAGCGCAATGAGGGTGCCAAGCGGAACGTGACATTGACATGGAAGGTGAATGAACGCCGGGAGAAGCCTCTGGCCATGGCTGAAGATGAGAGGAGAAAGCGGAACCCATGTATTCCCCGTAAGGCGGATTTGCCACAGACTTTCATGCGGTTTATATTTTATATCGTCTTTGCTTTTCCTTCGTCTTACGGAAGTGGGGGGGGGAGATAAGCGTGTAACGGTAATGTGAAAATGTCAAAGCATTCATGGGATGAACACATTTCGACGCGAGCCGTCAGGTGTGCATAATGCTCGCAAGTCTGTTTGTCTGCGTATGCAACATCAGCACTATCCCCGCGTGCGTGTGCCGTGTTGACCTTAGTAAGTTCACGCTAACAGCACTTCCCCAACGGTCTATATAGAGACACTGGGACTAGTTGTCTATGCGTGACTTTTGTGTCTGTGTGTAGGTCTGTATCACGCGTGTTGGCGCGTGTTTGTGTGTGCGTATGTTTGTGTGTAGGTCTGTCCCTGTGCGTGTCTTTGTATGGTGAGGTGGTAGTGGTAGTATCGCGTTTAGCGCGCTGCGCTCCGAACCTCTGTGACCTGAGTTCGAATCCCAATGACGATTATATTGAACCGGTCCAGGGTCACCTCGAGGTTGGATCAGCTTCAAAATAGTTCTCGGTGTGATGTTTCAGCATCACCACGAGAAATGCAAAGGTGCCTGGTACTGGTGTTTGCCACCCACCTCCTCGTGTGCTGGGCCGGTCTCCATAGATGCCCCAACAGTCTGTCAGGGCGGTGCGGGGACCTTCGTCTGTGAACTGCGCAGCGCGCCAGAGCCGCGGGAGGTGTCTCGGGGTGCGGTCTCTATTTCCCGTCTCTGTGCTTCTCATATGATTTTAATCGGACGCTCCCATCTCTTATCTCTGCGAGCAGCCCGCTGTATCAAGCCGTGGTATTACAGGCGGGTTGGGAGGGCTTGTGGGGGGCCGAAGAGGCGGGGGGGGCGCTTGGGCGGAGGGTTTCGGGTGGGGGTGTTGGCGAGAGCTCCCGCGCTCGGCCTGCGGGCTGAGGAAGCCCGGGAGCCAGGAGCTGTCTTGGGGGTGAGGGGGGCGGTGAGGGGGGGGGTGAGGGGGGGCGGTGAGGGGGGGGGGGGTGAGGGGGGGTGAGAGGGGGCGGTGAGGGGGGGGGCGGTAAGGAAGCGGAGAGGAACGGGCTCCCAGTCCAGGTGTGCAGCTCATGCGCGCGTGTACACGGGAGGAGAGCAAATCACGAACATCATCCGTCTACGTGCAACTTGTGCAGCAGCCATTTGGGCAATCCACTGCTGGATGAGGGTCTCCCGACGCCGAGGTGGCATTCAGCACCATGGACAACCCCGAGAGAAACCCTCAAATCAGCAGACTCACATCGCCAGACTCACATCGCCAGACTCACATCACTAGAGACGCTGACGTCACAATCCCCTCGAGCCCCCCTCCCGCGCCCCGCCCCCTTCGTCCTGACTGGGACCCCCACCACGGCTGTACGGGGCTCTGGGGTCTCCAGGCGGGACCTGGTAATGGAATCTGGCTGCGCCGCCTCCCCGTCAGATAATTAAAATGTCAGAGAAATGACAGATGCGGCCATTGTTCTCGGCAAATTAAAGACCCGAGCGGGATGAAGGGAAAATTCTCAACAAACACGAACACAAACACAAACACACACACACACACCGCAACACGTATACACGCACCACAACACGTACACAAGACGTACACAAGACGTACACAAGACGTACACAAGACGTACACAAGACGTACACAAGACAAAGATCCCCCATATAGCCTTAACAGACTGTAGGGGCAAGTGCTGTTAGCGAGCACCTATGAAGGCCGTAACGGTACACGAGGTGGTGGGTGGCCAGCACCACGCCCGACCGCCTTTGTCTCCCTAGTGGCAATGTTTACACACCGCACCAGGTACTCATTTGAGGCTGAGTCGACCTAGGGGAGGCCCGGGACCGGTTCAGATAATCGTCACTGGTGTTCGCCGTGAGCGGGAATCGAACCCGTGTCGCCGGGTTCATAGCACAGCGCGCTAACCGCTACACTAACGCTCCTCCTACACACAACACGTATACACACACCGCCACACGTATACACACCGCAACACGTACACACACACACACACACCGCAACACGTACACACACCGCAACACGTACACACACACACCACAACACGTACACACACCGCAACACGTACACACACACACCGCAACACGTACACACAAACACCGCAACACGTACACACACCGCAACACGTACACACACACACCGCAACACGTACACACACACACCGCAACACGTACACACACACACCGCAACACGTACACACACACACACCGCAACACGTACACACACCGCAACACGTACACACACACCGCCACACGTACACACACACACACCGCAACACGTACACACACCGCAACACGTACACACACCGCAACACGTACACACACACCGCAACACGTACACACACACCGCAACACGTACACACACACCGCAACACGTACACACACACCGCAACACGTACACACACACACCGCAACACGTACACACACACACACCGCAACACGTACACACACCGCAACACGTACACACACCGCCACACGTACACACACACACACCGCAACACGTACACACACCGCAACACGTACACACACCGCAACACGTACACACACCGCAACACGTACACACACACCGCAACACGTACACACACACACCGCAACACGTACACACACACACACCGCCACACGTACTCACACACCACAACATGTACACACACACACACCGCAACATGTACACACACACACACCGCCACACGTACTCACACACCACAACATGTACACACACAAAGACAATAACCCTTAACCTGACTATTTGGGGGCAAGTTCTGCTAGCGAGCACCTATGAAGGTCGGGATGGTACACAAGGGGATGGGTGACCAGCACCACGTGGGGCCGCCTTTGTCTCCGTCGTGGCGATGTTTGCACACCACACAAGGTACTCATTAAGGGTGATTCGACCTATGGGAGGCACAGAACCAGTTCAATATGCGCCACGTAAACATGCACGCATATGCACACACGTGTAATAAAACAGGTCGACGACAAGCGATTGTGTCTCCGTCTCTTTATTTCTTCGTTATTTGGACAGCTCGCGTTCTGCTCTCCCGGTCTTTCCGCAGCACGTCGCGGGAGCTGACGTCCCACTCTTACGCCGCTCTCACGCCACTCTCACGCCGCTCTCACGCCACGCTCACGCGGCTCTCTCTCACGCGCACCGCTGGCAGGCGGCGCGCCGGGAGCCGTCTCCGCGTCGCCACGTGGCCGATGGCTCGCGGAGACCCCCGACGTGGCCCAGCTTCCAGCTCCCACCAACTCCTCGAGCCCCTTCCGGCTCCCCCTTATATCCCCTTCCCACGTCACCCAGACTCCGCCCTTCGCCACACCCCTTAAGAACTTTCCAGAACAGGACCCTGCGGGGTGGGCTGGTAGGAATAATACTTAGTACCGGTACAGAGATATCGACCGGGTATAGAGGAGTTAAAGAAAAAATTACTGTATTCTAGTGTAACGTTAATTAAAAGTGTTTGTTTTGACAAGAAACGCTGTGAGATTTAAAGACTCGTAGTCTTTCATTTCCAACACCACCCTCAACACCACCCCTCCCACGGACGGACGGACGGACGGACGGACGGACGGACGGACAGACACATTAATCTATTGGTGGTCTGGTCCACTTCGTTCCTACCAGTATAATACCACCCCCTTAACGCCTCCCGGCTCAGCCCTTAGACGCTGCCCCCGATGGTTCGTGGCGCCTGGTTGGCTTCGGGGCTGGGGCGGCCAAACCCCGCATATGCTCGCATTACACAAGTGTAATAACAGCCATAGAGGGTTCACGTGGGGATTGGCTTGCCGGTCCTGCTTTGTAGCCAATAAGGGATGAGCCAGGGAGCATGGCCTCGGCGTGATCACGGCATGTTAGCTGGGGTGATTGGCCTGGCCAATCGGGGCCTCAGCTAATGGGGAGCCAGATCAGAGGCGTGGTCCCGGGATTGACAGGGAACCATCGGGAACGGTCAACGCTGTCTATTGAGGATTGGCTGGGGGGTACCACGTGACGAAGGGATTAAGAGAGAGAGAGCGGTCGCGAGCAGACTTGGGAACGAGAAGAGCAGGAGTCACGCGCGTACGGGGGCTCTGGGTGCCACGTGCGCGGTGGGGACTTGGCGGGAAGTCTGGCCTCTCTCCGTTGTCTGCCAGCAACAGAGAGTGTGTGTGTAAAGTGTAACTGTGGAAGTTGAAAATAAAAAGGACTGATTCCGGAAGCCGTCTCAAGAAGGTTATTACACATGCATGAACAAACACACATATACAGAGCTATGCGTTAACATAAACTCATACCTGCACATAAACATACACTAATACACATGCATATCGACGCACATACATACAAGTACCGACGTACAAACACGTACCTACATACAAACACGTACCTACATACAAACACGTACCTACATACAAACATGCACATAACCATAGATATACTCACGTGACTGGACACCCACATCACTACACAGGGCGCATTGTGAGCCCCCCTGGGGCGCATTGTGAGTCGTGGAGCAAACTGCGGCCCACTGCCAACTTTGCAAATTGACCGGAGGCAGCAGCAGCGATTCGCTTCTCCTCACCTGAAGCCGTCACGTGGCTTTCAAATTTGAAGAATTCATCACAGAAGAGGCAATCGCTAACCGGACAACACCACTCTGTTCCTCCACATGTTCAATCGAAGATGCTGCTGAAACGAAAGAGGATATTCCAGTGATGCATTTCATTTATTTATTTCGCATATCGAGATGATGTTGCAGTTGGAATCAGGTGCTGCTCTGCGCATTAAGCGTGTATTGTGTTGTAAATTTAAAAACAATTAGCACTCCTTACTAAACAATCTACTTAAAGCAGCTTTGGAAAAAATAGCTAATGAGATCATGAGTAAGATCCATTACTCACATTAATCATACGTCACTGATGATGACTAATACGATAGGAACCCAGTGAGGATGATAACGAAGTCGCAACTGAACTTAATGTTATCACCCCGCAAAGGTCACAAAAAAACCCCAAACACTTATGCGAGGCGACCTTTCCACTGCGAAACTTAAAACCGGATTCATCAGCTGCAACAGAAGCCAAGTTGCCCATGAAGGACACGCGGGGGAGCGTGGATGAGGTCGGCGTCGAGATGAGAGATGGACGATGACGTCTCTAAGCTCATGAATGTTTCATCAGCCGGGGGGTCGATGCAATAGCCCCTCACTTGACCCAACAAGCCCCCCCCCCTCTCTGTCGCTGTCTTTTCCGTCCTTCTCTCCATTTTCCCGTCTCTCCATGTTTGCCTTTGTCTCTCTCACTCTCGCTCTCTGTCTATGACTGTATCTGTCACCGTGTCTCCGGCTGCTTGTGGATCTCTGTCTCCCACAACATATGACAGCCATCCCCTCTTCTGCCCCCCCCCCCCCTCTAACCCCCCCCCCCCCCCGCCACCTAATCTCAAGGCGAACAGCCCAGGTGCAGATCCAGAGCGTGCACTGTAGACGCTGGTGATGATTGTGGTGATGATGATTGTGGTGATGATGATTGTGGTGATGATGATTGTGGTGATGATGATTGTGGTGATGATGATTGTGGTGATGATGTGGTGATGATGATTGTGGTGTATAACAGCATTATATTCACTCCGATGCTGACTGAGGGCCTCCCCATTATCCCGACCTCTTTCGCCACACATCCAGCCAGCCACGAGCACCGGCTCTGATAATGACCCCTAAACCCGAATCCTACCCCACCCCATTTATCCACCCCCTTTCGCTGTCTCCTTGCACCTCCGATTGGCCCGGTTGTCTACGTACGATGCGAAAGAAGTCCAACATACAGTGAGGGAAAAAAGTATTTGATCCCCTGCTGATTTTGTACGTTTGCCCACTGACAAAGAAATGATCGGTCTATAATTTTAATGGTAGGGTTATTTGAACAGTGAGATACAGAATAACAACAAATCCATAAAAACGCATGTCAAAAATGTTATAAATTGATTTGCATTTTAATGAGGGAAATAAGTATTTGACCCCTCTGCAAAACATGACTTAGTACTTGGTGGCAAAACCCTTGTTGGCAATCACAGAGGTCAGACGTTTCTTGTAGTTGGCCACCAGGTTTGCACACATCTCAGAAGGGATTTTGTCCCACTCCTCTTTGCAGATCTTCTCCAAGTCATTAAGGTTTCGAGGCTGACATTTGGCAACTCGAACCTTCAGCTCCCTCCACAGATTTTCTATGGGATTAAGGTCTGGAGACTGGCTAGGCTACTCTAGGACCTTAATGTGCTTCTTCTTGAGCCAGTCCTTTGTTGCCTTGGCCGTGTGTTTTGGGTCATTGTCATGCTAGAATACCCATCCACGACCCATTTTCAATGCCCTGGCTGAGGGAAGGAGGTTCTCACCCAAGATTTGACGGTACATGGCCCCGTCCATCGTCTCTTTGATGCGGTGAAGTTGTCCTGTCCCCTTAGCAGAAAAACACCCCCAAAGCATAATGTTTCCACCTCCATGTTTGACTGTGGGGATGGTGTTCTTGGGGTCATAGGCAGCATTCCTCCTCCTCCAAACACGGCGAGTTGAGTTGATGCCAAAGAGCTCCATTTTGGTCTCATCTGACCACAACACTTTCACCCAGTTGTCCTCTGAATCATTCAGATGTTCATTGGCAAACTTCAGACGGGCATGTATATGTGCTTTCTTGAGCAGGGGGACCTTGCGGACGCTGCAGGATTTCAGTCCTTCAAAGCGTAGTGTGTTACCAACTGTTTTCTTGTTGACTATGGTCCCAGCTGCCTTGAGATCATTGACAAGATCCTCCCGTGTAGTTCTTGGCTGATTCCTCACCGTTCTCATGATCATTGCAACTCCACGAGGTGAGATTTTGCATGGAGCCCCAGGCCGAGGGAGATTGACAGTTCTTTTGTGTTTCTTCCATTTGCGAATAATCGCACCAACTGTCACCTTCTCACCAAGCTGCTTGGCGATGGTCTTGTAGCCCATTCCAGCCTTGTGTAGGTCTACAATCTTGTCCCTGACATCCTTGGAGAGCTCTTTGGTCTTGGCCATGGTGGAGAGTTTGGAATCTGATTGATTGATTGCTTCTGTGAACAGGTGTCTTTTATACAGGTAACAAGCTGAGATTAGGAGCACTCCCTTTAAGAGTGTGCTCCTAATCTCAACTCGTTACCTGTATAAAAGACACCTGGGAGCCAGAAATCTTTCTGATTGAAAGGGGGTCAAATACTTATTTCCCTCATTAAAATGCAAATCAATTTATAACATTTTTGAAATGCGTTTTTCTGGATTTGTTGTTGTTATTCTGTCTCTCACTGTTCAAATAAACCTACCATTAAAATTATAGACTGATCATTTCTTTATCAGTGGGCAAACGTACAAAATCAGCAGGGGATCAAATACTTTTTTCCCTCACTGTATATAGGTACTCGTTCACTCTGCGGGGAATGGCTGCGTGTGGGAGGAGATCCTTGTCCTGCCCCCCCCCCCGCACTCTGCCCGCCCTTGCTCCCTCCTCGCTCTGCCCCTAATTCACTCGCGTGACTGATCATAGCAATCGGAATCCTTCTCGCGTGACGGGTCCTGGAGTGTGGGGGGGCTTCAATCAGAGGGGGCAGCTGGGAGGGAGGGGAGGGGGAAGTTGCCTCGTTGCCGTGAGGGAGGGGCACAGCAAAGTGTTGTTGTTGTGCATCTTAGGCCCATATCTAGGGCCAATACCTATCAGGGAGAGTCTTTGCCTGTCTGGTAGTTCACCAATGTTGATTGGTTTAAGAAAGCTGATGAGACACTGAATGATGCACTCCCAGAAAGCCGTGCGACTGACGGGATGTGTCAATCATATCGGACGCCTTCTTAATCTACTGTGACACGATGAGCTCCCCATACCGTGTTGGTCGTGGGGGTTGTTTTACCATACTTCACCACACTGGTGATCTGGAGGCGGGTTGGGGGGGGCTCGACTGGTTGTTAAGTATCACTCGCCACTGATGTGAGAAGCTCTCTATGGGTCTCTGTGCGAGTCTATGTGTGAGTCTATGTGTGAGTCTATGTGTGAGTCTATGTGCGAGTCTGTGTGTGAGTCTATGTGTGAGTCTATGTGTGAGTCTATGTGTGAGTCTGTGTGTGAGTCTGTGTGTGAGTCTGTGTGTGGGTCTCTGTGTGAGTCTATGTGTGAGTCTATGTGTGAGTCTGTGTGTGAGTCTGTGTGTGAGTCTGTGTGTGGGTCTCTGTGTGAGTCTATGTGTGAGTCTATGTGTGAGTCTGTGTGTGAGTCTGTGTGTGAGTCTGTGTGTGGGTCTCTGTGTGAGTCTATGTGTGAGTCTATGTGTGAGTCTATGTGTGAGTCTATGTGCGAGTCTGTGTGTGGGTCTATGTGTGAGTCTATGTGTGAGTCTATGTGTGAGTCTGTGTGTAAGTCTATGTGTGAGTCTATGTGTGAGTTTATGTGTGAGTCTATGTGTGAGTCTATGTGTGAGTCTATGTGTGAGTCTGTGTGTGGGTCTCTGTGTGAGTCTATGTGTGAGTCTATGTGTGAGTCTCTGTGTGAGTCTATGTGTGAGTCTATTTGTGAGTCTATGTGTGAGTCTGTGTGTGGGTCTCTGTGTGAGTCTATGTGTGAGTCTATGTGTGGGTCTCTGTGTGGGTCTCTGTGTGAGTCTGTGTGTGGGTCTCTGTGTGGGTCTATGTGTGGGTCTCTGTGTGAGTCTATGTGTGAGTCTATGTGTGAGTCTATGTGTGGGTCTCTGTGTGAGTCTATGTGTGGGTCTCTGTGTGAGTCTATGTGTGGGCCTCTGTGTGAGTCTATGTGTGGGTCTCTGTGTGAGTCTATGTGTGGGTCTCTGTGTGAGTCTATGTGTGGGTCTCTGTGTGAGTCTGTGTGGGTCTCTGTATGAGTCTATGTGTGGGTCTCTGTGTGAGTTTATGTGTGAGTCTATGTGTGAGTCTCTGTGTGAGTCTATGTGTGGGTCTCTGTGTGAGTCTATGTGTGGGTCTCTGTGTGAGTCTATGTGTGGGTCTCTGTGTGAGTCTGTGTGTGGGTCTCTGTGTGAGTCAGTGTGTGGGTCTCTGTGTGAGTCTGTGTGTGGGTCTCTGTGTGAGTCTGTGAGTCTCTGGCTCTATATGTGCATGGGATCGTGCCGCCTCCATGGGATGGGAGAGGGAGGGGCTAGGAGGAGGGGGGTGGTGGTGGAGGGGGGAGGTGGTGGAGGGGGGAGGCGGTGGAGGGGGGAGGTGGTGGAGGGGGGAGGTGGTGGAGGGAGGGGCTAGGAGGAGGGGGGAGGTGGTGGAGGGGGGAGGTGGTGGAGGGGGGAGGTGGTGGAGGGAGGGGCTAGGAGGAGGGGGGAGGTGGTGGAGGGGGGAGGTGGTGGGGTGTTAGTTGCGTTTCATGACAGAGGGCTGCACAATTCAGCCTCTAATCTTAATTTGGAGCTTTCGTGACTGCAGGAATTATTCTTTGGTTCTTTCGGTTAAGTCACGTCTAAAAATAAAATAATAAATTATTATTTTATTTTTAGACGTGACTTAACCGAAAGAACCAAAGAATAATTCAGCCTCTGACTACCGCTCCAATGGCCTTGGGGTTTGTGGGTTGGGGGGTCGCTTCGGAGTCCCCGGGTAAGGGGGGGGGGAGATGAATAAATATATTAACGCGCGACCCTCATTAGCTGGGGCACCGGGTGAGGTGTGGGGGCGGAGGCGACCTGAGGAACTTTGCCCATCACTCCTCTCCCGTTTTTCGCGATGTCCGACCGGTCGAGGCGTCGCCTCCAGTCCGCTCGGCCGACCGCCCGCCCGCCACAGAGATCGCGGTTTATTCAGATCACCTTCCACTTGTGAGACAATCAGGGCGCGTATTCACGTGGAGCTCTCTGGCAGCTAGAAGTGCGTCACTGTGTGTCAAAGGAAAGTTCCGGAACTTGACTTCGAAGAGCTACGTCTGAGGTCAGTAGATGAGGCCGCTTCATCCGCACCGCGTCCACAGCAAGTGGCTCAGCGGTAGAGTGAGCGGCTCGCTATCGGAAGATTAGAAGGGGTCGGCCCAACCTGCCCTGCACACTCACGACCTGCCCTGCACACTCACGACCTGCCCTGCACACTCACGACCTGCCCTGCACACTCACGACCTGCCCTGCACACTCACACACCCGCCCTGCACACTCACGACCCGCACTGCACACTCGCACACCCGCAATGGCACGTGCAGAGAGGGGGGGGGGCGGCCGTGGATACGAGCGGCTTTCTTCCGAGGCGCGGGTAACCATCAAACAGGCGGCGAATCGTAATTGAGCGATCCCCGTTAACAAATCGACAGCAATTCCTGGCGACAGAAGGCGAGACTCCACGCCGCCGCACGCGATATCGACGTGTTGGGGTCGAGAGGTCGGATGAGGATTCTGTTCTGGGTCGGGGGGCGGGGTTGGGGGAGGGAGGCGGGTCAAGGTGGGGGAGGTGAGTTGGGACGTGGGGGGGGGCAGGGCCGCCGTTGAACCCACTTCAAACCTCCTCGTCTCTTGAGGCCTCTGCCCAATGACAGCAGCAGATCCCTCGACTCAGCAGCTGGTGACGACTCGTGCCGGTCTGGAGATGGTTGACGACTCGAGATGGTCTGGAGATGGTTGACGACTCGAGATGGTCTGGAGATGGTTGACGACTCGAGATGGTCTGGAGATGGTTGACGACTCGAGATGGTCTGGAGATGGTCGAGGTATCGCTTCTGAATAACTGTGCATGCCCTGAGCAGTCCCGGCACAATTCCATTTTCATCCCTCGACTCGTATCAAGTCGTCTGTTGTTTAGGGGCCTTTTGGGAATAATACATCTATAATAATTCTCGCAGATAATAAACGATCCGGACATCGCGTATACTTCCTCGTTTGTTTAATGAAGTTATGGAACCATTGCGGAACACGAATGCTTCACCGACATTCCGGTGTTCAGCCGTAGTCCTGCCTCTCTGCCTCGTGACTTCTGTGTCCGGCGCAGCAGATCCTGGCTCCAGCTCCCCGCTCTTCGCACTCATATCGTGTGTTTGTGTTGTTTGTTCTTGTAACTCGCTGACCCGTTCCTACTGGACATCTGTGGAAAAGAGCTCCATAGCTCATCGGATTCCTCCAACAGTCTAAACACATTCTGATTCCGAACCCGGAGCAAACCCGCCACGTACACGAGATGGTAAGTCTCCCACCATCGCACAGATAGACTCAAGAATCCACTGCCCTCCTGCCGTCTCCCACTGGTCGTCTCCTATCCGGCCATGCGCCGTTGCCCTTGCCCTGCTAGAGTGGGGATCGCTGCGTGGCACTCAAACATAAATGTTCATTTCACAGAGATACTGTTTGCGCAAATAAGTGAAAATATAAAACATTTTGACGTTTGTGCTGTCACTGGCGCCCTCAGACCATCGACTCGAGTGAGTGGTGGAGTGAGTGGTGGAGTGAGTGGTGGAGTGAGTAGTGGAGTGAGTGGTGGAGTGAGTGGTTGGAGTGAGTGGTTGGAGTGAGTGGTGGAGTGAGTGGTGGAGTGAGTGGTGGAGTGAGTGGTGGAGTGAGTGGTTGGAGTGAGTGGTGGAGTGAGTGGCGGAGTGAGTGGTGGAGTGAGTGGTGGAGTGAGTGGTTGGAGTGAGTGGTGGAGTGAGTGGTGGAGTGAGTGGTGGAGTGAGTGGTTGGAGTGAGTGGTGGAGTGAGTGGTGGAGTGAGTGGTGGAGTGAGTGGTAGAGTGAGTGGTTGGAGTGAGTGGTTGGAGTGAGTGGTGGAGTGAGTGGTGGAGTGAGTGGTGGAGTGAGTGGTTGGAGTGAGTGGTTGGAATGAGTGGTGGAGTGAGTGGTTGGAGTGAGTGGTGGAGTGAGTGGTGGAGTGAGTGGTTGGAGTGAGTGGTGGAGTGAGTGGTTGGAGTTAGTGGTGGAGTGAGTGGTTGGAGTGAGTGGTGGAGTGAGTGGTGGAGTGAGTAGTGGAGTGAGTGGTGGAGTGAGTGGTTGGAGTGAGTGGTGGAGTGAGTGGTTGGAGTGAGTGGTGGAGTGAGTGGTTGGAGTGAGTGGTGGAGTGAGTGGTGGAGTGAGTAGTGGAGTGAGTGGTGGAGTGAGTGGTGGAGTGAGTGGTGGAGTGAGTGGTTGGAGTGAATGGTGGAGTGAGTGGTTGGAGTGAGTGGTGGAGTGAGTGGTGGAGTGAGTGGTGGAGTGAGTGGTTGGAGTGAGTGGTGGAGTGAGTGGTGGAGTGAGTGGTGGAGTGAGTGGTTGGAGTGAGTGGTTGGAATGAGTGGTGGAGTGAGTGGTTGGAGTGAGTGGTGGAGTGAGTGGTGGAGTGAGTGGTTGGAGTGAGTGGTGGAGTGAGTGGTTGGAGTTAGTGGTGGAGTGAGTGGTTGGAGTGAGTGGTGGAGTGAGTGGTGGAGTGAGTAGTGGAGTGAGTGGTGGAGTGAGTGGTTGGAGTGAGTGGTGGAGTGAGTGGTGAAGTGAGTGGTGGAGTGAGTGGTTGGAGTGAATGGTGGAGTGAGTGGTTGGAGTGAGTGGTGGAGTGAATGGTGGAGTGAGTGGTTGGAGTGAGTGGTGGAGTGAGTGGTGGAGTGAGTGGTTGGAGTGAGTGGTGGAGTGAGTGGTGGAGTGAGTAGTGGAGTGAGTGGTGGAGTGAGTGGTGGAGTGAGTGGTGGAGTGAATGGTGGAGTGAGTGGTTGGAGTGAGTGGTGGAGTGAGTGGTGGAGTGAGTGGTGGAGTGAGTGGTTGGAGTGAGTGGTGGAGTGAGTAGTGGAGTGAGTGGTGGAGCCGTGCTGTGCGCGCCAGGGCGAGACGCATGCGGCTTTCATGAATTTTGGATGTTGGGTGGTTTTCCTCCTTCTCCGCCTCCCATTTAAACTGATACTCCAGCCTCTTCTCTGGCAGGATACATTAGAGCCGCCAATTTATTTCTATTTTCTCGCATCTTTGCCTGGCGCTTTAAGTGGGGATTGGTGCAAGTGCGCGGTGGGGGGAACTGGGAGGGGGGGGGGGGATCTCCCAAGCTTGCATTCAGTGTTGGAAATCGGCAGGAATCTACAGTGTTGATGCAATTTGTACCTCTATACTTTAGCTATTTCTATTTATTTGTCGTGGCTTGCTTACATTTTTCTATTTTGCACTCCAATCGGTGTTTTTATCTTGCTTGTTATTGTAACTTGCTAACCCGCCCGTACTGAACATGTGTGAACAAGAGCGCCATAGCTCATCAGATTTCTCTAAATAAATACAGATTCTGATGCTGAATTTGCCTTCACTTAATTACATCTTGTGCAATCGTCGCCACTGCCTCAATCGGCCTCATCAAGCCGACTTCATTTCCAGAAATGACATTTCTGTTTCGTGTTACAATTCCAATTCCCTGGTTTTACTTCGCCTCGCTCACACTCGTTTCATTAAAACATTGCAAGATTAAGTCTACATTTGT
Source organism: Lethenteron reissneri (assembly GCF_015708825.2). Taxonomy (NCBI): domain Eukaryota; kingdom Metazoa; phylum Chordata; class Hyperoartia; order Petromyzontiformes; family Petromyzontidae; genus Lethenteron; species Lethenteron reissneri. Next base: position 12,780,217 of record NC_083791.1, read on the forward strand.
TAACTTGGATTTTTTTTATGTTCAGTTGTATTATAAATGACTTGATGTAAGCCACTTAGCCCTTGCACACGAGGCAACGATGTTCAACGCCTCTCAACCGCGTTCACATTCCGTCTGCTGAGCACCACCCCTCACCCTAACCCCTACCGCTAACCCCTACCCCTTGCCCCTATCCAAAACCCCTAATCACGTGGCGCGTGGACCACGTGGTTCACGCGTGGAGCTCCACGGGCCGCGAGGCCGCGCGGGCCTTCTGCGCCGGCGCTCGAAGCCACTCGCGCGGCCTCCAGGTCCCTTCGTTGGCTTTTTTTGTCACGTCACGAGATTCAAATTTCTCGTTCGGAACTCTCGCAGAGCAGTGGACTCACTCTCGCCCCGTGGTAGAGAGTGGCCTGCGCAAGCAGATATCACAGAGCTACTGCAGAATCGGAGATCCCTTCAAATTCCAGTTCTTCTCCACGCTCGAGTGAGTGCAGTTTTACGAGAGTCTTGTTCATGGCATGGCACCTGGATGAAATATATGGCTCTCTATATAGGTCTGTCGGCCTCTATAATAAGTTATGGGTCTCTAATAAGTCTATGGGTCTGCGTGTGATCTATGGGTCTGTATTTGAGGCTATGGCTCTCTTTGTGAGTCAATTGGTATCTACGTGAGTCTATGGGCCTCTAATAAAATGTAATTGGCTGAGACAATCAACTCTATACAGTGGCAAATCCGTTGTGATCACAGGCTGCTGCTACGTGGATTCGAACTTAGGCTCTCAGCTGTGCCGGCTGAGCGCTCTGATCTCTGAGCCACCCAACCGCCTCTGCACTGCTCCTTCTACCCAGGAAAGGCGCTTAATTGGAACCCAAGTGGTTTGGGAAATCTATAGGAATCAGTGAAAGTGGATGCATCCTGACAAATTACTCATCCGACTCGCGACCCTGATGAGGGTGCTCACGTCGTGTGGGTTGCTCTGAGTAAGCGCATCGACGATGCGCTTGTGAAGGCGCAGCCCCGCAATGTCTGGCTCACGCCACTGCTGGAGCATAGGGGCCTCTACTCGGGGAGCTCTGGTGTGCAGGTTTGTGTCTGCGTCGCCCTCCAACAACAACGGAGGGCGGAGGAGCGACGCTCACAACAACGAGCGGAGTGCCGGGTGGATAAAGCACAGCAAGTTGGTACAGTAGGGGGCACAGGTGGTACATCAGCCAGTCATCTCGGTCATCTCGGTCAGTCGACCTGTGGCACCTGCTGGGTCTGCCCCGTGACCTCCTGCCAGCGGACGTTCGACAATTCACGTGGCCTCAAGGTGCACATGGCCTGGCACAAGCGTGGTGGTGACGTCACCGCCACTTAGTGGCGAATGGCGCTTGTTGTGTGTGCGTGCGTGTGCGAGCGCGTGTGTGCGCGTGTGTGCGTGTGCGCGTGTGTGCGCGTGTGTGCGTGTGTGCGTGTGCGTGTGTGTGTGTATGTGTGTATGTGTGTGCGTGTGTGCGTGTGTGTGTGTGCGTGTGTGTGCGTGTGTGTGCGTGTATGTGCGTGTATGTGTGTGTATTGTGTGTGTGTATGTGTGTGTATGTGTATATGTGTGTGTGTTTCTGGTGGACTCGTGTAAATGTCGCAGGCGCGCCGGGGCGGATTCGTGAAAAGGGCATCTGATGTCTGTCGTCTCGTGCTCAGTTTGGTCGTCATTCTCGCGCCGTGGGGGGTCAGGAGTGGGTGTAGCGGGTGGAGGGGAGGGGCCCAGATGGATAGTTTTTCGCTGTGGGGATGGGTGGGGGCTCGTTTGTTGGACAGTGTCGAGGGGGGGGGGGGTCTGTACGTTCGTTTTTGCCTCGAAATGTTAACTCAATCGATCGGCACAGGCAGCGCCAAATCTATCATTATTATTATTTTCATTCAATTTGGAAAAATCGACAGACAAAAATCTGTCTTAAGGCTGAGTAATCTGTGTTGTGTATTGTAGAAATGTTGCGCCGAACTAGGACGCATATCTAACCGAGGGGGGGGGGTCCTTGCCTAGAAGCATCTGGCAGTTCACCAGCACCGGGCGGAGCGAGGCCGCGTCTGCTGAGAGGCGCCGCGTGCTGCTCGCAGCTCGGGCTCCACGTCGAGGTCGGTGCCCGGGTGAGAACTCGAGAGGACAGGCGCTCGACTCATTTGCAAGAATCACCTGGGCCAGCAGAAGGGGCCGAGTAATCACTTCACAGCAAAGTACAAGCAAGAAAACCCGCGTTACAGAATACAAGTGTAAAGACTGTGTCAGCAAGTCTCGATGTGAAGACTGTGTCAGCGAGTCTCGATGTGAAGACAAGGCGCCAGCAAGTCTGGAGGGTCTTGGTTGGGAAATCCCCCAGAGTGTCCAAAAGAGACAGGTGGGGAAATTCCCCCAGAGAACCCACGAGGATAAAAGCAGGGCCAGGAGGGATGTTCGAGGCTGCGGAGGGGGACTCGGGCCGTCGTCGCTGTCTGCTTGGTCATAAAATCTCCACGTCAGCATTAGCTCATGACGACGTGCTCCTAAGCTACATTACGTGCAATGAGATCAACATCTAAAGCTCGAGTGCGGAGCCGTTACACGCGTAAACAGCGCACGAGCATAAACCAATGTTACATAGAAATGCATTTCCTATTACCAAAGTTGGCTTGGACATACACTCTATTTTTTTCTTCAATCATTCGTAGTGAAATCAAGTTACCGAGACGTCAAATCTGATGCAGGGTGATGTTTGCAGGAGCATGCCAACCGACAGGGACGTGAGTCAAAGGTCCGCTCCAGTGACCGAACCTGCGATGCCACCAGCAGCACCACCACCACCAGCAGCACAACCACCACCACCACCAGCAGCAGCACCACCACCACCAGCAGCACCACCACCACCACCACCAGCACCACCACCACCAGCAGCACCACCACCACCACCAGCACCACCACCACCAGGAGCACCACCACCAGCAGCACCACCACCACCAGCAGCACAACCACCACCACCACCAGCAGCACCACCACCACCAGCAGCACCACCACCACCAGCAGCACCAGCAGCATCACCACCAGAAGCAGCACCACCACCACCACCAGAAGCAGCAGCACCACCACCACCAGCAGCACCACCACCACCACCAGCACCACCACCACCAGCAGCACCACCACCACCAGCAGCACCACCACCACCAGCAGCACCACCACCACCACCAGCAGCAGCACCACCACCACCACCAGCACCACCACCACCAGCAGCACCACCACCACCAGCAGTACCACCACCACCACCACCAGCACCACCACCAGCACCACCACCAGCGCCACCACCACCAGCAGCGCCACCACCACCAGCACCACCACCAGCACCAGCAGCACCAGCACCAACCCTCAAGCCTGCCGAGGCTCTCCCTCGGGCTCTGAATGTCAAGGACCAGCGTTCCTCCGAGGCCGTTGTCTTTCATTCGCCTGCAATGCCTCTGCTCTCGCAGCATTACCGTCATTCGCCCCGTGCCCTTGATCCGCCAGGAATCAGCGATTTGTCGGCGCCGTAGCGTCGCCAGTCGCGCCGGGATCTGTAAAATGCGTCCTCGGCGTGGCGACACTGGCGCCGCGGGAGGGAACCGACACATTCGCCGCTGTCGGACTGGCGGTGATACGGCAGACTCGTCAGGCAGACTCGTCAGGCAGACGACAGCCAGACAGCAGGCTGGCAAAGAGGCGGACGGGCGGGCGGGCGGGTAGACAGCGGAATTGACACTTGACAGACACACGGAACGAGAGACGACTCGCCTGAGAGACATACAGACAGAGGGTCGGACGGATAGAGGACAGGATGGACGAGAGGTTGACAGAGGAGAGGTGGACGAATAGAAGTTAACGTAGGAATGGCGGAGAGTGGTGTATGGAACTCATTGCTATGAGGAATGGGTATCGCTGCAGCCTTCAAGGTGCATGCGGAAAGGCAAATCTGTCCAAGGCGGATGAACCCTTCCCCTGATCGTGCGGGAAGCGCCGAGGCGACGCGTGGATCCAGGGGGCTCTGCAGATATCGGTGGAGGTGGAGCAGGCAACGTGCACCTGGCCTGGCACAGGCGCCGTGGTGACGTCAGCGCCACTTAGTGGCGAGTGGCGGGTGTTGTTGTTGTTGCACGCATCGAGATGTGTGTGGTGGACTGCGCTAACAGCCTCTACAGTCTGTTGAGGCTATACGGGAAATCTCTGTATGTATATATGTCTGCATGTGTGTATGTCTTTCTTGACCCGTGGCTGTCGGTGACACGCGGAGCGAACATGAATGCCGCCACACGCGCCGACCCCGCCGAGTCGGCTGTGCTGGGGTCTTTATCGGCGCTCCTAAGAGACAGACACACACGCGGTCTCTCTCACACACACACACAGAACAGCGACCCCTCATAGCCATATAAACACGCACAGACACGCGCGCCTGCACACACAGCCACACACACGCGCGTGCACTGTGACACGCGCGCCCATAAAAGGCCGCTCAAGCTGCGTATCGACTCGTGCGCCGGAGGAAAATAGCGGCGCCAGGACAAAACGTGAACGCCGACTCGAACAGCAGCAGCAGCAGTAGCAGCAGCAGCATCAGAGCAGCAGCAGCAGCAGCATCATCAGAGCAGCAGCAGCAGAAGCAGCAGAGCAGCAGCAGCAGCAGCAGCAACAGGAGCAGCAGCAGCAGCAGCATCAGAGCAGCAGCAGCAGCGGCGGCGGCAGCAGCAGCAGCAGCAGCATCAGAGCAGCAGCAGCAGCACCGGGGCCAGGTGGCTGCGTCGCGAGTCGGGGCGCACGGGGCAGTGGAAAAAAACCAAGCGCGGCACGGGTAGCGCTGCAGCCGCGTCACGTGGTGTCAAACACCAAATAAGGGCACGCGAACTGCACGGCTTTGGTTACAGGGAAGGCGTCGTTCAATGATGTGGGGGGAGGGGTGTTGGGGGGGTGTTGGGGCGTGGGGGGAGGGGGTGTTGGGGGGTGTTGGGGCGTGAGGGGGGGGGCTGCAGTTACAGACTTGGGCCGACTCGGCAGCACGGCGGCTTTGACACGCGTCTCGGCGTGACCTAACAACCCTCACCTGGCGTCGTAATACACGGAGAGTCATGTATAGATGCTCCCCTGATGTCTAATGACCCTTGTGCTTTAATCTCAAGAGGGGCACGGGGGAGCGAGCGTTGTTGAGATCGCTGGGACACTCCCGGATGCTGTAATTCGATGTAAATCGGCAGTTCATTCGCCCCGTCGGGTGTCTGCCCCTCCACATTAAAACACAACGCCATTCGTTCATTTTACACATCCCATCGGCTACGCGGCCTGATGGGAGTGCAAACATTCAGCAGCATGTTTAGTACAACAAAGCGTAAAACTGGTGTCAACGTGCAGTGTCTCACCGGCAGTCAGCCGTCATTGAAGCATTGCTGCAGGTGAAACGCATATTGTGATAGGCAAGGCCCCTCTTTGTTAGTTCGACGCAAAACTCTAATAACACATAACAGGAGATAAGGTGTAGCGCCGATTAGGATTATTGTACACTTATTAAGTGTGTTATGCTAATGGTAAGTCACTGATGATACTGTTGATGACGGTCATTATTCAATGACCAAGGTCACGAAGTACGTTTATTTCATAATAACGAGTCGGTATTAATACGAGAAAACAACTCTGAACCGGTTTCCACAGTCAGTGCCTCACCAGCGAAACGAAATGCGACGTCGTTGCCCCTCGAATCCCACCACTGTGCTTTGAGCGCCGTGTCTGTCCACAGCGAGGCAGCCGGGCGGCAGTGGGAGCCGCGTGGAGTCAAGCGACGTGGATCGCCTCCCATTAGCGCCGGTTGGCTACGTACGATGCGAAAGAAGTTCAACATACGTGCCTGCGTGTGTGCGTGCGTGCCTGCGTGCGTGCGTGCGTGCCTGCGTGCGTGTGTGCGTGCGTGCCTGCGTGCGTGTGTGCGTGCGTGTGTGTGTGCGTGCCTGCGTGTGTGTGCCTGCGTGCGTGCCTGCGTGCTTGCGTGTGTGCGTGCGTGCGTGTGTGTGTGCCTGCGTGTGTGTGTGCGTGCGTGTGTGCGTGGAGGCAGCAGCGAGAGTTGGTGGATCACCGCACTGGCGTCGTGGGTGTGGAGGAGGTGCCATACCCTGGCTCGCAAGGAGACGGCAGGAGAGCAGGTGGACGACTCGCCACCTGTGTCCATCTGCAGGGGGTGGAGCGTGCTGCAGGGGGTGGAGCGTGCTGCAGGGGGTGGAGCGAGCTGCGCTACCTCCGTGTGCTCCGGTTTCCTCCCACGTCGATAACACGCACAGGTCATCCTCCATTAGCTGAGGTCACGAGTGGAGGGGGGTAGCGAGTGGGGGGGGGGTAGCAAGTGGGGGGGGGGGGGTTACGAGTGGGGGGGGGGGGGGGGGACAGCGAGTGGGGGGGGGGGCAGCACAAGGAGTCGTCTTCTCTCTCTCGGGGCTCTTTGTGGCTGTTCCCCGCCGCGCCACATCCACAGTCACCCCCCCCCCCCCACTGTGCACGCCTGCCGTGTTCTGTGGGGGTCGTCCCACGGAATCTCCCCAACACCCCCCAACACCCACCAACACCCCCCCCAACACCCCCCCCCAACACCTCCCCAGTATCTACCCAACACCCAGTAGGTCTTGGGGCCGAGAGACGGCCGTGCGAGGCGTTGTGCAACGGTGCCGCCAGCTCCCACGGGGCCGTGATTGCTGACGGCGATTGGCAACAAAACCTCCTCCTCCTCCTCCTCTCGGCTGCACGCGCAGCGGGTCGCTCCTGCCCACTTACATCGTCTGTCCGTACAGAAAGTTTTACTGCCCCCGCTGTTATTGTTATGTTCAGCACAAAGGTGGGGGCGCTTGGCGCGCAGCCGCGGTTCTGGGATCACTCGCCACTGATGTTGTCCGTGGCCAGAAATTACTAAAACTTTGCTGCGCTAACCACTGCGCCACCGCTCCATCGCTGTCAACAACGCAGGTGTTGGAGATTTTCCACGATGATTCCCAACTCCGGTGTATTAATACAAAACTATAAATACACCTACACCGAGGGTATTTTTAACTATAAATGGATACAGTGTATGGGTTGTTAGACAGTACTCCTAAAACAATAATTGTATTTATAACTTAGAGTGTATGCAGTGGTGCTATGTATTCACTGGAGTCGTGATAACGGCCAATCGAATGCCTTCCTGCCGATCCAAAGAGTCACGCGGCGCGCGCGTGTGGCGAGCGGTGGCGCAGTGGTTTGCGTCCCGCGCGACTTCAGGTGACGCCAGTTTGATTTGCGCTCACGGCCAACATGAGGAATGGAAAATCTCAGCCGATCCTAGGGAGGGGTGGAGGGGAGGGGTGGAGGGGAGGGGTGGAGGGGAGGGGTGAGGTGGGGGATGGTTAAGGGGTGGGGGGTTGAGCGACTGGGCCAGACACTCCGCCCTGTCACCTCCTCGCACCCCTCCCCTCTCGTCCCTCCCTCCTGACCCTTCCCCTCTCACGCCTACCCTCTCAGCCCTCCCCACGCACGCTCCCCACGCACCCCTCTTCATCTCATCTCTCCCCCTCTCTCGCACCCCCCTCTTCCCCCTCCTTCACCCCCACCCCCCCCCGAATGGTGTCACTGCAACTCGGAGCAATTGCGCGGAGCCGTAATGCAGCGATCATCGCGAGGCGCACGCGCGTGGCCAAGTCTGTGTGCGGCTGTGGGTGGACAAGGCGAAGTTCCCCCGTGTAGCCTTAACAGACTGTTGGGGCAAGTGCTGTTAGCGAGCACCTATTAAGGCCGGCGCGGCACACGAAGGGGTGGGTGGCCAGCACCACGCCCGGCCGCCTTTGTCTCCCCAGTGGCGATCTTTACACACCGCACCAGGTACTCATTTAAGGCTGAGTCGACCTAGAGGAGGCGCAGGACCGGTTCAGATAATCGTCACTGATGTTAGCCGTGAGCGGGAATCGAACTCAGATCGTCGGGCTCGTAGCGCAGCGCGCTAACCGCTACCCCACCGCTCCTCGGGGCTGTCCACACACGTGTGTAGGCGTGGGCCAATCATTACTGCATTAGAAGGCGTAATGGTAATTGCTCAGTTGTGTTATAAGGCAGAAATGATGGCTAATGACAATCCTTTGTTAATTAAACTGCCGCGCTATATTTAGGTTAAGGGTTATCCCGCTGGGTCGATCGCATTGCTCGTTACGTGCGCGCCGCCTCGCTGAGCGAGCTGCGTGAAGAGATCTCCATCGACGGCGACGACAAGCGCCGATCGCCACGAAGGGGCAGGGACGTCAGCACTGCGCTTGTGCCAAGCTAGGTTCACCTGGAGGCCACGTGAAGCGTCGAAGGCTCGCTGATAGGAAGTCGCGGGACATCCCCGTCAGATGCCAAGGTGAACAGAAAATCGCTCCGACTCCAGGCCACGCAGCTTCGTCAGGGCCAGTGCGCCGTCGTGAACGTCCTTAACGGCTGTGAGCAGAGAGTCAGGGAGCCCGCAACCACCACGGGGAATAACGCAGAGCCCTCGCCTGTTGATGGTGTCGTAGGCCTTGACCAGGTCAATAAAGCAAATACACAGGTCCCGCTGAAATGTCCTACACCGAAGAGATTATCTGCCACATACATACAAACACACACCTCCCACACACACACACCTCCCACACACACCCCCCCCCCCCCCACACACACACACCTCTCTCCCACACAAACACCTCCCACACACACACCTCCCACACACACACACCCCCACACACACCTCCCACACACCTCACACACACACACACCTCCCACACACACCCCCCCACACACACCTCCCACACACACCTCCCACACACACACACACCTCCCACACACACACCTCTCTCCCACACAAACACCTCCCACACACACACCTCCCACACACACCTCCCACACACACACCTCCCACACACACACCTCCCACACACACACCTCCCACACACACACACCTCCCACACACACACACACCCCCCACACACACACACCTCTCTCCCACACAAACACCTCCCACACACACACCTCCCACACACACACACCCCCACACACACCTCACACACACACACCTCCCACACACACACACACCTCCCACACACACACCCCCCCACACACACACCTCACACACACACACCTCCCACACACACACACCTCCCACACACACACCTCTCTCCCACACAAACACCTCCCACACACACACACACCTCCCACACACACCTCCCACACACACACCTCTCACACACACACCTCCCACACACACACACACCTCCCACACACACACCTCCCACACACACACACCTCCCACACACACACCTCACACACACACACCACACCCACACCACACACACACACACCTCCCACACAAACACCTCCCACACACACCCCTCCCACACACACCTCCCACACACACACACCTCCCACACACACACCTCCCACACACACCTCCCACACACACACCTCCCACACACACACACCTCCCACACACACACCTCACACACACACACCACACCCACACCACACACACACCTCCCACACACACCTGCCGCGGCTGCTGCTCGCTGACAGCGATCCCCCCCCCCCACCCCGTGCCGACCTCTCGGGCTCGCTTAGCGAATGCGCCACCTAATTGGCCATTTAGCAGCGCTCAATTAATATCAAACCTTGAATATGTTTAAAGCCGCGGGTATCACGTGGATGAATCCAAAGAAACGCTATCCGTAGGCTATATATGGTGTATGTGTAAGCCTTTACATATATACACACGTGCATCATTATATAGAGAGAGACACGACGAGAGACAAACACAGAGACACGCACGTGGAAGACAGGAGAGACACTGTCTTTGACGATGCCTGCCTATTTGTGTTTTACGCCGCTACCGCTGTGTCTCCGGGTGTCTCTCTCCGTGTATATCTGTGCCTCTGAATGGTAATGTCCCTGTCTGTCTGTCTCCGTCTCCGTGTCCCCGTCTGTCTCTCTTGCCCTGTCCTCAGTCTGCCCGTCGCGTCTGTGCCTGTCTCTCTGCGTCCCTCTTCCAGCAGCAGTCTGGAGCGGTGGGAGCCACTCTTTGGCAGTGTGTCTGTGTCCCAGTGTGTGTCTGTGTCCCGGTGTGTCTGTGTCCCAGTGTGTTTCTGTGTTTGTCTCCCTCTGTGTCTCGAGGCATGTCCTCCTCGGCGTCTACACGGCGCTCCGCTTCGTGTGAAGTCGATGGGGGTGAGAGACGTGGGGTCAGCGTCACGGACAGCGGCGATTGCTCACCACGGGAGCTGGCGGCGGTGGAGGAGCAATCGCGGGGAGCGGCGTGCGCAGTGGTTCGCGCACTGCACGGCGAGCCTGTGCTCTTGATTCAACCAATTATTTGTGCGATGCTGCTGCGTTGGCAGTGGTGTCCGAGCACAAATAACAACAATAAAACAATCCTCAAACGTTCGTCAAAAAATCTGATCTTTTAAGGCAAAATATACAATAACCGACGTTTCGGGGACTACTCCTTCATTGTACATGTGCTATGTGTTAAGATGTCTGCCTGCTTGAATTTGCTTCATGGCCACGGCTAACATCAGTGGCGAGTGATTATACCCACGGTGCGAAATAAGTTCAATATAAATCAATCTGAACAGGCCTCCTTCACCAGCCTGCACTTCTGACCAGCGCGGTGAAGTATCATCGAACAACCTTCATGGCCGAAATTCCGTGGAGAAGCCTTCGTACAGCGGTGGATCGCTGCTGCTGCTCCTGCTTATGATATGTTTGTGAGTTAAAACATTTCACCGGGAAACACCCTCGACATGGAATCATCTCATAAGCAAAGCGTGTCCAGGGTGGAGATGAACACACACACAGCCAACACGTGCACATTCATCTCGAATCTATAACTTTGCTGCCTTTTCGCTCCACGTGTTGTGATGTACTTCAATCAGATTCCTGAGAAAGAACGTGGAGAAAAACGTCGGACATCGTGCCGAACAACGCGAGGAACAGCCCGAAAAGCATTGGAGGTTGACACTTGACGAGGTATTCCATTCTCGGGGACTGTCCGAGTGAAACATTCGACTGTCGGGCTGCATTGTGGCCGCGTGCCGAAGATTAAGGCCCCGCGAGAGGCTGTACCCCCCCCCCCCCCATCATCCTCCCCCCACACACAAACAACAGGACTCAGGACGCAATTTCTGGCAAGGATTCAATTCATTCCCCTCGCTCCTGCCGCCGGCTGTCGGCAGGAGAAGACGAAGCGTCTCAGCGCCGAGCTCATTTTTCAGCGGCAGCCTCAGGGTTCCAAAGTCGAGACTCGGGGAGTCAGGATCAGGGTCTGGACTGCCCCCTCTCTCCTGGATCGGGCGAGGGCTCAAAATAAACCGATCGGTAAGATGTGTTGCCACGCCGCCCGCCCATCGCCGATTTGTTTTGGGGTTTATTTGTGGTCGATCTCGCGGAGCGAACTTGGGCTCGTTCGACGGCCGCTTCACAGCCGCTCCCCCTCGCGGTCCGCACGAAGCAGCCGCGCCACAGCTGTGCGTGGCTATGGAAGGTGGGGGGGGGGTGCGTGGGAGGGGCGCGTGGGAGGTGTGTGTGAGGTGCGTGGGGGGCATGGCGGTGGGAGGAGGTGTGTGTGAGAGGTGTGTGGGAGGTGTGCGTGTGAGTCTACCTCGAGAAGACCCATGCCCGGCTCAGATATTCGTGAGCGATGTTGGCCGCGAACGTGTCATCGAACTCGGATCGCCGTGTTTATAGCGCAGCGCGCTAACCACTGACCCACCGTTCTCCACGTGCGCACACGTGGCCACACGTATGTCCACGTGCACAGGACACCCACGAATCAAACCCATGTCTTTGTCTTTTGGGTAGCGATAGTGGAGCGGTTAGCACTCTGCACTACGAACTCGGCGACCCGAGTTCTGTTTCCGCTCACGGGCAACACTATTAACGATTATCTGAACCGGTCTTGGGCCTCACCTAGGTCGACTCAGCGTCAAATGAGTATCTTGTGCGATGAGTAAACATTTCCACTGGGGAGACAAAGGCAGTCGGGCGCGGTGCTGGCCACCCACCCTTTCATGTGCCGTGCCGGCCTTTATAGGCGCTTGCTTTCGGCATTTTCCCCAATAACCTGTTAAGGCTACACGGGAGCTATTTATTTATGCACTTATCTATGCGCGTGCGTGCGCGCGTGTGTGCGTGTGTGTGTGCGTGTGTGTGTGTGCGTGTGTGTGTAAAGATACGTTTGCACGTTCGCTACATCTTAGCAAGGAAATGTACACCACGGTGAATTTGATAACGCGATATTATGTAAATATACTCACATACTACGGGTATCATTCTCATCCTAACAAAAGATAATATCCGTCAGGTACTCCTGGGATGACTCCAGTAGCGATAAAGAGTGACGATGAAGCGAGAGACCGACGGGGAGAGATTGTGGCTAGAGTGAGCCAGCGAGCGCCGGGACATCAGTCTCACGGACTCTGTGCGAGCGAGCCCCACTCTGCTGCTGCTGTTGATGATGATGAGACCATTAATGTCGGAGGTCCGGAGTTGTTCTTGTGTTGAACCCAATGCTGCGGAAATTATCCCATCCCGGAACAAAGGCCGTGTGGCTGAAGGGATTGGTAAAAAAAGTACAACTTGTGCATTTTCACGCGGAAACAACTGACGTGTGAAGAAGGCGAATTATCTACCTATTGATTGTCTTGGAAATGCAGCCATGACTTATCGATCCATCGATTAAAATCGATTCTCACGCTCCCCACCAAGGCGGGAAAGGCCGCTCTTCACGGCGATCACGCGTCAGCCGATGGGGCCCAGGCGGCGTTGTTCGCCGTCTCTTCGAGCTGTGAGTGAGCTGCCCCCCACGTGCTCGTCTCGCTCACAGAGAGGCACCTCCTGGTGCTCAGCTGGGCGTCGAGGAGAGATGAGCTCACTTCCTGTTTAAAGCCCTGCAGCGCCAGCGGTGGAAGTTCCCCGTTCCGCTGGCGCGGGCGGGTCTATCCAGAGGGCAACCACTGTTCACTTCCACACAAAGTGGTCCCTATTATATCGACCCCGGAGGGAGGGATGATGGGCTGAGTCACCCCCCCCGCCTCCCCCAACCAAGATTTGCTCGCCGATCGCTTCCCCGTTGCGCCAGCTCTGGCCAGGTGAACCTCCACACTCCATGCGGATGCACGTTGAACTTCTTTTGCACCGTACGTAGCCAATCGCGCTAATCGGAGGTGTGGGGAAAGGACAATCGAGATTTACAAGTCCAAGTCACGTGGCAGACGGCATCACGCCTTGGCAGAAGCGGGCAGAGGGAGTTGGGACAGTTGTGATGATGATGATGAGTGGGGGGGGGGGGGGTCGAGATCGTTTGGCTTCGGGACCGGGTTCAGGTGAGCGATCGGATTGTGGATACGGGTCACGGATTTGACTGGAGATAGAGTGGACTATCACGTGCAGGCCTACGGGGTTGGAGTCGGGACTATTCCTGCCGCCACAGGCTCCATGAGCTCACGCCGCAGCCGAAGTAGACGCGGCGCGCAAGCGACACCTCAGCGACGTCGCCCGAGCGCGGGGTGACGGCGCTTCGAGAATTTGCGGCATTTCTTTTGCTCTTCTCATTAATGGAGCTTTCAAGCCCGCGTCACACAGCCGCGAGAACGAGCAAGGCGCGGCTCTCGTGCGCCGACTGCGATGGGTTGGAGGCGAGATACGCGCCTCTGTCGGGTCGAGCGCCCTAGGCATCCACGGAGCGCGGCACAATCCTGGATCCCGGTGAGGCGTGGCCGAACAATGACCACGACCCGCACGGCGCGGGTGGGGAAGGGCAAGGCCCTCATCCAGCAGTGGATTAACAAAAGGGGGGGGGGGCTGTCGAGAGCCCCCGCCCCGCGAATCGCCGCGGGTGTCCCCCACTGGCCGCGTTGTGGTCGCGACATTTTCCGAGCCATTACCTCTGCCGCCTCTGCCGCCGCCAGCATCCTAAGCGCTCTCCTCCTCCTCCGCCTCGCGCGGCCCCAGAATAATGATGACGGCGGCCCGCGGAGCCGACAACGGGCGAGAAATACATAAATAAGCATCCGCACATTTAGATGTGTTTTTATGTATTTGGAATATATCCGGCCCTGAAACAAACGTGAAGTCGTCCACGTCAAGTTGTGGTCGTCAGTGTGAGCGACGGGCTCCGTCCACTGCTGGATGGAGGCCTCCCCACGCCGCCGCTCATCCGTCACGGCCCAGCGACGCCACAATCCGTCTCGCGCGTGCTCGCGAGCGCAGTTCCACGCTCCATCTCCTCGGGGCGCCTCCTCTTCGTTGGGTGCCATTCCCCCATCACCAATCTAGCACGACGGTTGCTCCTCGGATTAGCACGGCTGAATACGTACGGTGCAAACGAAGTTCAACATACACAAATACAACATACGTACAACATACATACAACACACGTTAACCCTCCACGCTTCATGTCGTGGCCCAAGCTGACTCTGCTCCGCAGCAAATGCGGTCTCTATCCGCCTGTGTTCTCCAATCCACGTGTGCCTCCCCGTGCAAATCCAAGTGTGCGTCTCTTCATTCTTCGTGATGCTCTTCTCAGTTGCAGTTCTCGTCGTAGAGCCGTCACACAATGATGATGATTCACCAGCCTCCACCCGATCGGCTGCAGCTGCTGCAGCTGGTATATTTATACAGATATATAGATAACTCGTATCTCACATCTTTTACGAACGCGTTGGCAGCGACATTTGTGGACAGCCTCCCACGCAATCGCTCTCCCTCTCTCACGCGTGAGCGGCAATTAACGAGCAGCCAATTAAGTTTACGCCTCTCCTCCTCCACCACCCCCTACACCGCCCCCTCCCCCCCTCCTCCTCCACGAACCACCTCCACCACCCCCTACACCGCCCCCTCCCCCCTCCTCCACCTCCTCCACCACCCCCTACACCGCCCCCCTCCTCCTCCACCACCCCCTCCTCCTCCCCTCCGAACCACCTCCACTACCCCCTACACTGTCCCCTCCCCCCCCCTCCTCCTCCACCACCCCCTACACCGCCCCTCCTCCTCCTCCCCGAAACCACCTCCACCACCCCCTACACCGCCCCCCTCCTCCACCACCACCCCCTCCTCCTCCCCCCCGAACCACCTCCACTACCCCGTACACTGTCCCCCCCCTCCTCCACCACCCCGTACACCACCGCCCCCTCCTCCGCCTCCCCCTCGTGGTGCCAGCTGCGTTCACGCATGCCAAGTAGGGGATCATTTGCTGAGTGCGTTGTGATCAGCACCCTAAATCCTCTACTGCGCACGCCTCGTACTCTTTGTTCTCTCTCTCTCTGCTGTGCTCTCTCCCCACTCCCCCCGGGGATGTGGCCATGAGATGCACGTACAGCCAGTGGGTTCCCTGAATCAATCCGTGCCGAGGTCTGATAGCGAACTCCCTCTCGTGTACGTGGCGGTCGGGTTTCTCTGGCGACTTCGACTCCCGTCCACGCGTGAAACACTTCCTCCTTCACGCTTCCTTCACGCTTCCTTCACACTTCCTTCACGCTTCCTTCACACTTCCTTCACGCTTCCTTCACACTTCCTTCACACTTCCTTCACACTTCCTTCACACTTCCTTCACGCTTCCTTCACACTTCCTTCACACTTCCTTCACGCTTCCTTCACACTTCCTTCACACTTCCTCCTTCACGCTTCCTTCACGCTTCCTTCACACTTCCTTCACGCTTCCTTCACACTTCCTTCACACTTCCTTCACGCTTCCTTCACACTTCCTTCACGCTTCCTTCACACTTCCTTCACACTTCCTTCACGCTTCCTTCACGCTTCCTTCACGCTTCCTTCACACTTCCTTCACACTTCCCTCACGCTTCCTTCACGCTTCCTTCACGCTTCCTTCACACTTCCTTCACGCTTCCTTCACACTTCCTTCACACTTCCTTCACGCTTCCTTCACACTTCCTTCACACTTCCTTCACGCTTCCTTCACACTTCCTTCACACTTCCTTCACGCTTCCTTCACACTTCCTTCACACTTCCTCCTTCACACTTCCTTCACGCTTCCTTCACACTTCCTTCACGCTTCCTTCACACTTCCTTCACACTTCCTTCACGCTTCCTTCACACTTCCTTCACACTTCCTCCTTCACGCTTCCTTCACGCTTCCTTCACACTTCCTTCACACTTCCCTCACGCTTCCTTCACGCTTCCTTCACGCTTCCTTCACGCTTCCTTCACACTTCCTTCACGCTTCCTTCACACTTCCTTCACACTTCCTTCACGCTTCCTTCACACTTCCTTCACACTTCCTTCACGCTTCCTTCACACTTCCTTCACGCTTCCTTCACGCTTCCTTTACGCTTCCTTCACGCTTCCTTCACGCTTCCTTCACACTTCCTTCACACTTCCTTCACGCTTCCTTCACACTTCCTTCACACTTCCTCCTTCACGCTTCCTTCACGCTTCCTTCACACTTCCTTCACGCTTCCTTCACGCTTCCTTCACGCTTCCTTCACACTTCCTTCACGCTTCCTTCACACTTCCTTCACGCTTCCTTCACGCTTCCTTCACACTTCCTTCACACTTCCTTCACGCTTCCTTCACGCTTCCTTCACACTTCCTTCACGCTTCCTTCACACTTCCTTCACGCTTCCTTCACACTTCCTTCACGCTTCCTTCACGCTTCCTTCACGCTTCCTTCACGCTTCCTTCACACTTCCTTCACGCTTCCTTCACACTTCCTTCACGCTTCCTTCACACTTCCTTCACGCTTCCTTCACACTTCCTTCACACTTCCTTCACGCTTCCTTCACACTTCCTTCACGCTTCCTTCACGCTTCCTTTACGCTTCCTTCACGCTTCCTTCACGCTTCCTTCACACTTCCTTCACACTTCCTTCACGCTTCCTTCACACTTCCTTCACACTTCCTCCTTCACGCTTCCTTCACGCTTCCTTCACACTTCCTTCACGCTTCCTTCACGCTTCCTTCACGCTTCCTTCACACTTCCTTCACGCTTCCTTCACACTTCCTTCACGCTTCCTTCACGCTTCCTTCACACTTCCTTCACACTTCCTTCACGCTTCCTTCACGCTTCCTTCACACTTCCTTCACGCTTCCTTCACACTTCCTTCACGCTTCCTTCACACTTCCTTCACGCTTCCTTCACGCTTCCTTCACGCTTCCTTCACGCTTCCTTCACGCTTCCTTCACACTTCCTTCACGCTTCCTTCACACTTCCTTCACGCTTCCTTCACACTTCCTTCACACTTCCTTCACACTTCCTTCACACTTCCTTCACGGCATTCGCGACTCACAGTCCCGAAGGAGCAGACTCTCCTGGAAGAGAGAAAAGTGAGACTCGAGAAGGCCGTTCTCATTGAAATGCGTTTTTACACAGTTTCTGGGGATTGGCCCAAAGCCCGAAACGTCTAGTCGCCGGCAAAAACGGCAATATTAAAATACTCGTAAAAGGCTTTTGAGGTTAGGCCACGTAAATGATCTGACCAAGTTTTTGTCGTAAGACCCTCAACCACCCGATACAGCCAAACGAATTAAAACGTTACGCGGGGTGGACAAGCATTGAACAGCGGGCGAATGACCATTACTGTTTCAGCTCACTCGCCGTTCGAGTTCAAGATCCATTCTCACGAAGCACGGGCAGCGATTACATGCGCAACGACGTTTGGCTTGAAACTGCGTCAAGCATCTTCAGGACACGCTCTAAGAAGTCAGAATCACAATGTTGTCAGCGAATATCCACGTGTGAGGTCGGGGAGATCAGCACAGTCGCCATCGCCACGTGTGCGACAGCGAGTTGGCCGAGGAATCGCTCTGTTTGTACGACGCCTCTTCATTCACAGAGCGCACGCACCTCAAAACGCCGCCATCATCATGACGGGGGTGGGGGCAGCAAACCTTCATCCAGCAGTGGAGACAGACCTCCGGTGGGATCTCTTCTCGCAATGTTTTCACCATCCGAGATGTATCTCCTGCGAAAAGTAAGTTAATGTAAATAATAATATTAATAATACGTGATGATAATAACACAGATGGTTTGATTATCATAGAAATTAACCTACGTGCACCGCGTGCGTTAATGACTCGAGGCACCGTGTTCTGGAGAAACAAGGTGGTGGTGGGGGTGGTGGGGGTGGTGAGGAGTATGGTGGTGGGGGTGATGAGGAGGAGGGGGGGCAGGGATTGCTCGCTTGTCAAAATAAGAGCAAAAATTAAAAACCGGAAAAGATCAAATGAGGATAAGAACACAACTGCACTTGCCGCTCCGAGCCGATGGGCGTGAGGGCTGTGATCACAGAGCGGTTCAGGGATCCAGAGGAGGGGAGGGTGGGGGTGCGTGGGTGGGTGTGGGGGGTGAGGGTAGAGGTGACACCCCCCTTCATAGCCCCCTCTCCTCCTCTCCCACTCCACCATCTCTCCCACTCCACCATCTCTCCCACTCCACCCTCTCTCCCACTCCACCCTCTCTCTCACTCCACCCTCTCTCCCACTCCACCCTCTCTCCACCGCGGCTCCCTGGGGCTCCCCGTGTCCCGCTAAAGGCTCCCACGCGCTGCGCTGCTCTCCAGTGCGCGAGGCGCCTGGTGTCCACGGGGTTTCACTTGGCACCACGAAGCAACCCGAGTGTTTGAGTCGCCGCTGGTGACGATGGCAGGTGGACAATGGTCGGAGTTTGTCCCACAGACCCGTAACGCCAGGAGGAAGGGGACGAGGGATGGGGGGGGATTGGGCGGTTCTTCATTTAATCCGCGACTCTTGTAGCGCTCAAAAGCCGAGTTCGCTCCTTACTCGACTCGCGTTTCTCGTCTCGTTTTGTCGAAATATTCGACCTGGCGAACCACGTGAGATGGGACATCTCGCGTGCGAGGGGGCCACCTGGAAACTCACCTTCGTGCTCTGCGATTCGCGCGATTACGCCGAGCTACCCGCACCTAGTCCGCATGTCACGTGCACACACGTGTGTCCGTGCACACCGTGCACACGCTGGCCACCGTTGCAAGCGAGACGTTCCATCTCAAAGGATTTTCTAGGCAAGAATATTCAATGATCATAGAGAGACGCGTGTAGCCGTATGCCTGTCGGTGTGTCTACTCGCGAACAGCACTTGCCCCTCTAGTTTGGTAAGGCTATACGGGGATCTTTGTCTTTCTCAGTGCGGCGGTGCGTACAATGAGCGTTAGGAATCAGCGATTATTGTCACCATCACCACCAGCCATGAGCAATGCACTCCCAGATTAAAGCCTCCCCAAGACTTCCAGAGATGAATCAGGTGAAATATACTAACAGGTATCATGCAAAAACACACACTCCGCTGCTCACGCACACGATTGAATGACTGATTAGTGAGCTTACATCCCTCCCTTGCCTGACCTTTTTTAATCCCTTGCTTGGAAATGTTGCCTTTCTTGGACACGTGGTGAGCGAACCCGGCTCGTGGTGTCGGTATGTTTGTGATGCGCGCCCCGTCCCTGCACACCTCTGGCCACGTGTCTCGGCGTGTCCCCTCTGCGCGAGAGCGAGAGCCTCGTCGCCCCAACTCGACGCATCGCTCCATCACGGCATCTGAGCCCTCGGAGCAGAGGATGAGAGAAGAGGCAAGGAGGTGAGTGGAGAGGAGAGTGGAGAGGAGGAGAGGCAAGGAGAGGAGAGAGAGAGAGGAGGAGAGAAGGGGCAGGAGACGAGGGGAGAGTACGAGGGTAGATTGCCGCGCCCAGGTGTCGTTCGCGACGACTTTGCAGTCGCAGTTCCAGTCAGCTCGTGCCGCCCGCGATTGCCGGGACCCTCCTGCTAGACCGCGCCACCGGGTTCAGTGAGCGTGGACTCATCGGAGGCTCCTCATGCGTCGTTATGGGAACGAGGTCGATCTTGAGAGAAACTCTTTGACCTTTGGTCCAATCGTTTTCATAAATTTCCATTCCCCGAAGCACGAGGGACGATCGACCAGGCCCGGGCAGAGGTCCCGCGCGGTTCGCGTCGTGCGCCACGCGCCCTGCTACCCCATTTATATTCCTGCTCACGGCCAACATCGGTGACCGAACCAATACTGAGCCTCACCCAAGTCGACCCTTTGTGCTGTGTGCGTTGTGGTTATTTGGGTCCACCCTTGTGTGTGTGTTTATATCGGTGCGTGCGGGTGAGTGCGAGAGGCGGTGTGCATGGCTAGGGGTATGGGTTGTTGGTTGCCAAGTGCGGTTAACGTTTGATCCAATGAACTCCATGAGAGTGAGCGGATATCGCTTGAGCTCACAGATCTCGACGATAGTGAATTTTGGGGTCCACTCTCCGCGCTCCTCCCCTCCCCTCGGCTCTCCCCGCCCCTCGCGTCTCGCCTGATTTACATGCGAATTGACTGCACAATTAAGAAGTGAATGGACACCTAATACAGTGGGAATGAATGGACGGTGTCTAATTAATGATCGCGAGGAATGGGAATCTATTATGGAAATGCGGGAAGCTTGGCGCGTGGAGACTGTCTGTGTGCGCAGCGCTGGTGCAGTGGTGAGTGCACTGCGCCAATATTTCATCTGATCCTTTGTCTCCCAATAGGTCGACTCAGCCTCAAACGAGTACCTTTTGCGGAGTATAAACCTTGCAGGACGCCAATAGAACAGCGCCCGAACACCTATTTGGCCTTTCCTGTTGAAATAAATGAAATCTGATCTAATCTAAACATCTAATCAGCACTAGGAAGACAAAGGCGGCCGGGCGTGGTGCTGTCCACTCACCCCGTCGTGTGCCGTTCTGGCATTCACATGTGCCCGCTATCAGCACTTGAATGTCCTCTCACTCGCATACAATTTCGCATCTTCTTTGACTACGTAGTTCAAGAAGCTTCCCATGGCTGTACTGGTGGAATTTCCATCTGGTATAACTGATACAAAGGGAAGATGATCAATGCACGGGTGTAGTCAAGGGATAACTCTCTTTCGCTATGTTATGTATGTTGATGATCTGGTAATTGCTGCTCACTCGGAGGAGTTTGAGACGCTTCTGTTGAAGCTGGAACCTGCTACTTACGAGACTACTACCACCCACAACCACAACGCGTCTGCCTGGGCATGTTGTCATCAAACACTCCACTCCCCGTGAGTGATGGGGCAGTTGCCAAGAGAGAGAAGTGTCCGAACATGAGCAGTGTGCTTATCAGCAGCTGCAGTTTGGCAACAGAGATTCCACTCCTCATCAGTCGAGCTGCATAACGCTGCGTGGAAGTTACCTGGCTCGTCACTCCATACAAAGCGCCAGATCTTCTCTGGCACAGTTCGGAATCTCCCTTCTCGACGCTTGCGAAACTTGCCGGACTTTAAAGCAACGTCAACGCCGGTTAGTGCTTGCTGCTGTTGTATGCGCGGACATTTAATCAGTGAGCACACACACATAATACATATGTAATAATCTGGTCAAATATGTGTCGTGAGACCCTTCACCCACCACATAGCTAAATAGATAAAATAATTGCGTGTACACCGTTTAACGGGCCACGTATAATAGTGTCAGCTGACTGGTGAGTAAACAACTCTTCTCACATCCAAACTGAGAAATTCGATACTCGAAGTTTTGCTACGCTAATTATATTCAGTTCCAGGAAGTTAGAACAAATCCAGGAAAGTAAGTTTAACTTATGAATAAAATATAGAAATTGTTACAGGAAATTGCCCTTCTGTATAGCACATCCGTGACGGATATCAGCAGCGCCCCACGATGGTGTGAGCAAGGGAGACGATTTCAACTTCGCACTCGGCAAAGAACACGGGGAGCTCCGTCGCCTCCTCCCCTCGTGGGCGCGGGAGGAGCGGCCACGCGTGTCCCGTCAATCTTCAAGACGGTGACGCGCCGAGACAGAGGGCGCACCGCAATCCGTCGCTGTAAGCCAGAGGTGGGAAACCTTTCCCTTCCCGAGGGCCACGTACATTTCAACAACCCTTTACGGGGCAACCACACAGACCGCGATCGCCTCTTACTGCAACACGCAGTGCAAGTGACAGAAACGGCTCAGTGCGGGAATCTAACTCTGGTTGCCGGGTTTGCAGCGCAGTGCGCTAAGCACTACACCACCGCTCCCCATATATACAGTACACACATACACACATGTAAACTCATACACGTACGTACGCGTGCACGCGTGCACACATAACAACTGCATACTCGCACGGAGACACAGTACACTCGGGTGCACCTTTTAACATAGACACATACATACAACCAAACAGATGCATCATGGGTCAGATTCTCATACACACGACACGGCCCCAACACCATTTACCCATTGCTGGCGACCCCTGGAGCTGAGGGATTCAAGCGGAGAACCTGGAGGAAACCCACGCAGGGGAGGAGGGGAACATACAAACTCCACACAGAGAGAGATGCCGTAGTCAGAAATGTAACCCAAAAGGGTCTTGCTGCAAGGCACAAACGTTACCACGTTGCCACACTGACACCCAAATTGAGCGAGTTAGGCGAGAAAGTGTGATTCTCAGTTACAGGATTGCACGTGGGAAGATAATTTCGCGCAGTGATTGGGGTGGCTTCACCCTGACCGTGTCTGAAACTTTCCGACAACAGAAATGTAATCTGAAGGAGTGGAACGAGAACACGTCCACACCTGTGTGAGATCAGCACCAGGGGCAGCGTTGTCTCTGTCGTTGAGACGTCAGCACGCATCACTCTGTCTTCTTCTTCTTCTTCCACGCGTTAGTCCCACTCACGTGGGGTCCGCCGTCCCTGCCAAGCCTCTCCACGCTGCCCTGTCCTGCGCCTTCTTTCTTTCGGCTCCTCGGCCCACCATGTCCGATCGCACCACATCGCCCCCCCCCCTCTCCTTCTGCATTCCTCTTGATCTCTTTCCTTCCACGAGCATCACTTGCACCTTCTGACCCACGTAATTTCCTGCCGTCTCTCCACATGACCGAACCACACCAGCGCCTTTCCTCTCTCTCATCTTCTCTGTGATCTCTACCACCTTGAGTCTTCCTCTCACTTATTCATTTCTCACCCCCTGTCCTTCCTTGTTAAACCAACATCCACCGCAACATCCTCGTCTCCGTGACTGCCGTAGCTTGGTCCTCCCTCTTTCATGTGCCCCAGCAGCACTCGGCCCCATACAACAGCACCGGCCTCACCACCGTCTTGTACTCTACACTACACTATGCACTACACTATGCACTACACTATACACTACACTATACACTACACTATACACTATACACTACACTATACACTACACTATACACTACACTACACTATACACTACACTATACACTACACTATACACTACACTATACACTACACTATACACTACACTATACACTATGCACTACACTATGCACTACACTATGCACTACACTATACACTACACTATACACTACACTATACACTACACTACACTATACACTACACTACACTATACACTACACTACACTATGCACTACACTATGCACTACACTATACACTACACTATACACTACACTATACACTATACACTACACTATACACTACACTACACTATGCACTACACTATACACTACACTATACACTACACTATACACTACACTATACACTACACTATACACTACACACTTCTCCCTTCAACCAAACTGGGACCCTCTTATCGCACACCACACCAGTCATCTCTCGCCATCTCAGCTATCCAGCCCTTGTTCTTGTTCTTATCTCTCCTTCGAGTGATCCATCAGCACACATCGTTACACCCAGGTACTTAAACTCGTTCGTCTTCATTAACTGGTCACTTACAATTTTCAATACTTCTACATTATTTCCACTGAAATTTGCCACCATATACTCAGTCTTTGTCCGACTGATCATCAACCCATTCCCTTCGATCTTTTCCACCCAGATCTTCAACGCATCACTCTGTGTCTCTCTCCTTGAACTATGGATGCAGACAGTGAGATGTGTGACCAGAACCACGACGTGGGCCCTCTGCCTATGTCTGCGTTTTTATCTATTATAATCTCCACCATGGACGAGCTACGTCTGTTCGCTCAGCACCATGGACAGCTCTGCGTCTGTGTCTCTGTAGGCTCAGCACCATGGACGCGTCTCTTTGTGTCTCTCTGAGATTAATGCCATTGTCAGCCATAGAATTCTGCAACTATCCTTGCACAAATGCCTCGATCACGTCACGTGACGGTTGTTGCAGCGAGCTGTGTGTGAGCGAGAGAGGATGTGTACATTATTGGATTTAGAGTATGCCATTGTGTGACTGAACACAATCACGTTTAAACATGATGTAAACTTGTGTTCATGTGACTATTACTACGTGTAATGTAATGTGTGTCAGTGTGAATAGCAATGCATCTAAATAAACGTGTGTGTGTGTAGTGTAATAGTAGCGCGTGTGTATGAAAATGTGTGTCGTGTGATGATGTTGACCGCCTAACGTGGCTGATCAGTGAGCACAATTTGACTGTGTCGCCCCCTTCGCCGCGGGGAGTTCCTCGCTCATTTGCGTCCTGGGTCAATGTAAAAAATTACTGCCATTGATTCCGTTCACAAGTCCCATTAAGAGCGCGCCTCGTCTCCAGCTGAAAAATACCCTTCACGAATAACAATCCAGTAGGGAGGAAGTAATTTCTCATTAAACTAAAAATAAATAAAAATTAAGAGCAAAACTGTTGGTCGATTCCCCGCTTTACGTGGTAATGTGTCAGCCTCACGAGCAGAGTTCAGGGCTGTTGAGTTGACCAATAGTTCAGCCGCTCTCATATACACACGATCCCCACTACAAATAAAGGACCACAGTATAACCTTCAGATACTTTTGGAATAAGCACTGTGAGCGAACACTGTGAAGTCCGACACGGCACACCAGGGGGTGGGTGGTCAACAACATGCCCGACCGCCTTTGTCTCTCCAGTGCTGATATTTAAATACGGCACAAGGTACTCATTTAATTCTGAGTTGACGTAGGAGAGGCCCATGACCGGTTCAGATACTCACCACTATTATTAGTTGTGAGCGGGAATCAAACTCGAGTCGTGGGGGTCGTAGCGCAGTGCGCTAACCGCTACACCACCGCTTCCCATACACACACGCATACCACACACACACAGGCTAATCTCCACACCACACACACCTCATACCATACACACCACACACACCACACACACAGACACAGACAGGCTAATCTACACACCACACACATCACACCACACGGCGCGCGCACAAACTCGGAGGCCGAGTTCCACGCCGCGTGAGATTGCGCGAGTTTATCTCTGGCAACTGCCGGGCCCCGTGGCTTATATTAAAAGGCTGAAGATAAACAGGGCGAGTTGAACAGAAATAAACGTTATAAACATTCCACGCTGCTGATAGCGCCGGCTCTGGCCTTTGTTTTTATCGGGGAAGGCAGGAGCGATGTTCGCTGCCCGGGGTTCATGTCGCGGGTTTTGTGTTTTTTATCCGGAGCTGCCGGTGAACCGCAGAGTGAACCCAGCAGCAGCAGCAGCAGCCGCGACTCGCGAGCAGCCCACCACATCAACGGCAGCAATCGCCTCTCTCCCTCTCTCTCGTGTGTGGCAGCATTAGGGTTGTTGTTGTTATTGTTGTTGTTGTTATGCTTGTTTACCCAGGAAGGCCTCGTTAATTCTCAAGACTGTGCACGATCCCCAATTCAGTAATCTGCAGAAATGTTTTTTTTTTGCATTGGGATGTTGGCCAATATCAGTAGTGTCGTATGGTTTTTAGCGATGGGAGGAAGCCTGCACCACCCGCAGGACAGGGGGGGTCACGCAGGCCGCACACGGAGAGGCGCCGAGTGGGGCGAGCCCAGGCGCCTCCTGCTGCGCTACCACCAGCGGTATCAGCGTCTCACTGTGTACCGAGACGGGTTTGGCCACGAAGTGACTTACAATTCCCTCCTCGTGACATTGTGGATCTTCCAAGGAGCTCCGCAGGAGGTTGTGGGTTCGACCCCGGACCCTGCGATGTCTGCAGTATTTTAGGCGCTCGCGTGTTCTCCCCGTGGTGGTCTCGTGGATGTTTACCCGGCTTCCTCTCAGTTTAACCATTCGCATTTAGAATCAACATGCGTTTGAATGATTTGGCTGCCACTACAAATCCCACGTGTGATGCTGTGAGCCACTGTGATGAGCTATCACGCGTGGCCAGGTCGCCTCTGGACAAGAGCTGATAGCTCAGCGGAGCTCTGGCGAGTGAATAATGAACCCTCCCCCCCCCCCCGTGTGTGTCAACCCGCACGGACCCCGCGGCTGCTGCCGCGCGCCGGAGACGCGCAGCGGTCGCGATGCGACACGTGACCTGTCGTGCGGCACTGCGGAGGTCGCCGCGAGGGTTGGTGGACCGCACCCGGACGTCGTGGGCGCCGAGGCGCCATTCCGTTTGCGCGCCAGTCAAATGCAGTGCAGCAAAGTGTGGGTTTATGGAATATCTGTCCCTTCTCTATGGGATCGAGTATTGACTCCGAGAACGCGTGAGTTCTCTCCGGGTACTCCAATTCCCTCCCACGTGTAAACACTCATTAATTGGCCGCTAACACATCCATATGTAGATAAGATTGCAGAGCTTGGGGAATTGTTAGCAGTGCCGGTCCCCTGCGAGGCTGCGGCTTTCCCGATTGTCTGCGGTTCCCCCTCGCGCCTCTGAGTCGTCACCTGTCTGTCCTCAAGCGCGAGCGACTCCTCTGGGGACGCGTTACAAATTGAGATAATTATCATCACGATCACGTGCGTGTCTGTGTGCTCGTGCGGGGAGCGGCGGTGGAGTGGTTAGCGCACTGCGCTACGAACCTGGCGACCCGAGTTCATTCCCGCTCACGGTCAACACCGGTGACGATTATCTGAACCGGTCCTGGGTGGCGAATGCGTCACATGCACACGTGTGGTCGCGTGTTGGTGACCCACACCCCGGAAAAAGACAAAAGATCTCCCTACAGCCTTAACAGGCTAAAGGGGAAAGTGATCTGAGCGAGCACCTGTGCAGAGACACACGTCACGAACGGTTGGTGGCCAAAAGCCACGCCAGGCCGCCTTTGTCTCCCGACTGCTGATGTTTACACTCCGCACCATTTAAAGCTGCGTCGACTTGGGGTTCCGATATTTGCTGTCACTAGTATTGGTCGGAACTCGAACACGTGTCAGCGAGTTCGTAGTGCAGTGCGCTAACCACTGCGCCACCGCCCCCACAGGCACGCGGGCGATGCGTCTCGCCGAACTGAGTGGGCGATGATTCGGTAATGTCGCCGCTGATGGGCGAGTTTAGCCTCATGGGCAATTTGCGGGCGCGGCATTCGCGTGCTGCACTCTATAAATGAACAAGACTAGCGACGTAATAACGGAGCGAGGGGGTGGGGGGACGGGCTCCCTCTCCGCCCCTCCCCTGCCCCCCTCCCCCCATTTACCCTCACTTATCTCCCCCCCCCCTCCCCCTTCACAAGCTGCCGTGGCATCTGGCAGCCAGAGAGGCGGGATTGTGAGCCCCGTCCCAGACCCCCGCGGCCCCGAGTTGTGAATTATTGAATGCGCTGCTGCCGCCACCGGCCCGGAGTTGAGTTGTAGCGGTGGGAGCGGTGGCGCTGCTCTGAGGCGGCGTGCCACCATCGGAGGAGTTGGATTCTCGGCCACGGCTGTGGCACCAGTGGCGAGTTGACATCTGAAGCGGCCATGTCCCCCCCTCCCCCCCCCCGAAATCAAAACCGGACACTGGGCACCCGCCCCTTCACAATCCCGCACCGGCCGGTGCGGTGAAGTATGGTAAAAGGGGCGTCGGGGGAGACCTTCTTCCAGCAGCGGATCGATGCATGCTGCACATTGTAACCATGCATCAATTCGGCTGCAATCAATTGAGACGTGCATGGAATCGCACGACAGAGGGAGGGGGTGTTCGGCATACCACGTGGTCACGCTTCGCTTAGGGCAGCAGTCAAAGTCAAAGCGGATTCCAAATGAGCACCGGGGCAGGCAGCGCTCCCCACCGACTGCTCCCCACCAACTGCTCCCCACCGACTGCTTACAGCCGTGAGCGAGTGGGCGAGGTGTGGATGAGGAGTGCGAGGGATTATGGAGGAATGCGAGAGAGAGAGATGGGGGAGTAGAGCTGACGGAATGTTTAGATTTCTTGACAGATTTTTTAAATTTTCATCAAAGTTCCCCGCAATGCGAACGCGCAGCGTGACCCGCCACGTCTGAACACACACGGGCGCACACAAAGGTGCAGATACCCCGTGTAGCCCACACAGCCTCGTGGGGCAAGCACTGTTAGCGAGTCGCGTCTGCGAAGACATGGCAGACGAGGGTGTGGATGGCCAGCACCACGCCCGGCCCCCTTTGTCTCCCTCTTGCCTATGTTTACGCACCACGCCAGGTACTCTTT
The DNA here is from genome assembly GCF_015708825.2 of Lethenteron reissneri. Lineage (NCBI taxonomy): Eukaryota > Metazoa > Chordata > Hyperoartia > Petromyzontiformes > Petromyzontidae > Lethenteron > Lethenteron reissneri. The sequence continues at coordinate 12,808,537 of NC_083791.1, forward strand.
TCAGGTTGAGTCGACCTAGGGAAGAGCGACTGCAGACAACTGCCCAGCAGCAGCAGCGTCCTTCTCGAGCCTCCTCCGCCTCCACAGAGGCCCATCTTGACGCCGCTGGTACCGGTCATCGGCAAGTCCACTCAGCTCCACATCCTCCTGTACCGCATCACTCCATCTCCTCTATCTACTGTCCACACTCGCACTCTCTTCGTCCTCGCCTGCACCCCGCGTCTGAATCTCATGACCTTAATTAGCAACAGAATTCGCCACTGCGCACTCAGCGCTCTGCGTCATTACCCCCGCGAGTGTTACAAACAGCAGCAAACAGCGTCGTCGCAAACAGCAGCATCCTCTGAAAATCGCTGGCGCCATCTCCTCTCCGTGCCCCGCGGCAGGCAGCGGGCTGTTTGCGAGCTCCTGTTGTGCAGCAGCAACAGCAAACAGCAGCAGCAGCAGCAAACAGCAGCAAACAGCAGCAAACAGCAGCAGCAGCAGCAAACAGCAGCAGCAGCAAACAGCAGCAGCAGCAGCAAACAGCAGCAGCAGCAGCAAACAGCAGCAGCAGCAGCAAACAGCAGCAAACAGCAGCAGCAGCAAACAGCAGCAGCAGCAGCAAACAGCAGCAGCAGCCTCGCAGGCACACGTTGGTCTCGCTCGCCAGCGATGTTCGCCGCGGCTTCCGATCGGACTCAGGTCGCCAGGGGGTGGCCACTTGGCCACTCGCACCGCGTTGAGGTTCGCAGTTGTTGGACACTGGCAAAAGGCCCAACATGTCAAGCAACCAGCAAAAGACAGCACTATTGTCAAAGTAAGAGTCGATACGAGTTACGAGCACGTGTGCTGGATTGAGCGAGGTTGTTTCTATGATGAGAGTTTGGGGAAAGGGGACGGTGATGGGAGGAGCCCGAGGAGAGAATTCAGCCAGATTCGAGCAGTGCCTGGCAAGAATCGGTCGGAGAAGTGCGGCGAGGGAGTGAATGGCTGAGTGTGTGAGTATCAGAACCGTAATATTTATTCGCACTGGTGGAATCTGATAAGCTATAAAGCTCTCTATCACAGGTGTCCAGTAGGGGCGGGTAAGGCCGTTACAACAACAAACAATACGACACATTTATAAATAACGCGATCTAACCCAAAAACCTTCATTATGAATACAAAAACATGATAGTAGTGCACAGTATAAGAAAGGTAAACACATCACCAAACACGTATAAATTAAAGTAATCATCCCCATCTTACCAGGCAAAGCCAAACAACTATATAGCAAGACACGTGGCCTCATCCTCGCCGTGATTAGAAACATGCGGAAGGCAACAGCGCCGTTGTTCGTCAACCTCCGCGCCGTGCGCACGGCGACGATGCGGATTTTCCTGCAGAGCACGAGACGATCGGATTAGAAGTCGACTCGGGGGGAGGAGGAGGAAGTTTTAGTCAACAGAACGGGAACATCAGCAGTTTTATGGCGAAATGGATGGCGCTGCCACCGGTTTGCAGACTGTGTTATTGACTCTTAGAATTACCCCTGGGCTCTGTGTGTTTGTCCAACAAAATGGAGTTGTTTTTTTGTACCGAATCCCGAGCGAGGGGAATTGGAACCTGGCAAAGGGGTCGCAGCGCCTAGCGGCGTCCGCGCTGACGCGGGCGGCAGGCTCATCAAACATGTGGGGAGACGCGAACCAACGAACGCGGCCCTCTGCACCACGGCGGCGAACGAGCAGGGCCTGGGTGGGTGAGATCGTGGGTGAGTGAGTGAGTGCGTGAATGAATAATTGGGTGAGTGAGTCGATGAGTGGTTGAGTGAGTATGCGAAAGGGTGAGCGGGTGGGTGGGTAAGTAGATGAGTGAGTGTACGAGTGAGTGAGTATGAGTGGGTGAGAGCGTGAATGAACGGGGGTGAGTGTGCAGGTGAATGAGTATGTCAGGGGGTGGGTGAGTGAATGGGTGAGTAAGTGGATCAGCGAACCTGTGGGCGGATTAATGGGTTGGTGAGTGAGTGAGTGAATGAGTGGCTGGGAGCGTGGGCGAGTGGATGAGTGGTTGAGTGATTTATGAGAGGTTTGAGTGAGTCGGTGAATGAATACGTGAGTGCCTGCATGCGTGAGTGGGAGAATGATGCAGTAAAACCAGTATAAGTTCATTGCAGAATGTTCCGCTGATAGTCCCATGGGTTGTCTGCACAAGGGCACGTTTACGCGGGATATCGCGCTCGTGTTCAGAGCTCTCTCCGAGTGCTTCTGTAGCAGAGCCGTAATTCGATGTCAACAAATGGCACCGACTATTTGTGCGGTGCTGCAGCTACTGCGTTGCCAGTTCTGCGCAAGCAACGTTCGCATCAACTCGACACGAGCGTGTCAATAACACCGCGGCCTTAATAGGGAATTATACATCACAGGCAACGTCTCGGGCAGTTACCCTTCTTCACAGGACATAGAGGGTCATTGTCGGAGACGTCGCCGGTCATACATATTTGATGTAAGACCACAGTGTAACCGCCGAATGTGCTGCGTGTCTATAGCTTGGCGCGCGCGTGTGCGGGGAGACGTCGTGTAGCGACGAGTGCACTGCGCTACGAACCCGACGTCCCGAATTCGATTCCCGCTCACGGCCAACATCGGTCCTGGGCCTCTCCTAGGTCGACTCAGCCTCAAAGGAGTACCTGGTGCGGTGTGTAAACATCGCCACTAAGAAGACAAAGGCAGCCGGGTGTGGTGCTGGCCACCCACTCCCTCGTGTGCCGTCCTGGCCTTCATCGGTGCTTGCTAACAGCACTTTCCCCAACAGTCTGTGAAGGCTATACGGGGGCTCTTTGTGTGCGTGGGTTCCAGTTTAATGGAGAAGTGAGCGAAGAGGCCGCGTATTTGCAGGGTCTGACATTTTCTCGGCAGATCTGCACAGAAGAGGGATTTCGCTCCCGGGTTCAGCGTCAGGACAGATTTAGGGCTCAGAGGGATGAGCGATTCGTTTCCCCGCATTCAGCCAGAGTCTCAACCGTGCGAACCGCCGTGGGTGCAACACAATTAAAATCCAATTACAATTTTGATTGAACTTCATTCACCGGTGACGCTCGCACGCAGAGTTCCGTGTCATCAGCATAAACACCACATTGTCGGTGATAACATTGTTTATTTATACATAAAAGGAAAGCGATAGAACAATAATGGAGCAGATATTGATCCTGGAGTAACTCTCCTTGAGATCGCGAAGAAACTCGATCAGCGCCGTCCAGGCGTGGGTAGAGAATGCTACCTCCTCCGCCCAAGGTCGTCTCTTCACTCCCCTTGGCGGCTCTCTACGGCACCGAGCTCGTCACAGATGTCACGGTTTGATTCCAACAGCCGTCCTGGTTAATACTGCGGTGGATATTTCTCACATAACAATACCACTCCTGTACTAGGCGCTATCGGCTTGCCTGACAGAGCATTACACCAGTGGGGAGCGGTGGTGCAGCGGTTATCGCGCTGCACTACAAACCTGACAACCTGAGTTCGATTCCCGCTCACGGCCAACACCAGTGACGAATATCTGAATCGGTCCTGGGCCTCCTCTAGGTTAACTCAGCCTCAAATGAGTATCTGGTGCAGTTGTGAAAACATCACTGCGAAGGAGACAGTTGCGGCCATACGTGGTGCTGGCCACCCACCCCTTCGTGTGCCGTGCCGGCCTTCATAGGTGCTGCTCGCTAACAGCACCACCCACCCAACCCTTCCACTCAAACCCATTCCACAAACCCCACCCCCCAAGCCCGCCCAATCACCCCCCGCCCTCCACTTAACGCGATAACGCGGCGACTGAGCGCGCAATTGGTTCGCGTTGTGCGCGGCGCGAGGCTGCAAGCGGCCTCCACGGCCTCCTCCTCCTCCCCCTTTGTTCGCCGCCATCAACTCTCATCTCTCGGCTGTCGCGGATGAGTGTGCGTGAAAGCTTCTCTCTATTTCACTCTCGCTATCTCTCTGAGAGTGACGAGGCGTGGCCCAGGGATAAGAGTCCCATTAGCGAGCGGTAAATACGCGACCGCATTGGCGCTCGCTTCGCTTCGCCCCCCCGCTTCTGTCATCGCTGCTGTTTCTCTGACTCGAGAGGCCCAGGTGTAAGAGAAGACAATCGACAAATAAAGACAAAGGTCCCCGTGTAGCTCCTAATGGACTGTTGGAGCAAGTGCTGTCAGCGAGTTCGTAGCGCAGGGACGCTCAGCCCACATTCCCACACTCTCCCAAATTCTCTCACACAACCGCCATTCGCCACTAAGTGATGTCACCACGCGGCGCTTGTGCCAGGCTAGGTGCACGTTGAGGTCGCCACGTGCTGGCAGGAGGTCACCGGACAGAGCCAGGTGCCATGGGTTGATTGACTGAGATGACTGGCAGATGTGCCATCTGCGTTCCCCATTGTGTCGACTTGTTGCGCTTTATCCGCCCAGGGCTCCGCTCGTTGTTGTCAGCGTGGCTCCTCCGCCCTCCGCTGTTGTTGGAGGGCGACTGACTCCAACTCTCCACAGGAGCGACGTTCACGAGCCTCCTACTCCATGGACACCGCTGTTACCAGTCTTCCGAAAGCTCCACATCTCGCTGTAGCACATCCCGTGCCGCATCCGCTTAGCCCCTCTACCTCGCCAAAAAGAAGCTCCTCTCTCTCATTCTTTCCGAATATCAAAACAAAGCAGCATCGCAAATCTGCAAACAAACACGCACAAGAGCGACTGTGTCACTCGCGCCCTCCTGTCGCTGCCCAGCGGGGTCCCGGCCCGCTGGGCAGCGTGGTGGTGATGGCCCTGCTCTGCCCGGTGGGCAGCGTGGTGGTGATGGTTCTGCTGTGGTCCTGCTCTGGGACGGGGCTGCCTGTGGCCGAGCCTGACGTGTCCCTCTCATTCACCGCCTTCACTCCGCCCTGCAAATCGGCAACCAGGACAGACTCATGGGGCGCCGCGTGGATTCTCATTTGCATAATGACTCTGGCCAATTTAATAATATGCCCCCCCCTCCCCCGCGCCTTTGTGGCAATTACATAAGAGGGGAGTCTCCGGGCCAAAGCGGCTGTGATCATTAATGAATCAACAACCCTCGCGGCCGTCAGTCGCCACGTCGCATCGCCCCTCGCCCTGATCGGCGTCACTCATCGAGTCCTCGACCAGCGACTCGCCCGCGCTGCGTAACCACCACCCTGTAGGCCACAACGACTCACCCGCTCGCTCGCCCACTTACACAAAGATACAGATCCCCCGTATCGCTTCGCCAGGTTGTAGGAGCCGGTGCTGTTAGCGAGTGAAGGCAGACACGAGAGGTTGGGTGGCCAGCACCATGTTGATCTGGAGGAAATGCAGGACCGCTTTAGATAATCGTCACTGGTGTTGGCGGTGAGCGGGTATCGAACTCGGGTGGTCGGGTTCGTAGCGCAGCGCGCTCATTATTTGGCCACTGCCGCCCACTCACCCAGTTACTCACTTGCTCACTCACTCACAGCATCACTCACCCACCCACCCACTCACTCACCACATCGTAGGTCACCTCATTTATCTTTCTGCTTCTTCTTCCGCACCGATCCACTCTGGAATCCCTCCTCCCACTACCGTTTGAAGAAGTAACATCAAAACAGTAACAGCTGCAATATTTATTAACCCACAAAATACGAAGGTTTTGCAACATCAAGCAATTACGCAATCAAACGCATTCCACTCGACGAGCAGAAATCATGAACGTCACGGAAAGGCGGTTGGTACTCTTGCTGTGAGTCGCTGCTGCCCTTGTGTTAACATCAACATCGTGTGCCGTGTCGACCTCGCGATGCAACAGCCTTGAGCAGAACACAATAGCACACCGAACTGAACACTCTCGTACACCACCTTCCACACAATACAGGACAGACCCTCTAGACAACGCTCATTCAACCGCCTACCAACTTCATCCCAACAACGCTGGCGTCTGGGCGCCGTGGGTAAGGGATTGGGGCTTTCTACTCATTGCCCCCCCCCCCTCCCCCGTCTTGATCACCTACCGACACGGCGCCGTGCAGGAGATCAAAGCCCCGCAGGTGTCTGGCTGGTGTCGTCGAGCCGGAGGTCCCGCCTGGCTCCGCGCCGCTCCCGATCCTGGCCTCTGTCCCGGCTTGGACTCAGTCCGTGCTGGTCCTGGCCACTGGGACTCAAGTCCTGGCCACTGGGACTCAAGTCCTGGCCACTGGGACTCAAGTCCTGGCCACTGGGACTCAAGTCCTGGCCACTGGGACTCAAGTCCTGGCCACTGGGACTCAAGTCCTGGCCACTGGGACTCAAGTCCTGGCCACTGGGACTCAAGTCCTGGCCCTGGGACTCAAGTCCTGGCCACTGGGACTCAAGTCCTGGCCACTGGGACTCAAGTCCTGGCCACTGGGACTCAAGTCCTGGCCATTGGGACTCAAGTCCTGGCCACTGGGACTCAAGTCCTGGCCACTGGGACTCAAGTCCTGGCCACTGGGACTCAAGTCCTGGCCACTGGGACTCAGTCCGTGCTGGTCCTTCCCCTGGGACTCGTGCATCCAAAAATAGAAGGGGTGGGGCTGGGTGGAGAGGGGAGGGTGGGGTGGGGCTGCCTGGGGAGGATGGGGAGGGGCTGGGTGGGGAGGGTGGGGCTGGGTGGGGGGTGGGAGGGGTGGGGCTGGGCTGGGTGGGGAGGGGTGGGGCTGGGTGGGGAGGAGCTGGTCACCCCGTGGTGCCCTTATAAAACTCAACGTTTAACCTACTCACGCCGGCTTGTGCCCGCCCTCACAGTCGGGCATATTTGCGGAATACACCACGCCGCCGTTGACCCTGGCCATTGACCGAGCAACCCAAAGTCCCTACCAGCTCCCTCCGCAGGAATGTGTTTGAACACTGCAGCAGCGTGTCGCGTGTTTGTTTGGTTGGCCACACACATCTCATCATACAAACACATCTCAACACACACATACACGTCTCAACATGCACGGACACACAGCGGGGTTTGTGGGCCCAGAGCAGAGGGCATAGGGCACACGTGACCAGGCCCATGCGCCCCACGAGACCCCTGGGGGGGCGCGTGTCGGGTTGAAGAACCTGGCAGTGGCTGACGGTTCCACCTCGCGCCATTGTGGATGTTGTTGTTGTAATTTTCGTTGTTATTTGTTGTGTTTGTCCCCGCCGGGACCAGTGCAATGTTTATTTTTCGGATATATCCACGAGGAATATTTACAGAGAGATAAACAAAACGTAATATTATTAACAATAAGCATTATTTATAACGCGTGCATATTTCATGAATCGAGGCACATTGGGATCTACGGATGACATGCGCCTTAGAAAATGTAATTATTGTTACTATGATTCATAGTGTAAAGCGTTTTGGTTTGGAGTGAAAATCCATTCTGCTTTATTCCGGGGAGAAATCCGATTCGGGGTTTGCGACCGCCCTCGTGAGCTGCTCTGCCAATTATCATCATCGCCACTGCCACTGCCGCCCCCAATCAGCGCGAATTGTCGTCCTCTGTCCATTTCGCAGCCGCGAGTCGCCGGGCTGTGCCAGCCCCCCCCCCCCCCCCCATTCACCAGGGCGCGGGGTTAATCCCGGAGCGGATTCCCACGGCTGGAGCGGAATTCCGCCGTGCAGGGGCTTCTGATCCGAGTCGCTACTCCATCCCAGGAATTTGTGGCTGAAAAAGGCGCGCAGGTGCACGGCCATAGCTCAAGTAGATGGGCGATCGCCATCCTCAAATTCATCGCTTCCTCACATCATCATCATCCTCCCTCCTCACTTCGCTCACCTCCGTTCCTCCCTCCTTCCTTGCACTCTCCCGCTTAATCTCCCTCCTTCCTCACCACCCTCACTCCCCCCTCAACTCCCTCCCCCCCTCAACTCCGTCCCCCCCCTCAACTCCCTCCCCCCCTCAACTCCCTCCCCGGCACGGCACACGAGGGGGTGGAGCACCACGCCCGGCTGCCTTTGTCTCCCTATTTCTGATGGCCACACGCCGCTCCAAGTGCTCATCATTCAACGAGCAGCAGTGAAGTCGTTCAGTCGGCGCGCTGCGAGACCCGGGTCACGTGATTGTAGTCTATTGCACAATTATGCAATTAGGCGCAATTATAAATCAGTGCGAATACAAAAGGATACGGGATCACGTCAACAGAGCAGCAACACACGGCGTGGCACAATCGGAAACACGTGGGGATTACATTGATTTAAGGAATCCAGTTCAAAGCGCGATTCAAGCGTTCTAACAGCAATATCAGCTCACGCGGGGAGGATATGTAAGTGGAGTGAGTGTTGGGATGACGAGGGGGAGATGTAAGCGGAGTGGGTATGGAGATCTTCAGAACTGCGCAGGTCACCGGTGTAACAGGTGCGGGGCTATACCAGCACCAAATCCTCGATACGAGTCGATTCCCGCCACCCGAATGCCGATGTCAATTGCCAGGCGGGTGGCAGCAGCCCTCGTGCGTGGGTGGGAGAGCGACCGGTCGACTCGGCAATTGAATGAACGAATGAGTGCGAGGGCCGCCACCTTGTGCAATGCAGAGGGGACCCGCGGCGGACGTCTCCGTCTGCACTCGGGCTCTCAACGCTGCTCAATAACCGCACCGAGGCTCAACACGACGCCTCTGTGTGTGTGCTGCATATCGGCACGAATCAATTCCTGCCACTGAGCACGTGCGACATCAATTATCGGACTGTCCCCGTCAAACTCGGACAGGTGGCAACTCTACCTTAGGGGTTGACGCTGTAAAATTGTGACAATTCGTTATTCACAATTAATAAACTAATTAATTAATGTATTGATGCATGTGAATGCCCTTTGCTGGTGCCCACCACCGCCACCACCACACGGCAGCCACGAGGTTGATGGGATGGGCGACCTTCGACCCCCGCTGGCGAGCTGTCAGAAGTCTCCCGGGAAGGACCCTCTCCGCTGGATGTGGGGGCCAGCATTTTTTATAGGCGGGGGGGGGGGGGGTACGCCCCCCCCCCCTTCTCTGGACTGGGCTCTGCAGGGCGTGGGGGCGGATGAGACGTGTAGGCTGCTGAATGTATGGGTCTCGGGCATTATCGGATGCTGTTTGTTATTTTACTGCCTGAATGTACCCGCGCGCACTGCGCACTGCGCGTGCTGTGCGGTGTGGGGAGCGGTGGGCGCGCTGCGAAACCGGCCACCCGAGTTCCATTAATCCCGCTCACGGCCACCTCCAACACCAGTGGCGATTATTTGAAACGGTCCTGGCCATCCCCTAGGTCGACTCAGTCTCAAATGAGTAACTGGTGCGAGATGTAAATATTAGCATTGGGGAGACAAAGACGGTCGGCGTGATTCTGACCACACCACCCCCTCGTGTGCCGTGTCGTCGGTCCGTCCTTCATAAGTGTTACTCGCTAACATCACTCGCCACAACAGCCTGCAATAGACATAGCGGGGGGGGGGGGCGGCTTCGCCGGGCGGGGGGGGGGAGATGAGAGTCGGCGGGGCGTTCATTGCGGTGACTTATCGATGGAGAATGCCGGTGACGTGATTGGTTAATGGGCGCGGAAAGTCAGTGAGGGGGGGGGGTCTGTGAGAGGGGGAGTGGGGGGGTCTGTGAGAGGGGGAGTGGGGGGGGTCTGTGAGAGGGGGAGTGGGGGGGTCTGTGAGAGGGGGAGTGGGGGGGTCTGTGAGAGGGGGAGTGGGGGGGGTCTGTGAGAGGGGGAGTGGGGGGGTCTGTGAGAGGGGGAGTGGGGGGGTCTGTGAGAGGGGGAGTGGGGGGGGTCTGTGAGAGGGGGAGTGGGGGGGTCTGTGAGAGGGGGAGTGGGGGGGGTCTGTGAGAGGGGGAGTGGGGGGGGTCTGTGAGAGGGGGAGTGGGGGGGGTCTGTGAGAGGGGGGGTGGGGGGGGTCTGTGAGAGGGGGAGTGGGGGGGTCTGTGAGAGGGGGGGTGGGGGGGGGTCTGTGAGAGGGGGAGTGGGGGGGGTCTGTGAGAGGGGGAGTGGGGGGGGTCTGTGAGAGGGGGGGGTGGGGGGGGGTCTGTGAGAGGGGGAGTGGGGGGGTCTGTGAGAGGGGGAGTGGGGGGGGTCTGTGAGAGGGGGAGTGGGGGGGTCTGTGAGAGGGGGAGTGGGGGGGTCTGTGAGAGGGGGAGTGGGGGGGTCTGTGAGAGGGGGAGTGGGGGGGGTCTGTGAGAGGGGGAGTGGGGGGGGTCTGTGAGAGGGGGAGTGGGGGGGGTCTGTGAGAGGGGGAGTGGGGGGGTCTGTGAGAGGGGGAGTGGGGGGGTCTGTGAGAGGGGGAGTGGGGGGGGTCTGTGAGAGGGGGGGTGGGGGGGTCTGTGAGAGGGGGAGTGGGGGGGTCTGTGAGAGGGGGAGTGGGGGGGTCTGTGAGAGGGGGAGTGGGGGGGGGTCTGTGAGAGGGGGAGTGGGGAGGTCTGTGAGAGGGGGAGTGGGGGGGTCTGTGAGAGGGGGAGTGGGGGGGGTCTGTGAGAGGGGGGGTAGGGGGGGTCTGTGAGAGGGGGAGTGGGGGGGTCTGTGAGAGGGGGAGTGGGGGGGTCTGTGAGAGGGGGAGTGGGGGGGTCTGTGAGAGGGGGAGTGGGGGGGGTCTGTGAGAGGGGGAGTGGGGGAGTCTGTGAGAGGGGGAGTGGGGGGGTCTGTGAGAGGGGGAGTGGGGGGGTCTGTGAGAGGGGGAGTGGGGGGGTCTGTGAGAGGGGGAGTGGGGGGGTCTGTGAGAGAGGGAGTGGGGGGGGTCTGTGAGAGGGGGGGTGGGGGGGGTCTGTGAGAGGGGGAGTGGGGGAGTCTGTGAGAGGGGGAGTGGGGGGTCTGTGAGAGGGGGAGTGGGGGGGTCTGTGAGAGGGGGAGTGGGGGGGTCTGTGAGAGGGGGAGTGGGGGGGTCTGTGAGAGAGGGAGTGGGGGGGGTCTGTGAGAGGGGGGGTGGGGGGGGTCTGTGAGAGGGGGAGTGGGGGGGTCTGTGAGAGGGGGAGTGGGGGGGTCTGTGAGAGGGGGAGTGGGGGGGGTCTGTGAGAGGGGGAGTGGGGGGGTCTGTGAGAGGGGGAGTGGGGGGGGTCTGTGAGAGGGGGAGTGGGGGGGGTCTGTGAGAGGGGGGGTGGGGGGGGGTCTGTGAGAGGGGGAGTGGGGGGGTCTGTGAGAGGGGGAGTGGGGGGGGTCTGTGAGAGGGGGAGTGGGGGGGGTCTGTGAGAGGGGGAGTGGGGGGGGTCTGTGAGAGGGGGAGTGGGGGGGTCTGTGAGAGGGGGAGTGGGGGGGGTCTGTGAGAGGGGGAGTGGGGGGGTCTGTGAGAGGGGGAGTGGGGGGGTCTGTGAGAGGGGGAGTGGGGGAGGTCTGTGAGAGGGGGAGTGGGGGGGTCTGTGAGAGGGGGAGTGGGGGGGTCTGTGAGAGGGGGGGTGGGGGGGGGTCTGTGAGAGGGGGAGTGGGGGGGTCTGTGAGAGGGGGAGTGGGGGGGTCTGTGAGAGGGGGAGTGGGGGGGTCTGTGAGAGGGGGAGTGGGGGGGGTCTGTGAGAGGGGGAGTGGGGGGGTCTGTGAGAGGGGGAGTGGGGGGGGTCTGTGAGAGGGGGAGTGGGGGGGTCTGTGAGAGGGGGAGTGGGGGGGGTCTGTGAGAGGGGGAGTGGGGGGGTCTGTGAGAGGGGGAGTGGGGGGGGTCTGTGAGAGGGGGAGTGGGGGGGGTCTGTGAGAGGGGGAGTGGGGGGGGTCTGTGAGAGGGGGAGTGGGGGGGGGTCTGTGAGAGGGGGAGTGGGGGGGTCTGTGAGAGGGGGAGTGGGGGGGTCTGTGAGAGGGGGAGTGGGGGGGGTCTGTGAGAGGGGGAGTGGGGGGGGTCTGTGAGAGGGGGAGTGGGGGGGTCTGTGAGAGGGGGAGTGGGGGGGTCTGTGAGAGGGGGAGTGGGGGGGGTCTGTGAGAGGGGGAGTGGGGGGGTCTGTGAGAGGGGGAGTGGGGGGGGTCTGTGAGAGGGGGAGTGGGGGGGTCTGTGAGAGGGGGAGTGGGGGGGGTCTGTGAGAGGGGGAGTGGGGGGGTCTGTGAGAGGGGGAGTGGGGGGGTCTGTGAGAGGGGGAGTGGGGGGGGGTCTGTTGAGAGCATCAGAGGCACTCACATCAATTAGGGATCGCGCTTTGGTCGTTTGCGCTGCAACAGCGGTGGCGCTGATTCATCGCTGGGACGCACACGGCCTGAAGGACCGCGCGGCATCTTCAAAGGGATGCATGAGGGAGGGGAGGGGGGAGAGGAATCGGGCGAGGATGAGGGGGGAAGGAAGAGAAGTGGGTGTTTTTTGATACATCGGGGCCTACCTGCAATGACACGTAGTCCAGACATATGGTGATTACGTCAAATAGAGGGCGTCTAAAAGTGGAGATGGAGCAGTGAAATCGGTACGTGTGCAGATGCATGAGTGGCTTGTACAATCGTGAGAAATGGCAACAGCTAAACAAGGCCTCCATTCAGCAGTAGGTTGATCGTGGCTGATGGTAATGAACAACAAGCCATTCTCCGAACTCAACACATCGGGTCACACCGCTGTGCCTTCAAACTACATGACGACTACAATGAGCCGAGCGTGTCTGTGTGTAACTGCGCGTGACGTCACCCCACGTGCCCGCAAACCCCCCCTCTCATTAATATTCATGAGCGGGTTGATTTTTACACTCACGCCGAAGAAGGTCGAGCGGAAATAATTTTTATTTCGCAAATTCGCTTTAAGTTTGACGTTTCTTCATTGAAAGTTAATCTAATAAATAATTCTACGCAGCAACAAAGTGGATTTGGTGTCTTTATTTATTTATTCAGCACTTTAGACTAAAGCAAGTATAATTTATGCTTCTACATTATGGTAAAATAGAGATTTCTTGGTGATTTTCCAGATATTGTATCGAATTCCAATTAATTTCAAACCAGCGACCGAAAGCAGATGCGAATAAAGCATCAGAGCAGTGAATTTGAACAACTTGAAGGTCCGTTGTATACAGTGCTGCAGTGACATGAGGTGAGGTGTTTATGACGTAGTTTTGTGCAAGAATCACTGCCATTAATTCAATTATAATCTGTGCAATTATTTCGTAAATATTTCAGCTTCCATCCTAGGACGGGCAAACAAGCTCGTATATATATAACGGGCGACGTTTCGGACAATGGCCCTCGGGTGTGCTGTAGGGAACGGCCTATGATGTTTCCCCCTTTCAGAGACGATGTTTTGCGACGTCGTGGTGACACTTGCAGCTCGCAGAAAGAAGCACCTGGGTTCGATTCCCGACTCGGGGCCTCTCTGTGTGGAGTGTGTACTGTATGTTCTCCCTCTGTTCTCGTGAGTGTGAGTACGTGTTAGTGTGAGCGTGCCTGTGTGAGTGTGTGAGAGTGTGTGAGTGTGTGTGAGTGTGTGAGTGTGTAAGACTGAGAATGTGTGAGTGTGTGAGTGTATGTGAGAGTGTGTGAGTGTGTGAGTGTGTGAGAGTGTGTGAGTGTGTGAGTGTGTGAGAGTGTGTGAGTGTGTGAGAGTGTGTGAGTGTGTGAATGTGTGAGAGTGTGTGAGTGTGTTAGTGTGAGCGTGCGTGTGAGTGTGTGAGAGTGTGTGAGTGTGTGAGTGTGTAAGACTGAGTATGTATGTTCTCCCTTTGTTCTCGTGAGTGTGAGTACGTATTAGTGTGAGCGTGCCTGTGTGAGTGTGTGAGAGTGTGTGAGTGTGTGTGAGAGTGTGTATGTTCTCCCTCTCTTCTCGTGAGTGTGAGTTAGTGTGACCGTGCGTGTGTGAGAGTGTGTGAGTGTGTAAGACTGAGTATGTATGTTCTCCCTCTGTTCTCGTGAGTGTGAGTATGTGTTAGTGTGAGCGTGTGTGAGAGTGTGAGTGTGTAAGTGTGTAAGATTGAGTATGTGTGAGTGTGTGAGTGTGTGTGAGAGTGTGTGAGTGTGTGAGTGTGTGTGAGTGTGTAAGACTGAGTATGTGTTAGTGTGAGCGTGTGTGAGAGAGTGTGTGAGTGTGTGAGTGTGTAAGACTGAGAATGTGTGAGTGTGTGAGTGTATGTGAGAGTGTGTGAGTGTGTGAGAGTGTGTGAGTGTGTGAGAGTGTGTGAGTGTGTGTGAGAGTGTGTGAGTGTGTAAGACTGAGAATGTGTGAGTGTGTGAATGTGTGTGAGAGTGTGTGAGTGTGTGAGAGTGTGTGAGTGTGTGAGAGTGTGTGAGTGTGTGTGAGAGTGTGTGAGTGTGCAAGACTGAGAATGTGTTAGTGTGTGAGTGTGTGTGAGTGTGTAAGACTGAGTATGTGTTAGTGTGTGAGTGTATGTGAGAGTGTGTGAGTGTGTGAGTGTGTGAGAGTGTGTGAGTGTGTGAGAGTGTGTGAGTGTGTGTGAGAGTGTGTGAGTGTGTAAGACTGAGAATGTGTGAGTGTGTGAATGTGTGTGAGAGTGTGTGAGTGTGTGAGAGTGTGTGAGTGTGTGTGAGAGTGTGTGAGTGTGTAAGACTGAGTATGTGTTAGTGTGTGAGTGTATGTGAGAGTGTGTGAGTGTGTGAGAGTATGTGAGTGTGTGAGAGTGTGTGAGTGTGTGTGAGAGTGTGTGAGTGTGTGAGTGTATGTGAGTGTGTGTGAGTGTGTGAGTGTATGTGAGAGTGTGTGAGTGTGTGTGAGTGTGTGAGTGTGTGAGAGTGTGTGAGTGTGTGTGAGTGTGTGAGTGTGTGTGAGAGTGTGTGAGAGTGTGTGAGTGTGTGAGAGTGTGTGAGTGTGTGTGAGTGTGTGAGTGTATGTGAGAGTGTGTGAGTGTGTGAGTGTGTGAGAGTGTGTGAGTGTGTGAGAGTGTGTGAGTGTGTGTGAGAGTGTGTGAGTGTGTGTGAGTGTGTAAGATTGAGTATGTGTGAGTGTGTGAGTGTGTGTGAGAGTGTGTGAGTGTGTGAGTGTGTGTGAGTGTGTAAGACTGAGTATGTGTTAGTGTGTGAGTGTATGTGAGAGTGTGTGAGTGTGTGAGTGTGTGAGAGTGTGTGAGTGTGTGTGAGAGTGTGTGAGTGTGTAAGACTGAGAATGTGTGAGTGTGTGAGTGTATGTGAGAGTGTGTGAGTGTGTGAGGGTGTGTGAGTGTGTGAGAGTGTGTGAGTGTGTGAGAGTGTGTGAGTGTGTGAGAGTGTGTGAGAGAGTGTGTGAGTGTGTGAGTGTGTAAGACTGAGAATGTGTGAGTGTGTGAGTGTACGTGAGAGTGTGTGAGTGTGTGAGAGTGTGTGAGTGTGTGTGAGAGTGTGTGAGTGTGTAAGACTGAGAATGTGTTAGTGTGTGAGTGTGTGAGAGTGTGTGAGTGTGTGAGAGTGTGTGAGTGTGTGTGAGAGTGTGTGAGTGTGTAAGACTGAGAATGTGTTAGTGTGTGAGTGTGTGAGAGTGTGTGAGTGTGTGAGAGTGTGTGAGTGTGTGTGAGAGTGTGTGAGTGTGTAAGACTGAGAATGTGCAGTTTGTATTCTCTCCCCCTCGTCTACTAGGGTTTCCTCCTACAGCTAAACCCGCACACACAACGGGGCTGGTATTGGCCAAACCACATCCCAATGCTGAAACCATTACCTGCAGCGCAGAGTAGCAGCGACAACATCGCCCGCCTACTGCGACGAACCTGGCAGTGCCCTCCTGAAAGCGAGTCCTCACACTCGGCGAGGATCTTCCGTGTGAACCCGCGGAATTCCGCGATGAATCCAAACCCGGCCTTCCCCGCCGCGCACAGTGCGGGCATTGTCCACTGGTGAATGACGCCGCCACATTCCTTGTCCATCACGGCGGCGAGCTCACAACGGGGCCCCCGTCACGGTGAAGAGCGGGGCCCCCAGGTTACTGGAGCACACCCCGCAGAAAAGTGGGGGGGGGGGGGGCAGCAGAAGGTGGGGGCAGGCGAACACCCCCTTCTTAGAGAGCGTCATGCAAAATGAGTATGATGCTGATGATGATGATGAAATTGTGTTCGGAATGCGCAGGACGCGCGCCTTGAATGAGGTTCGAGTCTGGGCTCGGCCCGGCCACTCTGCTGATCGTCCCTGCCGCGCACTCCCCAAGCGAACGCATCTGCCGTGCGCAATGACAGGCTGATGAAACGCCACCCTCTCGCCGTCACTCACAGATTTGTCTCCTCTTCTACGAAGACAAATCTACAGTTAAAATACACTTTATGGAATATAGCTTCCATATATTTTATTCATGATTCAAAATTGCCTTCTTTTTTCTTACAGATGTATTTTGTTAAGGTAATGTAAAATTGTAACGCCAGTGTGTGTGGTTTGTACGTGCGTGCGTGGTGTACGTGCGTAAGTGTGCCGAGGGTATGTATTGGCTTACGAGTGGCGTGCACATGAGGAATTGATGAGCGATGCCCGGGTGCGGTCGAGGGATGGCTCCCTATTGGTCAGCCATGTTATGTACGCTGGTAATTGATGCTCACTCTGAGAAGGAGTTGGATACACGACTGCTGAACCGCGAGCATGCTATAGTCACACATGGAGCCTTACCATCAGCCCCACCAAACCTGTCTGGCTATTCTGAGCCATTAAACACTCCACCCATCAACTCCCAATGAGTGATGGGGCAGTTGTCTAGAGAGTGCAGTTCCTGGGCAGTGTGCTAATGACCAGCTCCGGTTTGGCAATTGGGGTCTGACTCCGAAGCAATCGAGCGGTATTATTTTTTCATCGTATGCGTAACGCTGTGTGAAAGCTACCTGGCCAATTGCTCTATACGAATCTTCGGGTCTTGCCAAACGTCGATCTCCTAAAGACACATCTACGTGTGTTATTGTTGTTGTGCGTGTGTCGTGAACATCCGTGTGTGTGTGTGTGTTTACATCCACGAGGTCCACTCGGCCCGAATAAAATTAGCACCTTGCCGCGATGTGCAGACACCAGAACTTTGGAAGGCAATGGTGACCGGGCGTGCTCTGGGCCAGCCCCACCTCTGCGTGCGCTTCGCGGGGTCGTAGTAGGTGCTCGCAGCAGCCCTTGTCCCCAGCACACTCGGGCTGAGATGTGACGGCAATTCGAAGGTGTTGGCACGCTCCGCGCTCTTCACACCCACACGCATTCGTCACTAATTTTCACAAATCACCCCGAAACGTCACTGTACAAAGCCGTAATAAGCACGTGTCGCCACCCAGTCGTGGCATTATCACGGTGTATATATAAAGACAAAGATCCCCCGTATAGCCTCAACAGACTGTTGGGACAAATGCTGTTGGCCAGTACCAGTGAATGCCGGCACGGCAAATGAGGGAGTGGGTTGCCAGCAACACGCCCGGCTGCCTTTGTCTCCCTAGTGGCGACTTTACACATCGCACGAGGTGCTCATTTATGGCCGAGTCAATCTAGGGGACGACCAGGACCGATTCAGATAATCGTCACTCGTGTTGTCCGTGAGCGGGTATCGAACTCGGGTCGCCGGGTTCGTAGTGCTGCGCGCTAACCACAAAGCCTGACTGCTGATGAGGCGCTGAACGTCGAAACCGGCCCACACGATGCATGTCCGTGTCGAACCAGCAGTGCTGACAAGATGCATTCCTAGGAGGCAGTGTGGCTGAGGGAATGTGTTACATTTACTTTATCTCTTCATGTCGACGGTCAGCACACTGGACTAGCAACCCAGGAGGTTGCACGTTGGATTCCATCTCCAGGCGCGGCGGTGAAACAACGGGGAACGTTTCTCAGGTGAGGCTCATTCCTTACTGGCCATCCACTGGAAACGAGTTCCACTTTCTAACCGTTTTAGAACCGGTACCTCGATTCTACGGTTACCGGTTTTGTCATGATTGCTTACCCTGGTGTGATTCTGAAATGGATTGACCAAAACCCGGATGAGCTGTGGCCGGACGTGCGGAGTCGGTGGAAGCGGCACGCGGAGTGTCGGGGAGGTTCAACTGCTGACGATGTCTCGTCTCAGAGCAGCGTGCAGAGCCAGGTCCCGAATCACATCACAGCTTGGGTTCGGATCCTTACCCGGGAACAGCCTTCCTGTGTGGAGTTTGTGTGCTTCTCCCCCTGTTCTGCCGAGTGTGTGAGTGAGGGAGTGAATGAGTGTGTTGTCTTTGTGCACATTGCCTGGCACAAACGCCGTGGTGACGTCACCGCCACTCTGCTGATGAGACCCCGGATGTCGGAACCGGTCCAGAATGTGTTGCTTGTGTTGAACCAGTGCTGCTTATGTTATGCAATTCCCAGAAGGAAGGCCGTGCGGCTTGTGGGGTGTGAAACAATATTTGATTCTTACGTAAAGGGACAAATATGGGAAGGAGGATGCGAATCGCCTGCATGTCCATCGTCGTCGCTGTGCTTAACAGGCAGCGCGATGTCGCTAACTCGCCACGTGCTGCTCTGTCCCGCAGGGTAATTCGGAGCGAGGTTATATCCGCGCGTAATGAACCCACCCCCAGCGGTGCTGTGAATTGCCTCGTTTTTCCCGTCTCGTTTGTACCCTTCTATTCGCTCCATTAGCCTAAGTGATAATTAGCATAGCATGTGTATTGTATTTGCATATCGTTTGCATATCGCGTGCGTGGCGGAGAGCGGTGGCGCAACGACTCTGCGATGTAAATCAGACAGAGAGGCCTCGAGTCGGCGGATATCCGACTGCTCCGTATCCGCCCTGGCCAGTAAACTGCCCTCACCAGTGGTAAAAATTGCAGTGTGGAATAATCTATCTCGCTCGTACACACGCGGGGTCTCTATGCGAAGGACAATCACGGACAGACCTGGCGCACACAAATTGCCCGAGCTTTGTGGCCCTGTATGTGGACGTTGGAGCCAACTGCCACGATGTGGGATCTCCTCTGACACGGGTGCGCATTCGGGTAACGCGTCGCGGGACTCGTGAGAGATGGCTACGGCCGTGGGAGAGACCTTGATCCTTCACCCAGCAGTGGATTGACCATGGCCTTGGCGCGGGACGGAGCGGTGGAGCCGCGCGCCCGGCAACGATGATGATGATGGCGGTGAGGAGGAGGAGGAGCCCCTGGGCGATCAGTGTCTCTGTGTCAGCGCTAATAAAGACGCGGCGCATCGATCGCTCCCGTCAAGGATGAGAGGAGCAGAGGGAGCGATCCACAGAGAGACGGAGCGAGGGAGTGGAGGGGGAGAGGAGAGCGCGAGGGAGCGATTCGCATAAAGATCGAGCGAGAGAGAAAGCGGGAGGAGGGGGAGATTGCGAGAGGTGGGGAGAGTGGGAGAGAGCGATTCAAAGAGAGAGACATTTCCACAGAGAGAGGAGGTGGAGGAAGCAAGAGAGACGGAACAAGAGTGGAGAGAGAATGGAGAGAGAGAAGAGGTGATAGCACAGAGCTCATTAACCACGGATCGCGTTCTCGCTACTCCATCATTCATCTTTGCTGCAGGGGTGCACGAGCCGACTACTCGCGCCTGAAGCTCACGGGGCCAGGTGCCCGTGGCGCTCCCCTCGCAGGCCCTTGGTCGTGATTCAGCCTCGCTCACAATCGCGACCTCGTCTCTCTGGCCTGCCCATGAGCTGTGAAGAAGGGCCATTTCCCGTCGCGTCACCTGTTATAAACTTGTATTTATTTAAGGCCTCGGTGTGGTTATTGACAGGGACCATATCGGGCTGTTGTTGTTGTTGTTGTTGTTTGTGCTTGCGCGCCAATCTTGACGCAGCAGCAGCAGCAGCGTCCCTGTTGCGAGTCCCTTGTGCAGCTCGAGTCTCATTCCGCTGCTCAGATTCTCCGCACGGACACGATGCGGATCGCGTTGTACAATTTCGTCACGGTCATTTATTTTCACGTGAAGAAATATGCACATTCAATAACACATCCATATTAACATGTCTACGATTACAACATGTTGTCATACTTGACGCGTATTTGTTTGGCCGTGCGGAGAGACGCGCGTGGGGAGAAGGGCGAGGCGCGGGGGGCGCGCGCCTCTCCTTGTGACGATCGGACGCGTGGCCACGGAGGATCGCTCAACGCGCCTGCAAATCATCACCGCCATCAAGCCTCAATTACAATCATTACTGTCGCCCATCAACATCTCCAATAGCCATTACCATCAAGCAGCGCCGCAATCAATGCACACCTCCACTTCTGGCGTGACCACGCGCCGCGTGTGCGTGGGTGCGCACAGAGACGCACCTCTGCCCGTGACCCTCATCCTCCCTCCTGCTCACTCGCCTCCTGTCTTTCCACCGTCTTTCTCCTTCGCCTGTTTCTCCTTCTTCCGCCTCTTCCATTATCTCCTCCTGCTGTCTCCTGCCCTTCACGTCCCCCTCCCCCACCTCCTCATCCCCCGAGTCCATTCTCCAATTTCAGCACCGTTGGTTCAACGCAAGCAAACCTCTGGCCTGGTGTCGACAGTGTCTGCTTGGTCATTGGGAGTACTCGTATTCTCCACAAGGGTGATCATGATGATGATGGTGGTGTGTGTGCCGTATTTTCGCCAAGGTCGTTGTTACTGGGCCCGGCCCTGTGCCCACGCCGTCTTTATCTCTCCCGTCCTCGCTGAGCCCGTGGGGTCCGGCAGCCTGGGGCGAGGCGCCCTGAGACAGACGCAGGCGGCGTGGCTCGGTCCGGTGCTGCCGGCAGCAGCACTTGCGGCGAGCGTGGGAGCCGCTGTGTCGTGTGCGAGTGTTAAGAGTGTTTGTGTGTTATCTGAGTGTGTGTCTCTTGTGAGTGTAGAGGTTAGCGTGCTGCGCTACGAATCCAACGACCCGAGTTACATGTCTGTTCACGACCAACACCAGTGGTCAATATCTGATCCAGGGCCTCCCATAGGTTGACTCAGCCTCAAATGACTGCCCGGTACGATGTGTAAACATCAACACTGGGGAGACAAAGGCGGGCAGGCGTGGTGTTGACCACCCACCCCTCATGCGCCGTAGCGACTTTCATCGGTGTTGGCTAACAGCACCTGTCGGAACCGCCTCTTCATTCACACGCTTTCATTTAACTCACTCTGCTGTTGTTGTCGTTGTTGTATCCTCAAATTTGTAACTCAATTTTAACCCACTTCCCAATGTGGTATCGACTGCAACCTTGGTATACTTATCTCATACTGTTGACAATACAATATTATGTAATAAAATATATATATATATTTTTAAACATTCTTTTTTATATGTTATGTTTTGGCTTGGGTATAATTGCCCACGGTCAACTGACGTTGGCTGTAATTGGCCAAGGTCCGTTACGTTATGGCAAGCCTCGGGGCCACTTCCTGGAGTCGTGGAATTCTGCCATTACTAGTACATTTTATAAAAGCGTGTTTTTTTTGTTTTTTAAATTTTACTTTTAACCGATACTGGGAATTTTTGTCTGACGTTATGTACAGAGAGCTAATACCGACGTTGAGGTCATGCTTGGACGCGTGTGCACACGATGCGTGCGTCTCTCGCGAGCGTGTAAACAACTCAGGATTGGGGGAGACAAAGGCGTGCGTGTCCTTCGTTAATCGACTGCTGGATGAACGCCACTGCACACAATGTCGGTGGGTCACGGGGGATGGTCTCGTCTGGACCGTTCGTCGACTCCGTGGGCAGCGCGGGCAGGCGGCGCTCGGGGTTGCCCACCGGGATGGCTGCGGGGCCGGGCAGACCCGCCCCGTGACGTCACTGCGCAAGGCGCGCGCCTCACCTGGGGAGTGACGACACGCGGTGTGGGCGGGGGGGGGGATCGGGGGGAGGGGCGGAAGCGAGCGACGTGGACGTCACATTCCGGCTGGGTCTGGTTCGAGTGGGAAACCCGGGAAATATTTCCGAACCACATCCGCCGCGAGCCACCTCCGCCAATTGACGAACAGTGAAGCCCCTCCCCCCCGCACGCGTGTTTGGTGGCGCTGTGGGGGAGGAGAGCGGTTGGGGAGCGGTAGTGTCGCGGTTAGCGCTCTGCGCTACCAACTCGGCGACCTGGGTTGCGATTCACACTCACGATCAACACCAGTGGTCAACTCAGCCTGAAATAAATACCTCGTGCGGTGTGTAAACTTCCTCACTCGGGAGACAAAGGCGACCGGGCGTGGTTCTGGCCACCCCCTCGTGTGCCGTGGCATTCCTGCCTTAATAGGTGCTCGCTAACAGCCCTTGCTCCTTTAGGCGACACGGAGGCTCTTTGTCTTTGAGGGGCAATTAGGTGACGTCATCCAGGTGAGCGTTCTCCCATCCCTGACGCCCCGCCCCTCTCATGACGAGCCTCCCACCCATCGACAGCCAATCACGAACGAGCCCACAAGCGCCCACCCCTCCCTCGACCTCTCCTCTGATTGGACGCAACTTCACGAGCGCGGATTGGGAGGGTGGGGCCACGCGGGGGAGGAGGCGGGTCTTGAACTCTGCGCGAGGCGGTGGAGCAGGCGACTTGGTGGGCGGGGCTCGGGGGGCGAGGAGACGGGACCAAGATAAAGAAGAAGGCGTGTTTACGTGTAGAGGGCGGGGCTATCTCTATAGAGGGCGGGGCTATCTCTATAGAGGGCGGGGCTATCTCTATAGAGGGCGGGGCTATCTCTATAGGGGCGGGGCTATCTCTATAGAGGGCGGGGCTATATACTTAGGGGCGGGGCTATCTACTTAGGGGGCGGGGCTATCTCTATAGAGGGCGGGGCTATCTCTATAGGGGGCGGGGCTATCTCTATAGGGGGCGGGGTTATCTACTTAGGGGCGGGGCTATCTACTTAGGGGGCGGGGCTATCTCTATAGAGGGCGGGGCTATCTCTATAGAGGGCGGGGCTATCTCTATAGGGGGCGGGGTTATCTACTTAGGGGCGGGGCTATCTACTTAGGGGGCGGGGCTATCTCTATAGTGGGCGGGGCTATCTCTATAGGGGGCGGGGCTATCTCTATAGAGGGCGGGGCTATCTCTATAGAGGGCGGGGCTATCTACCTAGGGGCGGGGCTATCTACTTAGGGGGCGGGGCTATCTCTATAGGGGCGGGGCTATCTCTATAGTGGGCGGGGCTATCTCTATAGGGGCGGGGTTATCTACCTAGGGGCGGGGCTATCTCTATAGGGGGCGGGGCTATCTCTATAGAGGGCGGGGCTATCTCTATAGGGGGCGGAACTGTTGAGGGGGGGGGGCGAGGCTGGGGGCGTTGCCATGGTGAGCGCTGTGAGCGCAGTCCGCGCTGGGTGCTCGCAGCGCGCGCGTCGCTCGCTCTGATCCCCCCTCGCCGCCTCCTCCGTCCCCCGTCTCGCCTCCTCCATTCCATTCTCTCTCTCGCCTCCATTCCATTCTCTCTCTCTTTGTGGCTCGGTTGCCTCCATTGCTCGCGACCTCCTCGCTCGGCTGTGTAAGATGGCGCCACAGAGCCCCCCGCTAAGCGAGAAGCCCCGGGTCGCCCACCCTCTCCTGCTCCTCCTCCTCTCCGCGTTGCTGTGTGTGCGAGGTGAGCGCGCCATCACCTACACCATCACCCCCACCATCACCCCCACCATCACCCACACCATCACCCACACCATCACCCACACCATCACCCACACCATCACCCACACCATCACCCACACCATCACCCACACCATCACCCACACCACCACCCACACCATTACCCACACCATCACCGACACCACCTACATCACCCCCACCATCACCCCCACCATCACCGACACCATCACCCACACCATCACCGACACCACCTACATCACCCACCCCATCACCTACATCACCCCCACCATCACCCACCCCATCACCACACCATCACCCACACCATCACCGACACCACCTACATCACCCACCCCATCACCTACATCACCCCCACCATCACCCACACCATCACCCACACCATCACCCACACCATCACCGACACCACCTACATCACCCACACCATCACCTACATCACCCACACCATCACCCCCACCATCACCCACACCACCTACATCACCCACACCATCACCGACACCATCACCCCCACCATCACCCACACCACCTACATCACCCACACCATCACCGACACCATCACCACCCACACCACCTACATCACCCACCCCATCACCTACATCACCCCCACCATCACCCACACCATCACCCACACCATCACCCACACCATCACCGACACCACCTACATCACCCACACCATCACCGACACCATCACCCACACCATCACCCACACCACACCATCACCGACACCATCACCCACACCACCTACATCACCCCCACCATCACCGACACCACCACCTACACCATCACCCACACCACCTACATCACCCACACCATCACCGACACCACCACCCACACCATCACCGACACCACCTACATCACCCACCCCATCACCTACATCACCCCCACCATCACCCACACCATCACCGACACCACCACCCACACCATCACCCACACCACCTACATCACCCACACCATCACCGACACCACCACCCACACCATCACCCACACCACCTACATCACCCACACCATCACCGACACCACCACCCACACCATCACCTACATCACCCACACCATCACCACCACCATCACCCACACCATCACCCACACCATCACCACCCCACCATCACCACCATCACATTCACCACCATCACCACCATCACTCACACCACTATCACCACCATCACATTCACCACCATCACCACCATCACTCACACCACCATCACCACCATCACATTCACCACCATCACCACCATCACATTCACCACCATCACCACCATCACTCACACCACCATCACCACCATCACATTCACCACCATCACCACCATCACTCACACCACCATCACATTCACCACCATCACCACCATCACTCACACCACCATCACTCACACCACCATCACTCACACCACCATCACATTCACCACCATCACCACCATCACTCACACCACCATCACTCACACCACCATCACATTCACCACCATCACTTACAACCCCACCATCACATTCAGCACCAGCACCACCATCACCACACAGCACAAAGACAAAGATCCCCCGTATAGCCTTAGACTGCATACAGCACTATCACATATAGCACCGCATCACCATCAGCGAATCGTGGCAGCTTTCACCATCACCTAATGAGCGCCATCCATGAGTATCGCGTGTGCAGGATTTTAATAATCGTCAGCCATGGCCAATCCACTGCTGGATGAAAGCCTCCCTCGCCAAGCCGCGGGCAGCGCTCGCGACGCGTCGCCACCCGCGAGGCGACTGCGTGGCTCCATCTCCTCGTGGAGGTCCGGTCGCGGGGGGGGGCGTTTCCTTCCTTTGGCGGCCAGTTCGACGTCGGGATCGATAATCACCCCGCGTGAATTCGATTCGCTACGGATCTCTTTTCCACAGATGCCAGTCGGGATTGGTCCGCAGATTACAACAACAACGACAACACCACCACCACCTGTACATCGTTCTCGACCACATTTCCCCAAAGCTACACATCAACACATCGCCATCCATCTCCCATCGATAAACATCAAACGCCATCTGCCGCCAAAGAGCAACATCGCCACCACCATCGCACAAACACCACCACACAAACACCACACAAGCACCACCACACAAACACCACCACACAAACACCACACACAGCAGAGGCCATTGAACTCGGGGATTCGCAGGTGGACACGGCCTCGCACATAGACCCACACATAGACCCGCACATAGACTCACACATAGACACACACATAGACCCGCACATAGACCCGCACATAGACTCACACATAGACACACACACAGACCCGCACAGAGACTCACACATAGACTCACACATAGACACACACAAAGACACACACATAGACACACACATAGACACACACAGAGACCCGCACATAGACTCACTCAGAGACTCACACATAGACCCACACATAGACCCGCACAGAGATTCGCACATAGACACACACATAGACACACACATAGACACACACATAGACTCACTCAGAGACTCACACATAGACCCACACAGACACCCGCACAGAGACCCGCACATAGACTCACACATAGACACACACACAGACCCGCACAGAGACTCACACATAGACACACACACAGACCCGCACAGAGACTCACACATAGACTCACACATAGACACACACAAAGACACACACATAGACACACGCATAGACACACACATAGACAACAAAGACAAAGACACACACAGAGACCCGCACAGAGACCCCCACAGAGGCATCGCAGAGGGGGCGGCTCGCAGTCGGGAGGGCGCGTGTTCGAGTCTAACATTGGTGACGAAAACAACAACAACAACATCCGCCGTTCGCTACTAAATGCCGTTGACGTCGGCACGGCGCTTGTGCCAGGCTAGGTGCACCTTTGGGCACCGTGAAGCGTCTCGCCGACAGGGTACCCGAGAGACCCCCACGTGCTCCGGGTTGACTGCGAAGACTGGCAGATGCACCACCTGTGCTCCCTACTGTGCCGACTTGCTGCGCTTTAGTCGCTCTGCGCTCCGCTCGTCGTTGTGAGCGTCGCTCCTTTGCTGTTGTTGGAGGTCATCGATGTCCAATCAGCTCCACATCCTTGTGTACCACATCAGCTCCACATCCTTGTGTACCACATCAGCTCCACATCCTTGTGTACCACATCAGCTCCACATCCTTGTGTACCACATCAGCTCCATCTCTTCTCTAGCCCGTGCCGCGTGCGGGCTTCATGACCCAGCCAACGCCGCGTCGCCTGCCAGAGGAGGTCACAGAATGGGACTGTGTCCAGATCAGTTCAGACAATCCAGTCTGGCGAAACTCAGTGCGGATAAGGGAGTCGAGCCTGAATGTTTCGAATCGGCGCAGTTCCTTTAAAGAATCAGAATATTTATCCTGAAAAAAGCCGATTAGATATGAAACTCTTATTCACAGATGTCCACTGGGGCGGGTCACGTTTAAGACGGGTGGCGTTTCCCAAGTGTAGAGAATGGAGGGCACAATCGTGGCCGAGATGACCCGAAGCACCGTATGGAGCGCACAGGCTTGGGCATTTTCTTTCAAAAAGACAATGCCGCTCGACTACTTCGGAGTGCGACCTCTCCTGCCAAACACACGCACACGAGTGCCTGTGTTCGTGTGTGTGTGTGCGTCAGTCGCTCCTTGCTCGGGTTGTGATAACCACTCGCAGATTTGCGCGCTATGTGGCAGACGGGATAAGCCGCGTCTCCCACTCGGGCAGGCACAGTCGCCGAGATTACACGCGAACACACACACACGCCTACAATGAGTTTTTACGAAAACAAAGATGCCCGCGTGTAGCCGATGCAGGCGGACGGGGCCAGCGCGGGTTCGCGTGGCGCAGAGCGAGGAGGAGAGGAGGTCGCAAATTAGCGCGACGAGGCTCGGGCTGGGACGAGCAGCGCGCAGCCCGCGGTGGCATTGCTGCTCCTGCTGCTCCTGCTGCTGCTGCTGCTGCTGCTGCTCCTGCTGCTCCTGCTCCTGCTGCTCCTGCTGCTGCTGCTCCTGCTGCTCCTGCTCCTGCTGCTGCTGCTCCTACTGCTGCTGCTGCTGCTCCTGCTGCTCCTGCTCCTGCTGCTGCTAGCTCCTACTGCTGCTGCTGCTGCTGCTCCTGCTGCTGCTGCTCCTGCTGCTGCTGCTGCTGCTGCTCCTGCTGCTGCTGCTCCTGCTGCCTGCTGCTCCTGCTGCTGCTGCTGCTGCTGCTGCTCCTGCTGCTCCTGCTGCTGCTCCTGCTGCTGCTGCTTCCTGTGCTGCTGCTCCTGCTGCTGCTGCTGCTGCTGCTGCTCCTGCTGCTGCCTGCTGCTGCTGCTGCTGCTGCTGCTCCTGCTGCTCCTGCTGCTGCTGCTGCTGCTCCTGCTGCTCCTGCTCCTGCTGCTCCTGCTCCTGCTGCTGGCTCCTACTGCTGCTGCTGCTGC
The DNA here is from genome assembly GCF_015708825.2 of Lethenteron reissneri. Classification (NCBI taxonomy): domain Eukaryota; kingdom Metazoa; phylum Chordata; class Hyperoartia; order Petromyzontiformes; family Petromyzontidae; genus Lethenteron; species Lethenteron reissneri. The sequence continues at coordinate 12,836,196 of NC_083791.1, forward strand.
TGCTGCTCCTGCTGCGCTGCTCCTGCTGCTCCTGCTGCTGCTGCTGCTGCTGCTGCTGCTGCTGCTCCTGCTGCTGCTGCTCCTGCTGCTGCTGCTGCTGCGCCCTGCTGCTCCTGCTGCTGCTGCTGCTGCTGCTGCTCTGCTGCTCCTGCTGCTCCTGCTCCTGCTGCTCCTGCTCCTACTGCTGCTGCTTCTGCTGCTGGCTCCTGCTGCTGCGCTCTGCTGCTCCTGCTGCTGCTGCTGCTGCTGCTGCTCCTGCTGCTGCTGCTCCTGCTGCTGCTGCTCCTGCTGCTCCTGCTCCTGCTGCTGCTGCTCCTACTGCTGCTGCTGCTGCTGCTGCTCCTGCTGCTGCTGCTGCTGCTGCTCCTGCTGCTGCTGCTGCTGCTGCTGCTCCTGCTGCTGCTGCTCCTGCTGCTGCTGCTCCTGCTGCTGCTGCTCCTGCTGCTGCTGCTCCTGCTGCTGCTGCTGCTGCTGCTCCTGCTGCTGCTGCTGCTGCTCCTGCTGCTGCTGCTCCTGCTGCTGCTGCTCCTGCTGCTGCTGCTCCTGCTGCTGCTGCTCCTGCTGCTGCTGCTCCTGCTGCTGCTGCTGCCGCCGCTGCTGCTGCTGCAGCCGCTGCTGCTGCTGCAGCCGCTGCTGCTGCTCCTGCTGCTGCTGCTGCTGCTGCTGCTCCTGCTGCTGCTGCTCCTGCTGCTGCTGCAGCCGCTGCTGCTGCTGCAGCCGCCGCTGCTGCTGCTGCAGCCGCCGCTGCTGCTGCAGCCGCTGCTGCGTGCGTGCGTGGGATCGCCGAGGCCGCGCTAATCCGCACAGACACGCGGACTCCGCCTGTGAGGCTCCCCACCCCCACCACGTCCTTCGTGAGGAGTTTGTGTTGCGTTCTCAGAGATCCCAAAAACAACGGCGAGGGAGGGGAGGGGGCTTGCCTCTCCACGTGTGGAAGTTGGGCAGCATTGGTGGTTCTGTGCGAGTCTCCGTGTTGCAGTGCGGAGCGGTCGTGCAGCTGAACCCGAGTTGGATTCCCGCTCTCGGCCAGCAGTGACGAATATTAGTTGAATCGGTCCTGGGCCTCCCCTAGGTGGACTCAGCCGCAAATGAGCACCTGGTTAGGTGTATAAACATCGCCACTCGGGAGGCAAGACGGCCGGTCTTGGTGCTGGCCACCCAACCCCCTGAGGCTGCCGGCGGCCTTCAGAGGCGCTCGCTAACGGCACTTGCTCCTCCTACAGTCTGTTTCGGCTGTACGGGTGGGTGGTCTTTGTTGAATTGTGTCGCCCACTGCGCGTCTGTCAGTCTGGTCAGCTTCGCTTCACGCGTCACGTTGGGAAGTGTGCAACAGCAAGGTCGACACCGGCGGATGATTGTGTGTGTAAACCCTTCATTCATTGCGTGAGGGGACAAACAGGGAAGAGACGTCTCGTCTCCGTTGCTATTCTCTGTTTCGTTACAAGTGCGTGCGCGTATCTGTGTGTACGTGTGTGGGGGGGGGGCAGCACTTGCCCCCACAGCCTTTAAAGGCGATACGGGGAATATTTGTATTTGTACGTGGGGAGAGGTTGAGTCTCTCACCGGCATCTCAGTGGCGAATATCTGACCCGATTGCGATTCATTCTTAAACGAGTGCCTGGTGCATAATCATCAGCAAGGGGAGACAAAGGCGGCAAGGGGTGGTGCTGACCACTAATTTCCTCGTGCTAATAGCACTTTCCCCATCAGTCTGTGTGGGCTACACGGGGGATCTTTGTCTTTGTTCTGACTGCGTTCACGTAAATACTTTCAGACAGGGACCCGAGACGCGGTGTTGTGGCTTCCGCCAGTAATGGCAGCGTTCACAACATCCACAACCACCACAAACACCAACACCACCACGACAACCACCAACACCACCACTACAACCACCAACACCGCCACTACAACCACCAACAGCACCATTATAACCACCAATACATCCACCACCACTACAACCAACACCACCACTACAACCACCAACACAACCACCAACACCGCCACTACAACCACCAGTACTATAACCACCACTACACAACTACAGCAACTACATCAACAACCAGAATATCTACATTAATAACAGCAGCAATATCCACCGCCACAACGGCATCAACAACCAAACATGCAACTATAAGCAGAACAAGTACAACATTAACTACGTCCCACAGCAGCACAATGGAACTGACGAGTAGACAGACGTGTTTACGGGAGTGTGAGCAGGCGGGGAGATGGGCAGTCTGTCGCACGGACGACGGACGCAATGACAATTGGACAAGGCGAACATACGGACGACTGAGAGATGGACTCATGGACACACTGCTGAGAAAGAAATGGCTTTACCCTTTCAGCAAGTGTCAGGATGTTCAAACAGTGAATAGACACCTATTGCAAGGCATCCAGTCTGCATTGACCGCACAATGCTCGTGGCAAAACATGCAAACAAGCATGCTTTGATCATAATGTATATGCATTGTCTCCTTAAACTGATTGGCCTACACCTGAAAGCCTTCTTTATGGATTTGTCTCACCAATGTTAGACCAGAGAACGCTAAAAGGTGAACAGGGCAGAGACAATGCAAATACCAACGTATTTTTGCCAGAAAGCATAAAGCCTTTTATTTATTGGTTATCATTTTGATCGCGGAAAAAAGGGTTCCGTGGAATAGACTGCTGCTTGTGGTAGCCATGGTCGGAATTCAAACGTAAGTCTCGCGGTCTTAGCGCAAACCATTACACTGCCGTTCCACACCACGCCCGGCCGCCTTTGTCTCCCTAGCGGCGATGCTTACAGGTTGCACCGGGTACTCATTTGATGCGTAGTCGACCTAGGGGAGGCCTAGGACCAATTCAAATAATCGTCACGTGTGTTGGCCATGAGCAGGAATCGAACTCGTGTGGCCGGGTTCGTAGTGCAGCGCGCTCGCCACTGAAATACCGCTCCCCTTAGGTACACGCGCACACGCGTGCTCCCGTATGCCCGTATGCCGCTTGAATCCTCTTTAATCCGTGCACATGCAAACAGACAAAGATTCCCCATATAGCCTTCAACATGCTGTTGGCAAGTGCTGTTCGCGAGCACCTACAAGGGCCGGCACGCGGGGGAGGCCGGTGATGGTGTTGTCAGAAGAACCACTCCGGGGAGAGGCCGGTGATGGTGTTGTCAGAAGAACCACTCCGCGTCTCACCGCGCCACCCGGTCGCGCTGGCGCACTCGGCCTAATTATCGCGTGGAGACGTGGATCACAATTAATCCCCGGCATTAACTCTGCGCCGCTCGCGGGGTTCTTTAAGAACTCGACGCGACTCTGCACACTGCCCACGTTCAGCGTCTTCATCATCGCAGTAACTCTTCGTGTCAAGGCGAAATAACCATTCGTGTCAAGGCGAAATAACTCTTGATGATAACCACCACCATCAGCCGTGGTCATTCCACTGCTGGATGAAGGCCTCCCCAGCCCCCCACGCTTCGGGATTCTGTGATGTAATAATACACACAGCACTTGCGCTGGAGCTGATTGCAAGGCTCCATCTCCTCGGTTGACGTGATTTGACGCGTTCCGATATTTGGCTGCCGCGCCATCATCGGTCTCGATCATCGCCCATCGATTGGAGGAATCCGATGAGTTATGAAGCTCTTTTCCACATGCCCAGGCGCGACGGGTCAGCAAGTCTCAATAACAAACATGACTTGTTTATCCAAGAGAGCCACACCGAGTCGTGGCACCTCTCTTTCAGGAGGGTCCTGCATTGGGTGTTTGCTTTCAGATGTTGTCAGCCGATTAATGACGAGACGTGTTTATTATTATTATGATACACGTGGTAGGTAGAAACCGGAGCACCCGGAGAAAGCCCACGCCCTGCCCGAGGGGGCAACACTATATACACCTATAGATGTACACAGATGGCGATTAGGTCGCTTGCTTTTGTATCACTTTTCTTAACGGTCTGGGTGATGGTGTCATGATTAACCAGCGCCTGTCCTCTCATCTGTAGTTCGAATGTAGCCGAATCAAATCCACTGGGGTTGTTGTTGTTGTGGTGGTGGTGGTGCAGTGATTGGTGACCCGGCTTGAGACTCCTCGTGTTTGAGAGCGCGTGAGCGGGTGGCAGGAACGCTGAGTGGCCCGGACCCCCCCCCCCCCCCCCCACGGAATAGTGGATGTGTTCACTTGAGTGGGCAGCGATGCGTGTGAGGAAAGGCTGCAGCCAAGTGGAGATTATAATGGATAGAGAGAGAGAAGGGAGGCTCGGGTACATTTGCTAGCTTTGTTAATCACCCCACCTCAATAATGATCCTCATCAGCCTTCATCTATCCACTGCTCGATGATGGTCTATCCCCGAGGCGTCGTCATACATCTACACGCAACCTCATGGACACGATAAATACGCAGACAACGTCCACACGAGGAGAGCGCGGCACTCTTGCTTGATGCCTGATGACGCTCGGTGTAATCTCCAGCCAGCTGTCACGATTTTGCTTTTCAGCAGTCCCGTTGAGATTGAGATCTCGGTGTGCGTGTGCACGCGTGGTGTGTATACACGTGTTCCACGTTCCGCAAACAGCGTTAATTGCTTTGCGCGTCACGTGGGACGTGTTTAACAATCAACGGGTGCGTGCAGCGTGGAACGAGTTAATTTGTATTTGAATGGAATCTGAGTAAATTGATGAACGCTGCAAGACTTGACGTGGTGGTGGTGGTGGACTGGCGTGTGGAGGAGGACCCTGTACTCGGCCCCTGCGCGGTGAGCTGTCGCGTGTGGTGGCCTGGGGTGGGCTCTGAAATCATTCGTTCCGTTTGAGTTTGTACCCTGGAGAGGCAGATATGAGCAAGATGTGTATTGTCTGATCGTAATTTTATTTTATTTACAGGGTGCTGCAACAGTTTTAACACTTATATGGGACTATCGTTTTTAATGGTAAAAGAACGGATAATACAGTGTAACATGATAACAAATCTATGTTAATATTTTCAAAAAGTCAATCTCCACTTGTTCGCCATCGTTGTCAACACGTGCCTGGGATCTTCTCCAGGTGGTCTCCAGAGCCCGGAGGCGGCACACTTCTTGTGTCATTTTTGCAAATTCTCCGAAGTGTTAAAACATTTATTTGTAGCACCCTGAACATTCTCCACGACGACGCAAATGATCATGTTACGTTAACATGCACAAGTAGGCGCGTGCTTGTTGGGCAAGTTAGTGTTCCGTCTCCGTGTGTGTCTATTGTGGAGGCTCCACTACGGCACTGGCTTAGCCGGCTTGTTTTTTCCAAGCCGAACAGCTGTGCGATTGTGTCAGGTGACACCGAGGCTCACTCGGGCCACACCCAAACAGCAGCAGCAGCAACATCAGCACTGCCATCTAACCCGCGTCAACTCAATCACCCCTCGGTGCTGACAGTGCAGCGCTTCTGTCTGGTTCACTATCAGCAGTAGTAGAAGTAGCAGCATCAACACTTCTCAACAGTATCTGCAGCAGCAGCATTGGGATAGTCGTCAGGGTTTGTGGTGAAGAGGGTTTGTGGTGAAGAGGGTTGAGAAACCCAGGCAGAAAACGTAGCCAGCGTTTCACCCAATGAGTTCCTCTTCAGCAGCAACTTCTCTGAAACTGGCGCGCTACCCATGTGCGCACCCCGGATCGTTCACACGCAGGGCCCCCCCAAGCGCCGGGTCTGGGGCAGTCACCCCAATTTGCTGTACCCTAGGGACGGCTCGGTACACAATATCTGTAGGTCCACCTCTGGGTCAGGGCCCCAGATGCCAGTCATGTGGGGTCTTTGACCATACTTCCCCACGGTGGTCCGTGCCGGTTGGTGAAGGAAGAGGGCCGAGGAGCCGAGGGTCCGGTTCTGATTTCACTCGCTGCCACCAATTTTGGCCATGGCTGGGAGCCGAACTGGGATCGTTGTGTTCGCAGTGCAGCGCCGCACGTTGTGACTGAGGAGCCACGAAATCCACGCGTGTGGCCGCCAGGTGGATTATAATAATTATTATTCCTTGGCAGGCTCGTGAAGGGTGGCGGCATCTTGGGGTGGCCTTCATCCAGCGGTGGATTGATCATGGCTGATGATGCCGATGCTGACTGGGACGGTCCTCACGTCTCCTTACCGAGGTCACTCGTACGAATGAGACTCCATCGCTGGCCTCTAGAGTTCTGACCCTGGTTGAACAAAAGCAACTTGGACTGAACCAATCCCTGAACCGCGTCTTAAGCTGGGACGGTGCGAGCTGTTTGGTGGCCGGTGGTTAGATTAGGAAAGGGACATGGAGCCGCTGCAGGGAGACGCGGCGAGCCTCACAGAATATTCACGACACGTCGTAACAACGGCGCCGCATTCGGGAATGCCGTACCATGTACATGCGTGCGAGGACACACACACCCTCGCGTAGATCAGCAGGATACGCGGCAGGTCTGCGTCCGTGTGCCTCAGTTGGAGGCAATGAGTCGGAGAGCGCCCGAGAGAGAGGGTGGCGCCACTCGTCACGGCAACTTGCGCAGAGCACCAACATCGCTGGGGGGGGGAGTGTGACGTGTGCCCCTTGGGCAGGAGGAATGCCTGCGCTGGCTTGAAACATTCGGGTTGATCTGCCCACGATCCATCCTGGGGTTTAACCAGCCCAGATTATGGGGGAGCTCACAGATCCTGGAAAGATCTGGACACAGTCCCATTATTGAGCAAATCTGGCAGCTAGGGTTGAACATTCAGGCAGGTCTGTCCACGATCCATCCATCAGTCCCGGGGTTTAGCCAGGCTCGTGACCACCGCGGGTTTGGCAGCGAGTGAGCAGAGGTCCCGCTCAGAATTAGTCGAGCCGCATTGCCTTTTGTGTTCAAAGGTTGTTGAAATGGTAAATGGTGGTCTAGCTTCATATTACCAAGTGTATCTAAGGAGGAATTTGTGCCACGGAAATTAAATCTGAAAATACTTGTTTTCAAGTCGGTGCGTGCATGGTTTCCGTGTGTGTAAAGTGGGGAGCAGTATGCCATGCCGGCCTTACAATGCAGTGGGTCGCGCTCTGTCCTATGAACCCGGCAACCCGAGTTCGATTCCCGCTCACGACCAACATTGGTTACGGTTATTATTTGAACCTGTCAATGCTCTCCCTTAGGTCGATTCGGACTCAAATGAGTTCCTAGTACAGTGTGGTGTAAACATCGCCACTAGGGAGACAAAGGCGTCCGGGTGTGGTGCTAGCCACCTTCGTAGGTGTTCGCTAACACCACTCGCCCAAGCAGTCTGTTAAAGGATTACACATTATGTTATTTGTCTTTGTACTGTTTAAGAGTGGGGCTTATCAGTTTGTGCTGCGCGCATGTGTGCATGCACGTTGACACTGCTCATAATCTGAGGTTAGTTATGGATGTTAGCCTTTTGTATGCAAATGAACGGAACAGTAGGTATGTGCATTAGTGAACACTTACCAGGAGATCTTTGCACAGAAATTGTGTACAATGTCAACACCATTGTGGGGGAGGTGGCTGGGCGTGATGCTGGCGTCACCACCCCAATCGTGCGGCTTGCCGACGTTAATAGGAGCTCGCTAACAGCACTTGCTCCAACAGTCTGTCAAGGCGAGAGGGAGGATCTTTGTTTTTGCACTGTATGCACATACGCGTGGGCCGGGCAATGTTGATGTGGGTGTGTGGGTGTGTGGATTGGTGGATAGTTTTTGGGTGGTGAGCGGAAAAGTCGTGGTTAGTGCACTGCGGCACGGACCTGGATACCCAAGTTAAATTCCTGGTCACGGCCAACGTCGCTGACGGATACCTGAACCGGTTCTGGGCCTACCCTACGTCTACTCAGCCATAACTGAATACCTGGTGTGGTGTGTGTAAACATCAGTAGAGACCAAGTCGGTGGGACCCAGCGTTGGCCTCCCACCCCCTCGGGGGCCTTGCCAGCCTTAGTAGGTGCCACTCTAACAGCATTTGCCTCCACAGTCTGTTAAAGGCGACGGCCATAGGCGGCGTTTGCATTTACCTCCCCCCAACCCGGAGCCCCCTCCGCAAATTCCGCCCATGGGCTACGCGGGGGGGGGGTCTTTGTCTTTGTGTGCGAGAGTGGGGCCCGCAGTTTGTTCCTCGCTCTCTCCAGCGTGGCCCTCCGCCCCCCACCCCCCGCTCCCCCACCCCCCGCTGCCCCACCCGCTCCCCTGCTGATAAACTACAATGGAGTTTGAACCAAGTCGTCCGTTCAGAGGCGGGGTCGCTGGGTGGTGCGGTGGAGGTGACAGTACTGGACATCCCCTAGGTCGACTCAGTACCTGTTGCGGTGCGTTAACATCGCCGCGCGGGAGACAAAGGCAGCCGGGCGTAGTGCTGGCCACCCATCCCCTCGTGTGCTGTGTGCCAGCCTTCATCGGTGCCTGCGAAGAACATTCGCCCCAACAGTCTGTTAAGGCTACATGGGGGGAGGGATCTTTGGTCACCGCATTACTTTAAACAAGGAAGAAAAACCATACTAAGACATGGATTCTCCGTTGCTCCCCAATATTCATATCTCATTCAAATTATTATTTAGCTCGTTATAATAGTAATTAGGACGCCGTTAGCGTGAGCGGTGGTTACTCTGGCTATGAAGCCAGTGACTCGAGTTCAATTCCCGGTCCCACGGCTAACATCAGTGGCAAGTTTGGTTTGAGTTGTTGAGTCAGCTAGGCCAGGATTGGACAAGGACAGAGCAACAGCACCACCACCACGACTCTTCACCCACACAACGGGGGGGGGGCAGATTTAGATATTATTAACCTCTCGCTATCACAACAACAAACAATTGCATATGTTTAGGGACGCACAATATAAACGTATATGTTTCTATTTGAAATTAAGAAGAATCTAAATAACATTGTGTAAAAAATGTAAACTGATCAATGATTCTCATACCGATAACGAACCGACTGGTACCCGTGGGACATGGTGTCACCTTTGACACCACACCAGAATGTGGTGTCCCTTCACAGGATAGAAATTTGCGTTAATTAGGGTTAAACAAACCCTTCTGTTTAAAGGGGATAGAGCTCGTCTATACCAGACCCAGAGCTGCCTTTCCTCTGTGCTGCTAACGGCAGTGGTTAAGTAAAAAGAAACCTCATGACCAAGATGGAGCGAGTGGAGGGGGCGGTGACGGACAGAGAATAGGATGGTGGTACCGCCACACACGCGGACGGTGGGAATGAGAGTGGCTGACTGCGTTGTAATGCTTTCACGGCCGGTTTCGCTGGAAGCCGCCGCATGGCGAGCCGATAACGGCGGCGTGACGTGCGGTGACCCTCGCCGCCCTGGTGGGCCGGGGTTGAGGCTCCGGTCAATGTGGCCGGTTTTCCCAACGCGGTGAGAATCTCCCGAATAACTACACTCGTCACTAACGCTCTCTCGTCTTGGCGAGTAGCAAACTACGCAAGCGGGCAATAGCACACCACCGCCGCCTCTATCGCCCGTCTGTCCCTCCACTTGAAAGCTACGGTGATGTATTTGCTCATCCCGCAAGCCACACGGCATTCTGGGAGTGCATACATCTCTCAACTGGTTGTGACATGCAGTGTCTCCTCAGCAGTCAGGCTTGCTGGAACTAGTCCTCACAGGCGTTATCGTGTACCTGCTGTTTGATACAGGCAGAAAGACAGCTGATGCATTGCCTTACACGAATATATTCTCAGCCATTGATTTTTATGATTGTTAAAAAAAAAAATTTAATGGGTTGACCACCTAATGATCTTCCCAAATTTCATCTTAAAAACCTCTGAACAAATTAAATGGTCACGTGTACAAGCCAGTAATGCTCCATTTGCGATTGTTTCAGTTCACTCACTGGTGAGTTACAGAATAATCCCCACAGCCAGATTTAAGAATCTTTGTTCGAAACTGCAAAAGCATCTTGAGGCGAGGACCCAGGAAGCAGGTTGTCTGAATTCATTCTGGTCTCGATGTGCCCCAGGTTGCCCTTGAAGAAGAGGTGATGGCCGTTTCGCGCCTCTCAATGGGTTAATCTCATCTCCTGGTTACATAAGAGACAACAGCAGCAGCAGCAGCTTCTCTCTTCTTAGAGTCGTTCTGACCTGGATCCTCCTGTACGATGATCGTGGGTACTTGAGCGTGTGATCTGTCATCGTGAAGTGTCTGGGCTGGGTGGCTCGGAGGTGAGAGACGCTGAGAACCCTGGGTTCCAATCCGGGTTTCAGCCGCTGCCCATGAACGCAGCACGTTCTCCAGTGTAGTGAGTTGATAATGATGGTCTCAGCCTGGTCACCAATGACTGCACCAAACTAAAACGTCCATCACATTAAATCTGGTTCTGTGTTTAATCGAACTACTTTCCCGTGAAGACGGAATCGATTTAAGCATCTTGCGACGAACATTCCTACCAGGTAGCAGAACGAGCAGAAAAGTACCACCCAAGGACGGTGACCTCCAGTGACTTGAAGGGATCTCAGAGGTAGCTCTGTGGTATTCGCTTCTGCGGACCATTCTCTAACGCGAAAGCAAACCTGGCCCGCCACCCCCCGCCCAGCCTGGGCCTCGCGTCACTGCCGTGCAGGCTTCCGTGGCGAGGCGACGCACAGCGACGCCGGCACCGGATCTCCACACAAATCAATTCCTGCCGCCACCCGACGCACAAGTGCCGGTTCCTGGACTGTCCCGGCTCGACAGGGATGAGTGGCGACCCCCTTGAGCGTCACCGGGGCGGTGATGCGGCCCAGCGGCAGTTCACACTTCGAATCAGCGGGCCCCCCTGGTTATTACTCTGACGTGCGTGTTAACCGTAAACACTGCCGCGCGTCGTCTGCTTCGCAGTGGAAATTGAAAGAGCCCGTGACGTAATTTGAAAGGAGGAAGGCCACGTTGCGTGTGCGGGCGTCGTGGTCCAAATTCAAAAAATGACACCGCAAGCGACTCGACTGAGATGGCTCACACAGCAGCAATCGTCGCCCGCCCGCCCGCAGGTGCCCAGTCGCCTTGTGCCGCACAGGGACGGCTGCCACAGGGAGTGCCCCCTGTCAAGTGCGTTGAGGTGGGGTGCCAAGTAAGTGGCGTGTGAAGCGCTCGGAGACGCCGCCGGCGTGAAGAAGGGCGGCTCCATCCAGCACACGAGCCTCGTCACCGCCGCGCTCGTCACTTACCCAACAGCACTCACCGGGGGAGCCGGGCGCTGTGTGTTCGCACTCAATAGTGGGGAGCGGCGGCGCAGCGGTTAGCGCACTGCGTTACAAACCCGACGAGCGTGTCCCATTACCGCTCACGGCCAACATCGGATGACGAATGTCAGAACTGGTCCTGTGGGCCCCCCTCCCCCTTAGGTCGATTCGGCCTTAAATAAGTGAGTGCCTGGTGCGGTGTCTAAAACCAGCACTGGGGAGACAAAGGCGACCTGGCGTGGTGCTGGTTACCCACCCAATTGATTTTACTCGATACCAGCACTTGCCCCAAGTATTGTTAAAGGCTATACGGGGGACCTTTGACTTCGTGTTGAATACTGTACGCGCTTCAGGAATGTTGCTGGTCCTGTTCTGGGCTCGGGGTGAGTCAGCTGCGTGAGACGCGCTAAGAATGTCAAGATAACGATGATGGTGATGTGTTGTGTGAGAGCTCCAGCCCTGTGCCCAGCGGACTCGTCTGACTAGTTTATTCTATTGCCTGGCTCTACGCTCACTCGGGGTGCCCGTGCCTGGCACGAGGTGGAGCGGTGGGTCCCGTACATGGCCACTGGGCTCGCACCCCCCTCCCCTGCCTCTCATCTCACTCACCTCCCCTCCACGCGCTCTCCTGCCTCTCTCCTCCCGGTGAGAAGGCCGCTCGTTCGCCTCTGCTGCCCCCACAGTCTGGAACTGCCTTCTCTCAGCCACCCGTGCTGTTGACTCCCTGCTCCTGTTCACGCCCAGGCTCAAGACCTGAGAAGTCCTCCTCTGCTCTGCATTTGGCTGTGACGGGGCCCCCCTCTCTCCGTAATTAACGTGCGCACTCTGCACTGCGTCTGGAGATGGGGTCACGTGTAGCAGCCATGTAAATCCGCACTCTATAGCGCCGACTCTCACAGAGACTCATCCACTCACCCAGTCACCGCACTGCAGGGCTCTAAGTCGACTCAGCCTTAAACAAGAACCCGGTCCCGCGTGTCTAAAACATCAGCACGGGGAGACAAAGGCAGTCGGGCGTAGTACCCCCCTCCCCCCGCGTCGATGGCGCCCGGGAAACCAGATAGGGCAGATCGCAGCGCTTGTTCAGAGGACAGTGGGAGGCGAAACCGCATGATCTGTCTGCCTGTGGAGGCTGTGGGGGCTGTAGGGGGCTGTGGGGGCAGTGGAGCCTGTGGGGGGCTGTGGAGGCTGTGGGGGGACTGGTGGGGGTCGACCCTCGTATCTGGATTGTCCGAGTCGGCGTTTGTTTTCACTTTCTGCCAACTCGGCGATTGTGACGCGGCCGCGGACTATCGTGGTGGCTGTGCGAACGGTGGTGGTGAGTTTTACGTTTCAAACACTGCAGTACTTTGTTGAGCCAGGTGAGAACTCGAGTGACCTGGGTCACCACAATGACGGCAACAATACAATGATAACAAGCACCAGAGGTGTGGACTCGAGTCATGTGACTTGGACTCGAGTCAGACTCGAGTCATGAATTTGATGACTTCAGACTCGACTTGGACTTGCATAACAATGACTTTGTCCCACCTCTGAGGTGTGGACTCGAGTCATGTGACTTGGACTCGAGTCAGACTCGAGTCATGAATTTTATGACTTCAGACTCGACTTGGACTTGCATAACAATGACTTTGTCCCACCTCTGACAAGCACAGCAATGAAGCGATTCGAACTTGGTGGCGGTGGTGGCAAGCGGCATTATCCCTTCGTATACAATGTCGGGGGTTTTCTCTGGGCGTTTCCTCCCTGTCTGGGCCAGGCCGGCACGCGTGCTTCATGTCCATCATCATCGTTATCATCAATGGCGTGGTGACGATGACGACGATGATGTTGATGCCGATTGGCGACTCGGCGGTAGCAATCACAGCGTCATCAGCGTCATCAAATTCGTCATCATCGGTCCCGTCTGTGTCCCAAGCCCTGGAGTTATATGTTGTGATTGTTGTTTGAGATTGCACGTTTTCCACGTTTCATAACCCTGACCTCTACTCTCCAATAGTGCCGTTATCTATTTAACGTTCGCACAAACACAATGATAACGACTAAGATCCCACTCGCTCGCTCGCTCAGCCACCCACCCCTCTTTCACCCTGGCCGCAAGGCGATGAGCGGAAGGAGTGCGGAAGGGGAGACATCGTCAGCGTGCAGCTGTCAATCAAGCGAAGGTCGATGATTCTTTGTTTGCTGATGATGTGGTGGTGGTAGTGCAGTGGTTAGCGTGCTGCGGCTACGAATCCGGTGACCCGAATTCGATTCCCGCTCACAGAGGACACAGGCACTCAGACATGGGGACATGCGAACTTAGAGACGAGAGTACCTCGGGACGCAGGGACTCGGAGACACAGGGACTCGGAGACACAGGGACTCGTAGACACGGGGACTCAGGGATTCCACGGGCACAGGGGTACGAGGACTCGGACATGGGGACTGTGAGTGAGGGGACAGATTTCCTCCTGCGCCAAGATCACTCGCAATTTTAACACAACAACAACAACCGCCATTCCTCACTTGGTGGTGGTGACATCACCATGGCGCTCGTGACAGGCGAGGTGCAACTGTAGGCCAAGTGAAGTATCCAGGGTTTACTGGCAAAAGGTCATGGGATAGACCCAGCTGGTTTTGGTTGACTGTGGTGGCTGGCAGATGCACCACCTGTGCCCGCTACTGTGCCAACTTGCCGTGTTTTAGCTGCCCTGCGTTCTACTCATTGTTATGAGCGTCGCTCCTCTGCCTTCCGCTGTTGTTGTAGAGCAACTGCCTCCAACTGTCCAATAAGATCCTTCACGAGCCTCTTCCACAGAGGCCGACCTTGACACCGCTGGTACCGGTCAATTGGCAAGTCCACTCAGCCCCACTGTACTGCATCAGTTCACCTCTTCTCTAGCCCATGCCATGTCCGTTCAGTCCCCTGTTATCCAATCAAAGAGAAGCTCCTTGGGCATGTGGTGGCTTGGACATGCAGGCTACATGACCCAGTCAACACAGCCTCACCTGCCAGAGGAGGTCACTGAATGGGACTGTGTCCAGATCATTCCAGGAACTGTGAGCTGTTCATCTACAAATGTTGAACTTCTTTTGCACAGTACATAGCCAGCCACGCTTATCGGAGGTGCGATCCAGCCTGCTTAAACCCAGGATAGGTTGTTGGCAGGCCAGCCTGAATGTTTCAAACTCCTCACGCACACACTGCCACACACACATTTACACATACACAGACTGCACACAGCAAGGCCCACATGAACCCTTTTAGCTCGCCTGAGATCACAAGTGTGAGGCTGCCGTGGGGTAATGGGCCTTGACGTATGATCATCGAACGACGCAATCCACAGATTCGCATTGCTCGCCTCTTCATATCTTTTATATAGATTGCTTTTGTGCCCTGTTTTAAATTGATTTTCTACCCCAGTTTTAACTTTTGATTTCTGTTTGATTTCCAGTTGTTTTTTATTTGCTTCATTGCTGTACTAAGTTTCTATGTGATTATTGTAATTGTGATGACTCTGGTCACTCTTGTAAATTACACCTATCCTGAGTCCCTTGCCGTGAACACAAAATGCACTTGACACGTGAACTCCACTCCATGCAACGTCACGCCATGGGACCTTTGCAGTGAGTCTCGAGGCGCTCCGATTATTTTCCGGAGAAGGCCAATGGGCTGAGCCATCGGTGGTACGTTCCTTTTTTTTCGGCATCATCATCATCATCAGCCCTTATTGTGGGGTGGGGGCTCTCTCAAGCGCCCCTCTAGAGGGGGGTTTCTCTCAGTGGCATGATCACTTGCAGGGCTGCACCTTTAATTTTGCACTCTCCTGGAGACGGGGGCTCTCAGGGAGCGTGGACTGTAGAGGCCGTTAGAGGCCGTTAGAGGCAGATAATGGGCCCCGCGAGGGCTCGAGCCGATCCCATTCCCAGTCGTTGCTGCTTCAGTTGCCTTCATTCACCGAAAGCGTTTGCGTCATAGCGACACTGCACTCTCTGCACTCTCTGCACTCTCTGCACTCTCTGCACTCGCTGCACTCTCTGCACTCTCTGCAAGCCGCGCGTCGGTGTAACGTGCCGCCATTATGGCCGTAATGGCCATCGCTTGAGTGTGCAATGGTAACCGCCGCTCGTGTATCGTGCTTTTTAAACAAATTAAACTGTCGGTGATTCTGCACTCCTGCTTCTCCCCTCTTATCTCGCTCTACTCCCGTCCACACGCTCTCATGCCTCTCTCCTCCCGGTGCAGGGTCGCTCCTTCTCCTCTGCTGCCCCCACAGTCTGGAACTGCCTTCTCCCAGCCGCCCGTGCTGTTGACTCCCTGCTCCTGTTCAAGCCCAGGCTCAAGGCCTAAGAAGTCCTCCTCTGCTCTGCCTATGGCTATTTACAACTCCTCCTCCCATCCCCAGGAGGCCCACGTCTCACTGCCGCTCTGAAGATACAGTAACAATTAGGCTCCTGAGTAATCCACACGCGTAGTGCCTGTGCGGTGTTCCTGCTCCTCATGGGGCTGATGGGATCGGACGTGCGTGACCGTACAGACGACAGCCGAATGCAATTGTGTTTAAATTTCGCAGTGGTGGCTGCTTTAGTCTGGCACTCTTTCAGTGAGTCTGGTTTGAATCGACTTAGTTCCAGAGACTCGCACAGAGACCCAGAGACTCACAGACGAATCGACTCAGAGACCCAGAGACTCACACGGAGCGTGTTCCGCACTAATATAGAGAGGACGCAGCAGTGCTGTTCCTGCGTGGGTTCTGTTTGGGGGATGCCGTTGCCCCCACGGCTCGCTCCATTGGGCGACGTGTCCGCAGGAGAGTGGGGGCGTGCATCCAACACGGGCCTCTCGGTTTCTGATGGGAGAAGGGCAGTGGTGGGGTTTTGAGGTGTGATGTGCGGAGGGGGCAGATTTGGATTTCCAAGATCTCATTGTACTCCCCGAGTGTTGCAGCAGCGTCCCATCGGGTGTCCGTGCGCGACTCACACGGGAAGTTGACCGAGTAGTAATTTGCATGTCACAGGCGGCTGCGAGTAGGAAATCAAAAGACGTCGCGCGTCTACAGAGCGGAGGGTTCACGACCACACGAAGCCCTTGCATGGCAGCGGAAGAGAGCATCTGGTGCGATGAAGATAGAGGGTGCGTGCGCGTGAGTCACGAGTGGCGACCGTGTTGTTGCTGCGCGCCGAGTTGCACTCTACCTGAGCGCCGCCAGCCACTGAAGCCCCTCCCCCCGTGCAGGGCGCTTTCGCGTTCGGAATAGATCGGGGATGAGGTGGCTGCGGGATCAGATCGGGGATGACGTGGCTGCGGGATCAGATCGGGAAGAGGAGGAGGTTGTGGACACATGGGGGTGGACACGTTCGTAACGATCAGTTCCGTCTCTGCGGTGGGCGTGCTCTCCGGCGTGCTTTCCCTCCTTTGGCTGACGCTCCGTCGTTAGTCTCGACCATCCCTTATTCCCGTGTCGATAAAATATTTACCAATTTGTGGGGTTGTTTAGCAACAGTGGTTGTCATATGGTTACACTGTGCCGCGCCATAGGTATGTGGAATTTCCACCATGGCTCGGGGCTGTAAATGGGAGATGAACACCAATGCCTCTCATTGCTCATTTGAGGAGGCAATCACGTTGACTTGTTGAATGCGGATGTAGCACAGAGTGGCTCTGTGCGTGGTTGTGAGCCTTGTGTCGAGTGGCTGACTCATTGCTCTCGGCACTCACTGCGCGCAGGTCAATGATTAACCCCCACAAAGACTGGAGCAACCCCCCGACCCAGTCCCCTCCCCCATAGAGCCCTGATTCCTACCTCTAGCCAAGGTCTAATTTAATTTATTACAAAAATACCTCGGCAGACAATGTATCTCCTTCAGGCGTCATGCATCTGCGCTTCCACATACCAAAATAAGAGTGTGTGCTTTCGTCGCCACATCCCGTCAGCAGCAGGTGACCCTCTAGCGGTGCGTAATCATAGCAGCGTTGGAGCAACACGGACATCTTTGGGGACCGGTTTCTAGTATCGAGTGTTTCATCGGCAGAGGCGCGTCCCAGATTCCCACGGCAACGCTTCCCGGACGCAGCGCGCTCTGTCCGGGCCGCGAGCCTCGCGCGCTCTCTGCTCCGTGTGGCTCCCTTTGTGAGGTCGTCATCATCGTTAGCTGCGTCGTGGAGAATAAAAGTCACAACGTAAATAAACTGACAGTCCGCTACCTGCTAACAGGGTCCTTGGCTCGACGCATCTCACAGTTCACCAGCATTGCAGAGACGCTCGAATGTCGAAACTGGATTTTGCTTGCATTGAACCAATGCTGCTGACATGCAAATGCCAGGTGTAGGGCCGTGTGGCTGATGGGATGTGCTAAACCAACATACATGGATTTGTTTTTGTTTATATTCAGTGACAGGTACGAGAAGTGGTTGAAAGTTTCCAGTTGATTTGGTCAGCCGGGGTGAGAAGTCGAAGCGCCAGGTCGCCCAAGTGGTGGTACACGCAAAGCCACGAGAGCGCGGCGGCGGCGAGCGGCCATCGTCGTGCCCTGTGGCCGTGCCCTGTGGCCGTGCCCTGTGGCCGTGCCCTGTGGCCGTGCCCTGTGGCCGTGCCCTGTGGCCGTGCCCTGTGGCCGTGCCCTGTGGCCGTGCCCTGTGGCCGTGCCCTGTGGCCGTGCCCTGTGGCCGTGCCCTGTGGCCGTGCCCTGTGGCCGTGCCCCGTGGGGCTCCAGCAGCAGTAGCAGCGGCCCGGCCACGAGTGGCTGCTGCCGCGCGGCCTCCCACCCCGTGGCGTCTCCGTCTCGCGTTGCCTAACGCGCCTTGACAGCGCACGCGCCTTGACAGCGCACGCGCCTTGACAGCGCACGCGCCTTGACAGCGCACGCGCCTTGCGTAACTTCCGTGCCGCCGTGTTCGCCTGTGTGATGACGCTGCACACACACACACGTGTGCGTACGTGCCTAAGATGACACACTGCACACACACACGTGTGTGTACGTGTTTGCGTGATGCCACCTGCATATGACACACTGGCACATTACACACTAGGGTCGTTACAATTGTTTGTTTTGCATTGGATAAAAACGATTACCAGTTATTGTTGTTTACCAACCCTAATACGGACCAATCACACACAACAGGCTATGGAGACACGGACAGCACGTATGGACCCTATCCATACACACCCCATGACCACGCACACAAATCACACACACACAGTCAAGATGCTCATGCCCCTTCCTCCCTCCCCCTCTATCCTCGCGTTCCCTCCCCCACGCCGCCGTGCCGTCTCGACGTCACCCGATTGTGTCCGTGGGACTTTGTTCTCTGATGAAACTTGGACTCTGGATCACGTCGTGAAACTTGGCTCATTGCCCTGGTAGTCACAGCTCGGATTGGGATCAAGTGACGACCCGAGGTCTAAACTCTCCGTGTTTAGACTCTCGGTGTTTAGACTCTCGCGGTCGAGATTTTCGTGTTCTGGAGGCTCGGGTTCTAGACTGAGAGCCTGGAGAGTTGCGAGGGGCTGTGATAGTGGCTGACCTGTGCTGTGTGGCCGGGCTGCCGCTGTGTGTGATGCCGCTGTGTGTGATGCCGCTGTGTGTGATGCGTACGTGTAAGCGCGGCGCACGCAGTGACTGCGATGTCGCGCCGGCGCTCTGCTCCAGCGCCCGAGTCTTAATGACTCTGACCTGCAGCGTCCGCAGCGCCTGCCGCGCAGACCGCAGCCACGCGCCGTAAATCACTCCTCGCTTTACCCCCAATAAACACCCACGCACACGAAGACAAATATTCACCGTGTAGCCGACACAGGCTGTTGGGGCGAGTGCTGTTATCGAACACAGCACAGCTTTGAAAGTGTGGTGTGGCCGAAACCAAGTCCGACCACCTTTGTCTCCCCTGTGTTGATGTTTACAAATTGCATCAGGTAGTAATTTAAGGCTGAGTCGACATCGGGGAGGCCCAGGACTGGTTCAGATATTCATCTACTGTTGTTGAACTCTGGTCGTGCAGTACGCTGACCACTGTGCCACCGCTCTCTACACACACAGAGACACAAACACACGCGCCCAGTTACGCCCAGAGCGACCTCTTCTCCCCTCCCCCTTTCGCGTCGTCCGAGAGAGCGAATCACCGGAGTCTCGGTGAATTGAGCTGCTGCTGCTGCTTTCACAAACATTTGTCTGGGCTGGGCAGCGACTCCTAGAACAGCA
>NC_083791.1:12856003-12879059 GCF_015708825.2 Lethenteron reissneri
TGTGTTGAGCTATGGGTAGTGTTGAGTCTATGGTATGTGTTGAGTCTATGGGTAGTGTTTCAGTCTATGGGTAGTGTGAGTCTATGGGCAGTGTTGAGTCTATGGTATGTGTTGAGTCTATGGGCAGTGTTGAGTCTATGGGATGTGTTGATATGGGTAGTGTTGAGTCTATGGGTTGTGTTGAGTCTATGGGCAGTGTGAGTTATGGGCAGTGTTGAGTCTATGGGCAGTGTTGAGTCTATGGGCAGTGTTGAGTTATGGTAGTTTGAGTCTATGGGTTGTGTTGAGTCTATGGGCAGTGTTGATTTGATGGGCAGTGTTGAGTCTATGGGCAGTGTTGAGTCTAGGGCAGTGTTGAGTTATGGTTAGTTTGAGTCTATGGGTTGTGTGAGTCTATGGGCAGTGTTGAGTTGATGGGCAGTGTTGAGTCTATGGGCAGTGTTGAGTCTATGGATAGTGTTGAGTCTATGGGCAGTGTTGAGTCTATGGGCAGTGTTGAGTCTATGGGCAGTGTTAAGTATATGGGCAGTGTTGAGTCTATGGGCAGTGTTGAGTCTATGGGCAGTGTTGAGTCTATGGGCAGTGTTGAGTCTATGGGTAGTGCTCATTCTATGGGCAGTATTGAGTCTATGGGTAGTGTTGAGTCTATGGGCAGTGGTGCATCTATGGGCAGTGTTGAGTCTATGGGCAGTGTTGAGTCTATGGGGTAGTGTTGAGTCTATGGGTAGTGTTGAGTCTATGGGTAGTGCTCATTCTATGGGTGCAGTATTGAGTCTATGGGTAGTGTTGAATCTCTGAGCAACGCTGTGCCACTACACTACCCACCCGCTCATCTATCGCCAATTGCACCCACTCACACGCACGCTCCCTCCCACCCATCCACCCTCCACCTCTCCCCTCTCTCCGCCAAACCTCTCCGGATAGAAATGGGCGCATTGCATTGTCGCCGCCCGGACTGAAATTCAATGGAAGCCCCTTAACTAACCTTGGCGACAGATCCGTTACAGAAACTCGCTCCGATCTATTTATAACTCCCCCATCCACTATCACCCTCGTCCCGGTCAAGACAGGCCCACTCAGGCTGTCTCTCTCTCTCTCTTTTTCTCCCTCTGCAAATCGATGTTCCGACGTTTTATTGAATCCAGGTGAAAGCTCTATCGGGCTGCGAGTCCCATCGGAACGTCAGATCCGGACACACAAATTACGTAACACTCTGTGTAACTGGTGAGTAACTCCAGGGCGGGCTGGCGTGGCTGGCTGGCTGACTGGCTGACTGGCTGACACGGTGGTGCAGAGTTCACATCGCCGAGAAAGTTGTGTTCGAATCCAGGTTGTGGCCTATGAGCACAGTTGCCTACGTAGGGCGCGAAAGAAGTTCAACATACACACGTGCAATGCTTCAACTGGGTTCTCAAAGTGTGGTGAGTTGATGATGGTCACGGTGCAGTCACCAGTGACGACAGTGCTCCGTGCGTACATAGACCCGGAGAGATACCCATAGACTTACACAGAGACCCATATACTTACACAGAGACCCATAGACTTACACAGAGACCCATAGACTTACACAGAGACCCATAGACTTACACAGAGACCCATAGACTTACACAGAGACCCATAGACTTACACAGAGACCCATAGACTTACACAGAGACCCATATACTTACACAGAGACCCATAGACTTACACAGAGACCCATAGACTTACACAGAGACCCATAGACTTACACAGAGACCCATAGACTTACACAGAGACCCATAGACTTACACAGAGACCCATAGACTTACACAGAGACCCATAGACTCACACAGAGATCCATACACTCACACAGAGACCCATATACTTACACAGAGAGCCATAGAGTTACACAGAGACCCATACACTCACACAGAGACCCATATACTTACACAGAGGCCCATACACTTACACAGAGACCCATAGACTTACACAGAGACCCATACACTTACACAGAGACCCATAGACTCACACAGAAACCCATAGACTCACACAGAGACCCATACACTTACACAGAGATCCATAGACTTACACAGAGACCCATACACTTACACAGAGACCCATAGACTCACACAGAAACCCATAGACTCACACAGAGACCCATACACTTACACAGAGACCCCATAGACTTACAAAGAGACCCATACACTCACACAGAGACCCATACACTTACACTAAAACTACGACGTCGTAGTTTTGAGTTTATTTTATTTTTATTAATTTCAACCTACCTACGTGACTTTACCGAAAGACCCAAAGAAGAATTGATTCCCTTTCCCTGACTTCGCACTCCGTGTCGTGATTTTGTAATGTTCGCTGTGGTAGCGTTCTGACCCGTCCCGACCTGGACGTCTGTGACACGAAACCTCGTAAGCCCATCGGACTCCTCCTCATCCTCCTGCCGGTATAAATAACACTGGTCACAACAAAAAACAACATTTTTTCTGGCCTGGACTTTTTGCAGCTGTTTTAGACTAATTTCAGGGTGCTGATTCCAAATCTGATCTCAGATTTGCTCTATCACATCTCATTTTTAAATCCTTTATATTAAGTTCGCTTGCTTGCTTGCTTGCGTGCTTGCTTGCGTGCTTGCTTGCTTGCTTACGACCGTGCAAATCTTTCGGTCGTTTATTACCCCACTTCCCTTGATCCAATCGAGCTGACATTTTCCACACAGACTCGTTGTGTGTGACATTAATTTTAGTGAAATTTGGTTTTCCAAAATTATTACAACTGTTTAGGGAAAACAAATTAAATATTTAATTACCATATGCTTAATACTGGCAGACAATCATCTGACGCATAGATTGCAGCCATCTCAAGCCAGAGGACGAGAGGACTCTAGCCGCCACGCATATAAAGGATTTAGAGTTAAAACTTTGTTTTTACGGGTTTACTTGTTAAATCCTTTATATTAAGTTCACTTGCTTGCATTGCGTGCTTGCGTGCTTGCTTGCTTGCTTACGACCGTGCAAATATTTCGGTCGTTTTTTAACCCCACTTCCCGTGATCCATCGAGCTGACATTTTGCACACAGATTCGCTGTGCGTGACAATTAATTTTCGTGAATTTTTTTTCCAAAATTTTACACTGTTTAGGGGAAATGTTTTTTAATATTTAATTACCAATTGCTTAATGTGGCAGACAATCATCTGACCCATAGGTGGCAGCCATCTCAGCCAGAGGATGAGAGGACTCTAGCCGCCCGTTTCAAAGACCAATGTGGGCTGGGTTGTGGCCCATTGAACACGCATATAAAGGATTTATAGTGAAAAACTTTGTTTTTACGGGTTAATTTTTTATGCTATCGGCATACCCCATTTTAATTGATTTTACCAGAAATTAACTCTGTCACTTATGATTGCAAGTTGTGCGAGTCAGTGACTGCTTTAGTGTTAAAATATGGTGCTGTATTTAGGATAGTGTGTTTATAATATCATTTTATTTAGATATCCACATTTATTTAATATTTTTCTTTCCGCAGTTTTATTGAAAATGGCAATATTTGATATCTCAAAACCTGATGTGATCGACAAAAACTGATGCCAGATTTGGAATCAGCACCCCAAAATTACCTTAAAACCGTTGGAATACCTTATGCCAGAAAAAGCGTGTTGACCAGTGTACACGTTCAGATTCAGATTGGAAGTTCCCGTGGGCCAGGACGAGTTTTCGTGGACTCACATTCGGTGGCCGGATCGGTAGGAGTCGAACGTCGCAACAGTGAACTCTGCTGCTGCTGATGCTGCTGTTGATGCTGCTGCTGATGGTGCTGATGCTGCTGATGGAGCTGCTGATGCTGCTGATGCTGCTGATGCTGATGCAGCTGCCTGCTGATGCAGCTGCTGATGCTGATGCTGCTGCTGCTGATTGCTGCTGCAGCTACTGCTGCTGCTGATGCTGCTGCTGATGCTGCTGATGCTGCTTGTTGCTGATGCTGATGCTGCTGATGCTGCTGCTGATGATGCTGCTGATGCTGCTGCTGATGCTGCTGCTGATGGTGCCTGATGCTGCTGATGCAGCTGCTGATGGTGCTGATGATGCTGCTGATGCTACAACCGCCTTCTTTAGGCTCCTTTTGCACCCATGGGGGGGGGCGGTTGTTCATTGGCTTGTTTTGCTGGCCCTTCTTTCAGAATTCGTGCCGCGTGGCGCTTTAAATCTTTTTTTCGGCCACCAACTTTTAGGCGAAAGAAAGAATTGAAAGGGGGCAGCTGTGGTTTCAGTGGTGGAGTATTGAGCGGGAGGACAGGGTGGAGGGGGGGAGGTGGAATAAAAAGGTAGAATCGACCTTGTGCGTGTGTGTCTCACTTCTTAGCGCTATTTCGATAGCTCTAATACATCTTTGGAATGGCTTCAGGAGTCGATATTTAAGTGCGCTATTGAGTATGGAGCGCGCGATATTGTATCATACAGGCGCGCGCGCACACACACATACACAAAAAGACAAAGATTCCCCGTATAACCTTAACAGAATGTACGGGGCAAGTGCTGTTAGCGAGCGCCTATGAAGGCCGGCACGGCACACGAGGGGGTGGGTGTGGCCAGCACCACGCCCGGCCGCCTTTGTCTCCCTAGTGGCGATGTTTACACATCGCACCAGGTACTCATTTGAGGCTGAGTCGACCTAGGGGAGGCCGAGGACCGTTTCAGATAAATCGTCAAAGATGTTGGACCGTGAGCGGGAATCGAACCCGGGTCGCCAGGTTCGTAGCGCAGCGTAGCGCTCACCGCTACACCACCGCTCCCTACCAGCACACACACACGCAGCGCACACGGACCCAGATTGCCATCATTTAACACCCCAAGGCCAATACACGTTGCAAAGGGGGAGGGGGGGGACAGGGTAAGAGCCGGGTTGAGGTCAAGAATGACTTTGGTGAATCACGGCCGACATTAGTGAACGCGAGGTGGAATCCGATGAGCCATGAAGCTCTTTAATCAGAGATGTTCAACCCGTCTGTCGTGCCGAGTGGACGTGTACAGAGTTATCCCCTCGTCGATGCGTGGAATGCATGCAAACTATACAACTATAAACATGATTTCGTATTTATTTTACCTGCTAAGGTCCACTGAGCTATGTAGCTTGCTTTTAGAAGCCACCAGACCATCGCAAATAGTAGCCGAACGAAGTGGTTTATCATCATCTTCATCATCACGTGGACATCAAATGTGGAGGGCGAAAACCCAGAGGATCCTGAGAAAAATCCACATGGCCACGGCGAGAGAGAGATGGAAACACGAACTCCAAATATACACCAGGCGTCAGGTTTGGGATCAAACCCACGACCTCCTGTATGTCTAACAGGTTAGATTGCGTAAATATAAAATGTGTCGTTAAACCCGCCACCACCCGACACAGCCAACTAGTAAGGGTTGTCACGTAAACAGAACGTGGTCAATTCGTCACCGGTACAGCACACCGGTTGTGTGTTGGAGAGCCAAGCTGCAGCATTCACAATCTGAGCACGATGTTTCGCCAATAATTACAACCGGCTTCATCAGGCGACAGCCACATTTGTGGAGAAGTTCACTTGGCGTGAACAAGACCTGCACGGCTCTTCATGGACTGTTTCGGGACCTCGTCGTTTGTTCACGACTCGTATTCACCACCCAGTGCATTGTGTCTCGTCAGATACACATATATGCATTTTTTTTTAAATATCGAATTCGAACCTAAAATGGCTTTTCTTGTCCGTTTGGATTACTGACCCGCGCCACGATCTGGGCGAACGCAGCGTATGGGGTGTGGGAACTGGAGGTGTAGGCGGTCTAAAGTAAATGATCGACAAATGGGTCCCCGTATTCTGCAAGTCAGCCTGCCCTCCTCGCGTTCAGCATGTAGGCGGTAGACCCCACAGAGGCTGGGGGGTGATGCCGACTCGAGAATAATTCCTACTGGGCTCAGGATAGAGGGAGAGAAGAGAGGAGGAGGAGGGGGGCGGGTGGGTGGGTGGGTAGGGGGGACCACGAGACTCCAACTCTGCATCGCTGTTGCTGTTATCGTTTAACGCGCCACGGAATGGGAGGCAATTTCGCGAAGCAGATGGCCAAATATGACCCTGGGCCTTCCGCCGTTACCGTCATAATTTCCATTTTATATTGGAATCTAAGTTTGCGTGGGAGATCGGAGGGGATCTCTCTCTCTCTCTCTTCTCCATCGCCAAGGCACCTGTCATTTGCCCTAGGAGTGAGAAATCGTGCTATGTTTGAAAAAAAAGTTTTGCTGGCTGGTTGGCTAGCTGGCAATAGTGAGTGAGGGAGGCACACGTTCACAGGACGCACGGGCTGCTGATATATCACAACAACAACAACAACGAAACAAAGTCTGATTATCGGATGGTGATTCTGCTGCTGCTGCTGCTGCATTGGCAGTGGTACACAAACCACGATTAACGAACACGCCACTCGACGCATGCGTCAACAGCACCGCCTGTTTGCCTTTGGGCGTTCTGCTCTCGGTCTAACACCGGCGGTGAGACGAGACAGGCCATAAATAAAAAGGCTGCTGCTGCTGTCGGTGGTGCATGCCAATCGGGTGCAAAGACAATGAGTGCGCTCTTATCGCAGCGTGTTTGCTCGCATCGTTTTGCCACAAGTATGTGTGGCTAACGGAGACTTTGATGCCTCGCAATCGGCGCGTCTACTTGATGTTTGGACGTGTTAACATCCTCCCGTTTTATTGCCGGGGAAGGGTCAAGTCTCGGCTTGTGTGTTTCAACGCTGCCTTTGTAGGACGTCAAGAAAAAAAGTGCTCTGAAAAAGGACCACTACCTCAAAACGTCGCCTACTATATGTTTTTTTTGTTTGTACCCATTTAAAGGACCGCAACACTGCGATATTGATGAATGTGTTAAGTCTATTTATTTTATTTTTAAAACCGTGATTGACGGGGTCCACGTGGGATCTGTCTGTGATCATGGGGTGGCGTTCACCGCGGTGGTTGTGGGTCAGTGACGCCTGGCACAGGTCACACGAGCAACATGAATTCATATCTATGGGGTCTCTTTTGTTACTATCAGGATATCGAATGATACAAACAAATTGGTTTTATCCATTCAGGCATAGATACTTAATGCCTTGTTATATCCTAACACCTCCTGTATTCATGCCATTCATTATCTTGATGCTGGCACAAGTGTCCCATAGGTATAAGTGCTCAACCCGAGCCATCGATGCGTGTGGTGCCTCGGTGGCGAGATGTTAACTCCCTCGCCTTGTGTGCAGGAGGTCGTGGGTTCGATTCCGACCCTGACGACTTTTGTATATTTAGAGTTTGCGTCTTTCTCTCGCCGTGATTGGGTGAATATTTTTCTCTCTCCACATTTAGAAGCAACGACACGCGTTTAAAGTATTTGGCTGTGATAACGAAAACCATCTTAAAATGTAAGCTGGTGATGCTCGTAATCTTTGTGTCTACATAATGATGATGGTGGTGGTGATGATGATCAATCTATGTTGAACTTCTGTCGCACCGTACCTAACCAACAGTGCTGATGGGGGTGCGGGTTTGTATGTATGTTGAACTTCTTTCGCACCGTACGTTAGAAACAACGACACGCGTTTAGAGTATTTGTCTATGATAAATGACCACGTGATCAGCCAATTCGCTGAGCTGTCATTTTTAAATCCTTTATAATAAGTTCGCTTGCTTGCGTGCTTGCGTGCTTGCTTGCGCGCTTACGACCGTGCAAATCTTTCGGTCGTTTTTTAACCCACTTCCCGTGATCCAATCGAGCTGACATTTTGCACACAGACTCGTTGTGCGAGACAATTAATGTTCGTGAAAAAGTTTTCCCAAAATTTTACACTGTTTAGGGAAAACAAATTAAATATTTAATTACCAATTGCTTAATACTGGCAGACAATCATCTGACCCATAGGTGGCAGCCATCTCAAGCCAGAGGACGAGAGGACTCTAGCCGCCACGCATATAAAGGATTTATAGTGAAAAACTTTGTTTTTACGGGTTATACTTATTTAATCCTTTATATTAAGTTCACTTGCTTGCTTGCGCGCTTACGACCGTGCAAATCTTTAGGTCGTTTTTTAACCCACTTCCCGTGATCCAATCGAGCTGACATTTTGCACACAGACTCGTTGTGCGTGACAATTTATTTTCGTGGAAAAAAAATTCAAAAATTTTCCACTTTTTAGGAAAAAAAAATTCATATTTAATTTAAAATACCATTGTGATAAAAATGAAACTCTTACTCAAGAAAAACAGAAATGAATAATTAAATAAAACCGATGCCACGCATATAAAGGATTTATAGTGAAAAACTTTGTTTTTACGGGTTAATTTTTTGATAGCCAGTTCGCTTCTGAAAAAAATATCTATATAGCTCAGTGGGCCTTACCTGGTAAAATATATAAAATGAAAATAGTAAAACAATATCAATATAGCAATACCCAGGCGCTGTCTGCTGCACTTCGTAAGGACGTTAAATGCCACGTGATGTAGTTGGCTAGGGATAGACGATCGCGTGCCTGCGTGTTTGGGACTCAAGGTTTTGCCAAACTGTAAAATAACACCGCAAGCTCTTCTCAGTTGGGATGACGGTGCAGTACTCAGTTGGGATTGTAGATACAGTAGAGAGATTATCGCCCCCCTCCCCTCCTCTCCCTGCTGGCAGACTAATGCCCCACGGAAAGCCACTCTGGCAATGAGACTCTCATCCTGGTCTCTTGACTTCTCATTGGGTTAAAGAAAACCATCTTAAAATTTAAGCTGATGATGCTCGTAATCTTTGTGTCTACATGATAATGATGGTGGTGGTGATGATGATCAATCTATGTTGAACTTCTGTCGCACCGTACCTAGCCAACAGTGCTAATGGGAGGTGCGGGTTTGTATGTATGACTGTTGAACTTCTTTCGCGCCGTACGTAGCCAACCGTGCTAATCGGAGTCTCAAACCTCGTTTTCTAGAGTGTCCCTGCCAAGTGGTTTTGTAGTTACGGAAAAAATTGTCGGGTTAATTTTTTATCGTATGATGTTTGGGCCGATACCAATTCGATTGTGTGTGTGTGTGGATGTTTTTTTTCCTGTTATGGGAGGGAAACCAAAGAATCCAGTATACAATTTGATCGTTGGAAAGACACTAACGGAAGCAATGCACACCAATCAATCACGAACTGACGTGTATGTGCGTATATGCATGCGTGCAGGCATATGCGTGTGTGACTGCGTGCAAGTGTCTGGGATTTTACGTGTGAAATGTGTCACGGAACCTTGAAACATCTGGGTCGTGTAGCCCCCATGCCCAAACAGGCTTCACGTTTGACCCTATCGAAGGGGGCTAGAGACGGGATGGGTTCATGCGGCACGGGAGGATGTGGAGCTGAGTGGACATGCCGATAGCCTGTACCAGCGGGGTCAAGATCGGCCTCTGTGGAGGAGGCTCGTGAAGGACGCTACTGGGCAGTTGGAGGCAGTCGCCCTCCAGCAACAACGAGGGGCGAAGGAGCGACGCTCACAACAAACGAGCGGAGCGCAGGGTGGCTAAAGCACAGTAAGTTGGCACAGTGGTGGGGGGGGGGCACAGGTGGTGCATCTGCCAGTCATTTCAGTCGGTCAAACCGTCACATCTGAGTCTGTTCCGTGACTTAACTGCAGCGAGCCTTCCACACTTCACGTGGCCATACCCTCGTAGTATCATCACCGCCTCTTCGTGGTGAAGGGCGGCTCTTGTTGTTGTTGTGTACATTCGTAGAGTGTTTACCCGTGTGCCCGCGCGCGCGCGTATGCGTGTCACGTGTGGGGAGCGGTGGTGCAGCGGTTAGCGCTGCGCTACAAACCCGGCAACCCGGGTTCGATTCCCGCTCACGGCCAACACCGCTGACGATTATCTGAACCGGTCCTGGGCCTCCCCTAGTTCGACTCAGTCTCAAATGAGTACCTGGTGTGGTGTGTAAACATCGCCACTGGGGAGACAAAGGCGGCCGGGCGTGGTTCTGACCACCCACCCCCTCGTGTGCCACAGTGCCGGCCTTCATAGGTGCTACTCGCTAACAGCACTTGCCCCAACAGTCTGTGCAGGCTACACGGGGAATCTTTGTCTTTTTTCTTTGTCTGTGCAACGTGCGGGGAACGGCAGCGTTGCGCTATGAACCCCGGAGACCCGAGTTCGATTCCAGCTCACGGCCACCCACCGACGCCGGTTTACGACTCATCTGAATCGGTCCTGGGCCTCCCCTAGGTCGACTCAGCCTCGAAATGAGTAAGCTGGCTCTGGTGCCTAAAACGTCGCTAAACTGGTTGATGCAATGGCGTGTGGTTTGCTGGCCTTCGTAGAGTGAAGGAAGTTCTGCACACGTACACCGCCTTGCCGCAATAAGTCCGTGAAGGCTACACGGGATGGGCTCGTTTGCCTTTGGGGCGAACGCCGAATGAGGTCGTTTATTTCACATCTGTAAACACCGAGAGAAGACGTACGGGCTATACGAGGTGGGGGGGGGGTGTATAATTCCTCTCCGTATGCACACGCGCGAGTTTCGGTGGCATTGAGGGTGACGGGGTCCCCGCGGGGTCGCCCGTTTGCAGACGAAGATCGCAGTCGCCGGCGACTCGTTAACTCCTCTCACGTTGGTGGAGCAAAGCAAACAAAGACCATCAGGGCAGTGGGAACTCCACACCACGACGATGGTGGTGATGATGACGATGATGACGATGCTGATGATGGCGACGATGGTGATGATGATGATGACGATGGTGATGATGGCGATGATGATGACGATGATTGTGATGATGGCGATGGTAATGATGGCGATGATGATGACGACGATGGTGATGGTGATGACGATGGTGATGATGGCGATGATAATGACGACGATGATGATGCTGATGATGATGACGCTGATGATGATGGCGATGATGACGATGATAATGACGATGACGATGCTGATGATAGCGACGATGATGATGGCGATTATGACGATGATGATGACGATGGTGATGACGATGATAATGATGACGACGATGATGATGATAAGGATGATGATGACAATAACGAAGAAGATGATGATGATTATGGCGATGACGACGATAATTATGTCAATGACGATGATGACGCTGAAGACGTCAATTAATGTACCGCCTTCTATTCTCACGTCGTCGTCATCGTCGTCATCATCATCATCATGCTGCGTCGACGGACGCCACGTGGAGACAGACGGACGAACCCCACGCTGCCCAGTGACGTCGCCGGTCATGTTGGTGAGGTCCCGTGGGGCCCTCACCGCAACAGATTATTGCTCAAAACAAACGAATACAAAATATGCGACTTTTTCCGTATACAAAGATCCTCCGTATAGCCTTAACAGACTGTTGGGGCAAGTGCTGTTAACGAGCACCTATGAAGGCCGTAACGATACACGAGGAGGTGGGTGGCCAGCACCACGCCCGACCACCTTTGTATCCCCAGTGGCGATGTTTACACACCGCACCAGGTACTCGTTTGAGGCTGAGTCGACCTAGGCGAGGCCCAGGACCGGTTCACATAATCGTCACGGGGTGTTGGACGTGTAGCGAGAATCGAACCCGGGTCGCCGGGTTCATAGCGCAGCACGCTAACCGCTACACTACTGCTCACCACTTTCCGTAGACACACACATACACACACATATATATAGAACGCCAACCGAGGTTACTTTTTCTCCCCCCCACTCGCCAGAGCAGTCGATATCTTTGCTTTCAGCCCCCCCCCCGCTCCCTTCCACCCCACCCCCCTCCAACTCGCTTACCCCATTCCCAGATCTATGCGCGTGTATCACTTTCAATCAAGCGCTCTGATGCTGCCAATCAAGTCATTGATATTGGGGGGGGGTGGGGGGTGGGGGGGCGAATGGCTTGCGCGTGTGTGGCCACCCATGCAGCGGTTCGAGGGGGCGAACCAGACCCGAGTTCGATTCCCGCCCGTGGCCACCAACTCCCAATGCTGGCCACCCACCCACCCACCCTCTTCCCCCCTTCGTGTGCTGTGCCGGCCTGCATGGGCGCTGCCAGCTAACAGCACTTGCCCCAACAGGCCTAATGAGGCTATACGGGTGATCTTTGTCTGTGTGTGTGTATGTGTGTGTCTTTGCGTATGGGGAGCGGTAGTGTAGTGGTTAGCGCGCTACGCTATGAACCTGGCGACCCGGGTTCGATTCCCGCTCACGGCTAACACCAGTGACGATTATCTGAACCGGTCCTGGGCCTCCCCTAGGTCGACTCAGCCTTAAACGAGTACCCGGTACGGTGTGTAAACATCGCCACTGGGGAAACAAAGGCGGTCGGGCGTGGTGCTGGCCACCCACCCCCTCGTTCGTGTACCGTTCCGGCCTTCATAGGTGCTCGCTAACAGCACTTGCCCCTACAGTCTGCTAAGGCTATACGGGGGATCTTTATCTTTGTATTTGTTTTTGCGTAGCGAGCTTTCCCCATCAATAATTCACGCGCGAGTGAGTGCGGGTTCCCGGAAGCGGACACGTGTGTGACTACACCCACTCACCCTCCATCTCTCCCTTTCGTCTCCGCTCTCATCTCTCATCTCATCTCTCTCTAATCTGCCTCGCTCTACTCCATGTTCAGTTCGACCCTCTCTCACATCCACATCCTGGCACATTCTCTTCCCCCACAAATAAGGGGGGTGGGTGGGTGGGTGTTTGATCACACCACGAAAGCTGCGCACGGTCTAACCCCCAAGCCGCGTTCCACCGCACAAACTAACCCCGATGCGCCAAACGAAAAGTTCAAAACTCCTCCGGCGGTTGTGCTGCTGCTGCTACTGTGCAGAACGAGAGAGAGCGAGAGGTGGGGCTTTACATAAAGCGAAGTTTAAAAATGTAAATAAAAAAAAAATTACGAAATGATGAACGAAGCAAGGTGCCGAATACACCGAGCATCTTCTTGTTTCCACTGATCGTAAAAAAAAAGAGACCGGAGCGAGGCAATGGCCCAGATCCACAAACGCGAAGGGAGACATCGCGACGATGACGATGCCCTCCGCCTACTCCTGACGCCGGCTGTCTGCTGGCTTGACCACCTGTGGTGGTTTCTCTGCGTCTACATCTTGAGCCATTCTACAAGGAGGGAGGGAGAGAGCGAGAAGACGATCCCACTCACCTATCATCGATCACCCATTTCTCCCCGCTACCATTTCTCTTCTTCTACGTCTGCATCTGTCTCGTATCGCTCGTGAAGGACAGAGATTGTCTCTCTCCCTGTCATCACTTATCTGCTTTCTCTCTCTCTCTCTCCAATGTCTCTCTTTTTTTTCTCTTCGTATCTCTCTTTCCTCTCTCATTGTCCATCTCTCGCTATCTCTCTCCCTCGTTCGCTCTCCCTCTCATGTCTCTCTCTCCGGCTTGTGCATTTCCTGCGGTGCCAAGGAGGATCTGCCCCACCAGTACTTACGCTGCCAGCGGCTCAAACCCAATGTTCCGCCTTTTGGGGGACATCTTCAGGAAACTGGGGGTGCCCTTCTACAACAGCAGCTTCGTATATGGGGTGGTACCTTACTTGGCTAACAAGCGCCATGGCCTCGCCATCTTCGCCTGTGCTCAGGCGAAGATGGCGGTGTACAGAACGAGGAGAAAGATGCTGGAAGGTGACACTGACGGCTGCTGTGTATTTGGAGTTTGCGTGTCTCATCTCTCTCGTCATCATCACGGTGGCTAGGAGACGTTAACTACCTCACCTGGTATACAGGAGGTCGTGGGTTCGATCCTGACCCTGACGATGCCTGCTGTATATTTGGAGTTTGCGTGTCTCTCTCTCTCATCTCATCATCACGGTGGCTAGGAGATGTTAACTACCTCGCCTGGTATACAGGAGATCGTGGGTTCGATCCTGACCTTGACGATGCCTGCTATATATTTGGAGTTTGCGTGTCTCTCTTTCTCTCATCATCATCACGGTGGCTAGGAGACGTTAACTACCTCGCCTGGTGTACAGGAAATCGTGGGTTCGATCCTGACCCTGACGCCTGCTGCTGTGTATTTGGAGTTTGCGTGTCTCATCTCTCTCATTATCATCACGGTGGCTAGAAGATGTTAACTATCTCGCCTGGCATACAGGAGGTCGTGGGTTCGATCCTGACCCTGACGATGCCTGCTATATATTTGGAGTTTGCGTGTCTCTCTCTAACTCTATCTCTGCCCTCGTGGTCGCGTGGATTTTTCTCCGGGTCCTCCGGTATTTTCCCCTCCACATTCAGGATCAACAGCAGGTGCGTCGATATTATTTGGCTGCAATGCGTTTGTAGCCGGGTCTCTTCTGAAAAATAAAGAAGCTATATAGCTCAGTGGGCCTTACCTGGTAAATAAAAATAAAAAAAATAGTTCAGTATAGTTGTATGTTCAATACTGCAATGCAAATGTAAGGGGGGAAAAACGACATAGGAGCCGATATCGGGGTAGCGTGATTCCGTGAGATCTGTTTTCGCAAATGGAAGCGTTTGTCATCTAGTTGACGGCGCAATCAGCCGGTCACAAGAGCCCCCCCCGCCCCCCCCCCTGCTCCCCCACCACCCTCAACCCTCCCGGAGCGAGAAATCCACGAGCGAAATTGAGTTGGAATTTCCTTCATTTGTTGTCCATCAACAAACACGCGGGCTCCTGACACGAGGGGGGGGGGGCTGGCTCAGGCACGAGATGGCCATGAAAACGATTGATGGCTGTCCTGACGCCTCTAACGGATATCTATAATCACGTATAATTATAATTTTTGTCATGGTTCTTTTTAAACACAGGGCTGATGACATCGCCTTTGCTATATTTTAAGACCCGAAGCAGGAAGACCTTCACGATTCTGGCAAATCGCCCGACGAAGCTTGCTGTGGTCGCCAACGAAACGTCGTACTCGGGTTCTAAATGGTGTTGGTTTACTCTCCAACACACCGGGGGTGCTGAAGTAGTTTACTACGTTTTGTTCATGTGACACGCCTTACTCGCTGTCGCTGTGTCGGGTGGTGACGGGTTTAACGACACATTTTTTTATATTTACGCGATATCATCCCAAAGCAAAAAAACCTTCATAACGAATGAAAATGGTCGCGACAGCCTACGACTGCCACGCGATTGCAAAGGGCTGTAGTTTGTCTCCCACGACGTTGGCAGGTTAACGGTGGCAGTCGTGTAAATACTCTTAGGTTTTTTCGGTGAAGTCACGTAGGTAAAAAATAAAAATAAATAATAAAAATAAAATAAATAATAAACCACGACGTTTCGGAGGCAACACAAGTCTCCATCATCAGGTGGGACCTACGTGACTTTACCGAAAAAACCTAAGAATATGAATAAGGTGGGACCGTCACAGCTAAATTCCGATGGGTATTACCTTGTAATCTCGGCATCTTTTGAGGAAGGCCAGCGTCTCGAGAAGCTGTGACTTCTTGTCTCGTTGTCTGTTAAAAACTCTAACAGATCTGTGAAATTCCTCCCCGTAGACGGTATTAATTCTAGATTCTAAGCTTTCGTGACTGCAAGGATTCATACTCTTAGGTTTTTACGGTAAAGTCACGTAGGTAACGTCGTGATTTATTATTTATTTGATTTATTTATTTATGTCTTACCTACGCGACTTTACCGAAAAAACCTAAGAGTATGAATCCTTGCAGTCACGAAAGCTTCAAATCTAGAGTCGTGTTCAAGTTCAAGTTCATTGATTAGGAATAGCCCTGCGAGCCATTTGGCTCTTGAATCGGGTGCAACCGCAACAAACAAAAAACAAAAACATGAACAAAAAAAATCTTAAAGTGAATATGTGACTGAGTGCAAACAGAAAATCCAAGAAAAGACAGCAAAATATTGCAGAAAAAAACACCGTACACCAATGCAGTGTGCAAAAATCCCAGTGGGATGCAAGTCAACAAATGTAGCCACGTGAATGCCCAATGGATGGTGTCAATCTGAGAAGATGCCATAGGCCCCTAGAATAGGTTGGAGTTAGTGAACGTAGAACAGCCATGCTGCAGCTGTCCGACTACGGAGCCGTGCCTGACGACGCAACCTTCCATTTGTGCTCAAACGAACTATGAATCAGCTGACTCATCTCTCACCGGCTCGGCACGATCTCTCCCCCCACCCACTCTCACGTGGGCTGTCAGAGGTGATGGGCTCGTAGGAACATTGCACTCACGAGCTGAGCTTTGGTTAACACCTGCGCGCGCGTGTGTGTACATTAAACTTTCTTCGCTCCGATTTAAAGCTTTCGTGACTGCAGGGATTCATCTTCTTGGTTCTTTCGGTAAAGTCACGTAGAAGGGAAGTAATAAAATAATAAAAATAAAACATAATAAAATAATTCTCATTTTATTATGTTTTATTTTTATTATTAATAAAATAATTCTCATTTTATTATGTTTTATTTTTATTATTTTATTACTTCCCTTCTACGTGACTTTACCGAAAGAACCAAGAAGATGAGTTCCTTCGCTCCGTATGTAGCCAACCGCGCTTTTTGGAGGTGCGGGAAAAGGACAACAAGCTAATCACAAAAAGCGGTTCTAAAGAAACGAGGTTGTCAAGCTAGATGATGATGGTGATTTACGAGTGCATAGCTCCCAGTGGCTTTCCGATATCGGAAGGGAAGAGCGTTCCAGACGGCCGCAGCAGCAGCGCATCCGCTGGAAGAGGGGAAGGGCGCCTTGACAGCTTAAATATACCCAGCTTAAATAGACGCTCCAAGCGTGGTGGTGTTTCATTCAGACGCTGTCTCCCCGACAGACCTGGTCTTCACCTGAGGACGGCTGCTTGCGTTGTGGCCGAAACGTCGTGAGAATTATTTTATTATGTTTTATTTTTATTATTTTATTACTTCCCTTCTACGTGACTTTACCGAAAGAACCAAGAAGAAAAAAGGTCAATGGCTCCTTGATGTTATTACTCTACCCGACGATCTGACCGAAAGGAAAGGAAAAGACGATTGCTCCGTTGTGAGCACGACACGTTTAGAATTCTCAATTTACCTACAATACATTCTTTCTAGATTTGAAGCTTTCGTGACTGCAAGGATTCATATTTTTTATTTTACTTTTATTAATTAAAAATTTTTACCTACGTGACTTTACTGAAAAAACCTAAGAATACAATCGATTCATTCATTCTAATCGATTCCTATGGAGGTGGCGTGTTGGGCGTGGGGTGAGTGGGGGTTTAGAGTCGGGCAATTCCAAGCAGTGGTTCTTACCCGGAGGTACCCGCACCTTTGAGGGTACACGTGGCAATACCCCGGGGTGTGGGAGAGGTACGTCTGGTGATTTATAAATGCATCACATTCTATCACACACGAGAGTCATTGGTGAACAAGCACGCGTGAATCTTATTCATATTCTTTGGGTCTTTCGGTAAAGTCACGTAGATAGGTTCAAAGAAATTAACACAAAAAACTACGACGTTTCGATCGCAACACAAGCGGTCGTCATCAGGAAAAATTAACCCGTAAAAACAAAGTTTTTCACTCTAAATCCTTTATATGCGTGGCGGCTAGAGTCCTCTCGTCCTCTGGTTTGAGATGGCTGCCACCTATGGGTCAGATGATTGTCTGGCAGCATTAAGCAATTGGTAATTAAATATTTTAAAACATTTCCCTAAACAGTGTAAAATTTTGGAAATTTTTTTCACGAAAATTAATTGTCACGCACAACGAGTCTGTGTGCAAAATGTCAGCTCGATTGGATAACGGGAAGTGGGTTAAAAAACGACCGAAATATTTGCACGGTCGTAAGCAAGCAAGCAAGCACCGCAAGCACGCAAGCAAGCAAGTAAGCGAACTTAATATAAAGGATTTAAAAAGGCGGTTCGCTTCTAAAGGCAAACTGTGTAATTCTTCCACTATAAAACAATTACGATACAATTCTAATCGATAGGGTAACCTCGAGCGACGTAGAGGTACCTTACCGGACGCATCGATCGTAAACACAGTGTGGCTTTGCAAGAGCGACCAGTGAGCGAGAAACACGAAATTTACGGCCCGCGAGCGAATGCGCCCGTTGAGTGTTCTACTTTGCTCGCTCAGCCAAGTTAGGTGACTCTCACGAAAACGGACGCTTGGTTAAAATGTTGCCGTTCGCTGTTCGTACGTTTATTTCTCAGACAGACAGGATGCTGGGGCAGGCGAAGGGAGGGGGGTTGGTTACTCAGTTGAAACAGAATTCAAGAAGGTGGTGGTAAATAGTGGTGACTATTTACGCGGTCGATAACAGCGGCAGTTACACTCGCCGGCGTTGTAATTACCAAGAGAAATGATGGCAAATCGTACCGATGAATGTTTTGGTTTGTTTTTCGATTCGGCCCACATTTCCACCCTCTAACGCCCTCAATTAGCGTTCCTGATTCTCGGCGGCGTCCAAAACTCGCGTGTTGCAGACTGAATTCGTGAATAGGGGAACGGATGCGAATATCAGCTGTCGTCTCATAGCGGAAAGGCGGTGAGTGTCGCTTGTTCACTCCGTGATTTAGGGAAGCCACTGAAGCTATGTGCTCTTAAACCAAGATTGAGAACTAATTTGCTTATAACTGCTTGTTGTTGTTCTTTGGTTCTTTCGGTAAAGTCACGTATAAAGATAAAATAATCAATTGAATACTAGCATACGACGTTTCTATTGCAACACAAGCAATCATGATCAGGTATAAATGAAATAGAAACACAAATCTAGTACACTTAGAAATGTAATGTAATACAACAGAGAGTCGGATAACATAACCGTCAACACCCTACCTGGTTGATTACGTTCTTCCTGAGAATGCTCTGTGATATCTGTCTCTACTTATATGTCTGTCTATATGTCTCTGGTTCTGTGTTTTATCTATCTCTCAAATTTAGCATTATCAGGAAGAACGTAATCAACCAGGTAGGGTGTTGACTGTTATGTTATCCGACTCTCTGTTGTATTACATTACATTTCTAAGTATACTAGATTTGTGTTTCTATTTCATTTATACCTGATGATGATTGCTTGTGTTGCAATCGAAACGTCGTATGCTAGTATTTAATTTATTATTTTCTCTTTATACGTGACTTTACCGAAAGAACCAAAGAGTAATTCCTGCAGTCACGAAAGCTCCAAATTAAGTCTGCTTGTCGTTGTTCCCGGCACCTCCGATTGGCACGGTTGGCTACGTACGGTGCGAAAGAAGTTGAACAAGCACACACGTGCATGGAAACCGTACGAACGTACAAACATAACACGAGGTTTGCCTACCAAACCCCGCCTGCGTTCAACAGATGAGCCATTCTCTCGTGAACATAAAACAGCTAGCGTGGGAGACGAGAGGTGAAGAGTTCTCAGCCAGGAGTGTGAACGAGAGCGAATAAGCTTGGGATTAGACCGAGAGAGATGCACACAGAGAGAGGAGCACTGCGTGGCCCAAAAGTCAGGGCACGTTGGAGCCATTTAATTGATTGGAACACTGTGGAATTCACACATTTTGTAATTGTTTATTCTTAAAGTTAATTCTTTTTATACATGTTTTTTCATTATTAATAACATAGTTTTATTATTCTTCCATTTCAGATGGCGTTTAAAACTGGGACGCATTTATCTTTCTGTTTTTTATCACCAAAGACGAATCAGTTCAATAAGTTGCATTTTTTCTTGCACGTATGCTAAGGAAGGCAGCTGCACTCCTATTGAGGGTATAGTTACCGGGGTGGATAAGAGCATAGAATATGGATCAGAGCAGTTTTGCAACAAATAAAATAGGCTCCTACCCCTTCCAGCAATAGCACAGGAGGTGTTAAGATGTTGAGACACCAAACAGACACACCTATCTTCTTGGTTCTTTCGGTAAAGTCACGTAGAAGGGAAATAATAACATAATAAACGTTAAACATAATAAAATACAATTCTCACAACGTTTCGGCCACAACGCAAGCAGCCGTCCACAGGTGAAGAACAGGTCACACCTATTGCAAGGCATCGTCGAGTCTGCATTAACCGGGCATCATGCTTGTGTAATGACTTCGGAGACACGGACTGTACAGGGTTTTTTTATTTACAATACGATCTCTTCACAGCGTCGACTCGATGAACAGAGACGACCTGAGGACATAGCGACAACTGACGATATAGCGACGACAGCGACGACCCCGACTACCACGGCAGCCCTCGCTTCTCGCCCCTTTTAACCCCCAGCGTGGCCCAAGCCTCCGCCCCCTCGCCACGACCCTCTTCTCGAACTCTCTCGCAGGTTCCTGAAGATCCCAGATCGTTGCCCTAATTGTTCCCTGGCCTAGTTACTCCCACTCGTGGCCGCCAGTCCCCTGTTACCACACCTGTAGTTACCCCACGTGGCCGCCAGTCCCCTGTTACCACACCTGTAGTTACCCCACGTGACCACCAGTCCCCTGTCCACACACCTGTAGCTACCACACGTGGCCGCCAGTCCCCTGTTACCACACCTGTAGTTACCCCACGTGACCACCAGTCCCCTGTTACCACACCTGTAGTTACCCCACGTGACCACCAGTCCCCTGTTACCACACCTGTAGCTACCACACGTGGCCGCCAGTCCCCTGTTACCACACCTGTAGTTACCCCACGTGACCACCAGTCCCCTGTTACCACACCTGTAGTTACCCCACGTGACCACCAGTCCCCTGTTACCACACCTGTAGTTACCACACGTGACCACCAGTCCCCTGTTACCACACCTGTAGTTACCATACGTGACCGCCAGTCCCCTGTTACCACACCTGTAGTTACCCCACGTGACCACCAGTCCCCTGTTACCACACACTGTAGTTACCCCACGTGACCACCAGTCCCCTGTCCACACACCTGTAGCTACCACACGTGGCCGCCAGTCCCCTGTTACCACACCTGTAGTTACCACACGTGGCCACCAGTCCCCTGTCCACACCTGTAGCTACCACACGTGGCCGCCAGTCCTCTGTTACCACACCTGTAGTTACCACACGTGACCACCAGTCCCCTTCCACACCTGTAGCTACCACACGTGGCCGCCAGTCCCCTGTTACCACACCTGTAGTTACCACACGTGACCACCAGTCCCCTGTCCACACACCTGTAGCTACCACACGTGGCCGCCAGTCCCCTGTTACCACACCTGTAGTTACCCCACGTGACCACCAGTCCCCTGTTACCACACCTGTAGTTACCACACGTGACCACCAGTCCCCTGTCCACACACCTGTAGCTACCACACGTGGCCGCCAGTCCCCTGTTACCACACCTGTAGTTACCCCACGTGACCACCAGTCCCCTGTTACCACACCTGTAGTTACCACACGTGACCACCAGTCCCCTGTCCACACACCTGTAGCTACCACACGTGGCCGCCAGTCCCCTGTTACCACACCTGTAGTTACCCCACGTGACCACCAGTCCCCTGTTACCACACCTGTAGTTACCACACGTGACCACCAGTCCCCTGTCCACACACCTGTAGCTACCACACGTGGCCGCCAGTCCCCTGTTACCACACCTGTAGTTACCCCACGTGACCACCAGTCCCCTGTTACCACACCTGTAGTTACCACACGTGACCACCAGTCCCCTGTCCACACACCTGTAGCTACCACACGTGGCCGCCAGTCCCCTGTTACCACACCTGTAGTTACCCCACGTGACCACCAGTCCCCTGTTACCACACCTGTAGTTACCACACGTGACCACCAGTCCCCTGTCCACACACCTGTAGCTACCACACGTGGCCGCCAGTCCTCTGTTACCACACCTGTAGTTACCCCCGTGACCACCAGTCCCCTGTTACCACACCTGTAGTTACTACACGTGACCACCAGTCCCCTGTATTGTCCACACACCTGTAGTTACCACACGTGGCCGCCAGTCCCCTGTACTGTGCACACACCTGTAGTTACCACACGTGACCACCAGTCCCCTGTACTGTCTCCACACCTGTAGTTACCACGTGACCACCAGTCCCCTGTACTGTCTCCACATCTGTAGTTACCACACGTGACCTCTAGACCGCGCACTGTCTCTACGCTTGCATTGAAACGAATGCGTTTTCAGTTTAATGTACGCCACTGCCCTTCGAAACTGATTGGCCAAGACCAGAACTCCAGCGCCCTGCTGCATTGCCTCGTCTCACCCACCGGGTGTTGGGCGAACGGTACAAAGGCAATGCAGATGTCAAGGCGGTTGTGAGCAGTTCTATATACACGGGGGCATTGGAGACGAGGCCATCGCTGGTGTAGAAAAATCATACTTATTGGTTCTTTCGGTAAAGTCACGTAGAAGGAAAATAATAAAATAATAAAAAAAAACATAATAAAATAATTCTCACGACGTTTCGGCCACAACGCAAGCAGCCGTCTTCAGGTGGAGAACAGGTCTGTCGAGAAGGCAGAATCTGACTACGTGACTTTACCGAAAGAACCAAGAAGATGAATCCCTGCAGTCACGAAAGCTTTAAATCGAAACAAATCACACTCTTTGTTTTTTTCGGTAAAGTCACGTAGGTAAAAAAATTGAAAATAAAATAATAAAAAATCACGACGTTTCGGAGGCAACACAAGTCTCCGTCATCAGGTGG
Organism: Lethenteron reissneri; assembly: GCF_015708825.2. Classification (NCBI taxonomy): domain Eukaryota; kingdom Metazoa; phylum Chordata; class Hyperoartia; order Petromyzontiformes; family Petromyzontidae; genus Lethenteron; species Lethenteron reissneri. The sequence continues at coordinate 12,878,524 of NC_083791.1, forward strand.
GACCGTCACAGCCAGATTTGCTGCATCAAGTGAGGCTACTTGATACAGCAAATCTGTATCAAGTAGCCGTCACAGCCAGATTTGCTGTATAAAGTGAGGCTACTTGATACAGCAAATCTGGCTGTGACGGTCCCACCTGATGACGGAGACTTGTGTTGCCTCCGAAACGTCGTGATTTATTATTATTTTATTTTATTAATTTCAATTTATTTTTTTACCTACGTGACTTTACCGAAAAAAACTAAGAGTATGAATCCTTGCAGTCACAAAAGCTTCAAATCTAGAAGTAGACAAATCAGTTTCCTAGGACAGTTGCGTATATCTTACCACAAGCATGATGTGTGATTAACGCAGATGTGATGCCTTGCAGTAGGTGTCTGAACATCTGTAGTTGTTGCCTGACGGGGTAACGGCTATTCTTCTTGTCGTCGTCTTGATACCGACAACAACAACGAAAAATGGTCACATAGAAAAAGAGCAAGTTAATCCGGAATACCTTTTACTCGGGTGTATAACTTGATGATGACAATCAACAG
>NC_083791.1:12879559-12917545 GCF_015708825.2 Lethenteron reissneri
TGCTAACCGGGACTTTGACAGCACTGCAATGCGCGCGAGCGAGTGTGCGCGCGCGTGTGTTTTTGTGGTGTTTTGTGTGTGTGTGTGTTGTGTGTGGTTTGTGTGTGCGCGCGTATGTTGTATGCGCGCGCGTGTTGTGTGCGCGTGTGTGTGTGCGCGTTCGTGTGCGCGTGTGTGTGCGGGCGCGTGTGTGTGCGCGTGTGCGCGTGTGTGTACCGCGTGTTTATGTGTGCGCGTTCGTGTGCGCGTGTGTGTGTGCGCGCGTTCGTGTGCGTGTGTGTGTGCGCGTGTGTGTGTGCGCGTGTGTGTGTGTGCGTGTGTGTGTGTGTGCGTGTGTGTGTCGCTACTCGACACGAGTTCAATACAGTCACGAAAATGATGGTGGCGGTGATGCTGATTGATGGGAATGACCTTTCACAATCAAGGTCAACGATCCCCCGTCAATGTTTAAAACAACTGTTGAGGCACCTGTGAAGGCCCGCACTGTGGCACACGAGGGGGTGGGTGGCCAGCACTACACCCGGTCGCCTTTGTCTCCCCCAGTGGCGATGTTTACACACCGCACCGAGTACTCATTTGAGGCTGAGTCGACCTAGGTGAGGCCCAGGACCGGTTAATATTATCGTCAATGGTGTTGGTGGCCGTGAGCGGGAATCGTCGTCGGATCATCGCCGGGTTCGTAACCACCACCAACGTTCCCACTTCAACGATACGAAACCTTTTTTTATTTTACCAGGTAAGGCCCACTTAGCTATAATAGCTATTTTTCGGAAACGACCTGGCCACAAACGATAGCTCAAAGAAGTGGCTTATCACGTGCACATTTAGAGCAGCAGCTAAATATTTTAAACGCAAATTCCTAAATGTGGAGGGAAAAAACCGGGGGACCCGGAGAAAACTCCACGCGACCATTGGGCGAGAGACACCTTAAACTCCAAATACACAGCAGCAGGCGTCAGGGTCGGGATCGAACCCACGCCCTCCTGTATACCAGGCGAGGTAGTTAACATCTCCTAGCCACCGTCATGATGATGACGACAGATACGCAAACTCCAAATATACAGCAGCAGGCGTCAGGGTCGGGATCGAACCCACGACCTCCTGTATACCAGGTGAGGTAGTTAACATCTCATCGCCACCGTCACGATGATGAGCGACAGATACGCAAACTACAAATATACATCAGGCGTCAGGGTCGGGATCGAACCCACGACCTCCTGTATACCAGGCGAGGTAGTCAACATCTCTAATCCACCGTGGCGCCATTCACTCAGCCTCCCTCTCCTGCACCCTCCCCCTCTCTCTCCGTCCACCCCGCCCCTTCATTCACCTCTCAAACACAAAACACAAATCATCTTCCATGGGGTGTGCGCGAGACGACCGCCTCCATGGAGACAATTAAACCCCATCTCGCCCCGAGGCTTCCTCGAGATACCGGGGGTGCCGTAATTGAATTTTGCGTTGCATTCCCTATCCCCCATCACCACCGCCCACCCCCTCTCTCCCACATTGTCGTCACTTGAAGCGAGATGCGATCCTGAAGGGAGACCCAAGCGCGTGTTTATCTTGGCAAAGTGTCCACCTCGCACCGTCACGGTGCTCGCCTGGAAGAAGGGCGCCGCGGTGGCTAGGAGATGTTAACTACCTCGCCTGGTATGCAGGAGGTGGTGGTTCGATCCCGACCCTGACGCCTCCTGCTGTGTATTTGGAATATGCGTCTTTCTCTTTCTCTCATCATCATCATCATCATCACGGTGGCTAAGAGATGTTAACTACCTCGCCTGGTATGCAGGAGGTGGTGGGTTCGATCCCGACCCTGACGCCTGTTGCTGTATATTTGAAGTTTGCGTGTCTCTCCCTCTCATCATCATCACGGTGGCTAGGAGATGTTAACTACCTCGCCTGGTATGCAGGAGGTCGTGGGTTCGATCCCGACCCTGACGCCTGCTATGTATTTGGAGTATGCGTCTCTTTTTTCTCATCATCATCACGGTGGCTCGGAGATGTTAACTACCTCGCCTGGTTTCCAGGAGGTCGTGGGTCCGATCCCGACCCTGTCGACGCCTGCTGTATATTTGGAGTTTGCGTCACTCTCTCATCATCACGGTGGCTAGGAGATGCTAACTCCCTCGCCTGGTATGCAGGAGGTCGCTGGGTTTCGCATCCTAACATTGACGCTGCTGATGTATTTGGAGTAACTCCTTGCCGGCAATAAAACAGGTTTACAGATGTAAGTGCGGGCGTAAACGGCCTCGCGGATATGACGTCTCGGGGGGAGGAGTTAGGTCACGTGGGACGAGAGGGATCAAGTCTTAAGGGGAGAAACCGGAAGAAGAGGAGGACAGAGTTGGAGACAGAGATAGAGTGAGGACCACGCAGGGCGGAGGTTGGAGAGTGGCGTAGATCGCCACACACACAGGATAAGACTCGGCATGCCGTGCTGGCCCAGCGGTGACCGAGCACGGAGGAACGGGAGAGCCGGGTGAGGCTGCAGTGAGGCAGCCGGAGGCCTGCACGAGGAGATCAGCAGCGGAGCTGCATCAGAGTGGAGTGAGAGGCTACGGGAGCGACGGCAGCATCGGGCTGCCAAGCGGGGAGTCTCTGAGAGAGAGCCGTGTGGGACAAGTGTAAAGAACCCGAATAAGGACAACGAAAGACAGACACAGTGATTGAGTCCTTTATTACACAGATGTTCAAACACCGAACAAAAACCTTTTTGCAAGGAATCACTTTGCTACTGGCAGCCAAGGTCCCCATGTTGTATGTTTGGAGTTTGCGTGTCTCTCTCTCATCCTGTGCCCCCCCCCACTCTCCAGCAGAGGGGGAGGGCGTGGATGTGCAGGGGGTGCCCTGCCAAGCAAAGGGGCGTCAGAGCCCGGAGTGACATGCGCATCGGACACTAGCAGTGAGACGGTGGCGATGTTGTGCGGATGGTGGGTGGTAAATGTGTCGTTCTTCTCTACCCCTATTTAATACCCGGGTCACGTGGTACGCTTCAGCCAATCCTCGTTAGCCTTCATCGAATCTTCCAGGCTCCCTCGTCGCCTCCCGGGACCACGCCCCTGACTCATCTCCCGATTGACTGAGGCCAAAGCCAGCAGAACCAATCTCCCTAGCTGTCACCTCTCCATCACGTCAGGGCCATGCCCCCAGGCTTCACCCCATTGGCTGTAAACTAGGACCGGCAGAGCCAATCACCATGACGAGTTGTGATCCGTCAGTGAGCCGGATATAGCCTCATATTACACCATAAAGGCTGACATACTGGAAATACTCCAGCTCAATTGCCGCTGGAGGAAATAAAATTATAAAAGTCAAAAGTCTCCCTGTGGCCCCGTGGATTTGTCTCCTGGTCCTCCAGATTATTTTGTCCCCTTCCAAACATTCGCAAGCATTCGTTTCGAGTAATTCGGCTGCCATAAATAAATGTCCACACGACGAAACGCCGTTTCGTCGAGCTCTCTCGTTCGTGATAGCCAGGTCGCTTGTGAAAACGAGCTACCCGAAAATAGTTGAGTTGAATCGTTTAGTAAGCTCGCGCAAGACGAGCGGCAAATCATTGAAGCAAATCATTCCCCACCGAGCGACTTATGTTCTCGGCAGCTCTCTAATTAGCGATAATTATCATGCGCTATGAAGAATATCAAGGGCTTGAGTATATTTTTTGTAGTTGTGGCTGTACACCACTGCCAACGCATGCGTGTATCACCAATTAATGTGTTGGTAAAAACACGAGATAACTATCCTCCCGTGTAGCCTAAACAGACTGTTGGGGCAAGCGCTGTCAGAGTGTAACACCCGCGAAGGCCGACACGGAGCACGAGGTGGGTTGGGTGGTCAGAACCACGCCCGGCCGTCTTTATCTCCCCAGTGACGATGTTGACTACCCGCTGCACCAGGTACTCATTTGAGGCCGAGTCGACCCAGGAGAGGCCCAGGATGGGTTTAGATAATCGTCACTGGGTGTTGGTCGTGAGCGGAAATCGAACTCGAATCGCCGGGTTCGTAGCGCAGCGTAGCGCTAACCGCTACACCATCGCCCCTCCCCACACACACGGACACACACGGACGCACATGGACCACAGGGACACACACGGACGCACACAGACACACAGGGACACACACAGACACACACGGACGCACACGGACACACACGCACACACACACGGACAAACACAGGGACCACACAGGGACACACAGGGCACACACAAGGACACACGGACACACACGGACACACAGGGACACACACGCGACACACAGGACACACACGGACGCATATGGACACACACGGACAGACAGGACACACACGGACACACACAGGGACACACAGGGACAACCACGGACACACACGAACACACACGGACACACACAGGGACACACACGGACACACACAGGGACACACACGGACACCACGGACACACACAGGGACACACAGGGAAACACACGGACACACAGGGACACACACGGACACACACGAACACACACGGACACACACAGGGACCGACACGGGACACACACGGACACACACGGACACAACAGGGACACACGGACACACAGGGACAGACAGGGACACACACGGACACACACGGACACACAGGGACGCATATGGACACACACGGACACACACAGGCACACACACGGACACACAGGGACACACACGGACACACACGGACACACAGGGACACACACGGACGCATATGGACACACACGGACAGACAGGGACACACACAGACACACACGGACACACAGGGACACACACGGACACACAGGGACACAGACGGACACACACGGACAGACACGGACACACACGGACACACAGGGACACACACGGACACACACGGACACACAGGGACACACACAGACACACACGGACACACAGGGACACACACGGACACACAGGGACACACACAGACACACACGGACACACAGGGACACACACGGACACACAGGGACACACACGGGGACACACGGACACACAGGGACACACACGCACACACACTGACAGACACGGACACACACGGACACATGTTTCAGGTAAAAAAAGAGCTGCTGCTGATCTTGCTTCGTCAATCACGATTTGAAATCGAGATGACATTTTCTTGCATCCGTGTTTCCTTACACCAATCCATTGGTGTTAGTGGGGGAGGGGAGGGGGAGGGTGGGGGGAGGGGGGCACCCCTTTAGCTACTTGGGGCTCAAAACATTCGCTTGGTTTTGTTGTTGTTGTTGTTGTTTTTGTTGTTGTTGAAATCAAGCGCTGCCATTGCTCCCGGCGTGTCATCCACGAATTCCCTCGCGCGTTGCCTTGCGTCGACTTCTCCCTCCTCCTCCTCCTCGGCTCTTTGGGTTTCACCACCTCGGGGATATTTGCCTCCGCCACCTGTTTGGCTACAGAACCCGACACCACCTCGGCTCGGCAATCCGTGCACGAGGGGTGGTGGTGGTGGGGGTGGTGGTGGTGGGGGTGGTGTTGGTGGTGGTGGTGGAGGTGGTGGTGGGGGGTGGTGGTGGTGGTGGTGGTGGAGGTGGTGGTGGGGAGGACAAACACGCACGGCTGACGGGGGATGACTATTTCATTGAACCCAAAAAGAACAGGGACCATCTGTCGCTAATTGTATATTTCTCTTTTGTAATGACTATTATTACGTAAAATATATTAGCTATTTTATCTCATGCCTGTATGTGGCACCTTCAAGGAATACACAAAGCTGCCACGTCTAGCCTCACAGAGTGCCTGTTATGAAAGACAAATACAAAGAATCCCCGTATAGCCTTTAACAGACAGTTGGGACAAGTGCTGTTAGCGAGCACCTATGATGGCCGGAACGGCACACGAGGGGGTGGGTGGTCAGCACCACGCCCGGCCGCCTTTGTGTCCCTAAGTAGCGAATGTTTACACACTGCACCAGGGTACTCATTTGAGGCTGAGTCGACCCCAGCGAGGCCTAGGATCGGTTCAGATAATCGTCACCGGCGTTGGCCGTGAGTTAGATTCGAACCCGGGTCGCAGGGTTCGTAGCGCAGCGTAGCGCTAACCGCTGCACCGCCGCTCCACCCCCTGAGAACTCATTCACAAAGCGAATATCCCGTCTTGTGAAAGGACGTCTCCAAGCGTGTGTCTCCCCTAGGCTGACTCAGCCTTCAATCGATACCTGAGCGCGGGGTGCAAGCATCGGCACGGGGGGGGGGGGGATACAGAATTCAGACGACCGTGGTCCAAGCCACAACAACCGCTTAGCCCCCTTTCAAAAGCCTCAATCGGCGGCTCGCTCACAGCGCTTTGCCCCGATAGTCTGCTAAAGGGTGTACGGGAGGACGGGTCTTTGTATGTGTAGATGTGTGGCTATCTGTGGCTGTGCCGGAGAAACTAAGAGAGGGCTGATCGATGCCTCGGTTAAGCCAAGGGACCGCTCCCAAATGGTCAACCCATATTGTCATGCATGCTGATGATCGGGTAATTGCTGCTCACTCCGAGAGGGAGTTAGAGGCAATCAGAGGCGAGGGCCTCACCGCCCCCCCCCCTCCTCCCACCACCAACACAAAGTTGATGCCTGGGAATGTTACTTCATCACAAACTCAATCACTTCAACGCACCGTGAGCGATGGTGCAGGTTCTGCGGTGTGCTTATGACCGGCTCCGGATTTAGTAGTCGAAGTCTTGCTTTAAGTCAGTCGAGTGGCGTTATCTTGTCACCAGAATCAGAATATTGTATTGATACTGCAGGAGGAGGAATCCGAAGAGCTATAAAGCTCTTTGTCACAGATGTGCAGGAGGGGCGGGTAAGAGCGTTTCAACAACCAACACGGTAGCGGTGCAGAGCACGAGAGATTTTCGATTTAAAGCTTTCGTGACTGCAGGGATTCATATTCTTGGTTCTTTCGGTAAAGTCACATAGAAGGGAAATAATGAAATAATAAAAATAAAACATAATAAAATAAAAATACAAATACAAAAAAAATATATATATATAATTAATTTTTTTAAAATAAAAATAAAATAAAAGAAAAATATTCCGTTTTATTTTATTATTTTATTATTTCCCTTCGACGTGACTTTATCGAAAGAACCAAGAATATGAATTCCTGCGGTCACAAAAGTTTTAAGTCTAAACATCCCCATCCTACCGGGCAAAACCCTCTGCGGTATTAACTGAGCGGCCCATCATTTAGACATTTATGGTACCAAAGCAATCTGAATAATCTTAATGCGTTTTTCTAAATGTGGAGAGGGCCCGGAGAAAAAAATTGCACGCGACCACGGGGAGAACTTGGCTAACTCCAAATATATACAGCAGCAGCAGGCATCAGGGTCGGGATCGAACCCCCGAACTCCTGCACACCAGGCGAGGTAGTTAACATCTCACAACCGTGGCCCCCATTTAATAATTACACAACGTATTAATTCTAGATTTGAAGTGACTGCAAGGATTCATACTCTTAGTCTTTTCGGTAAAGTCACGTAGGTAAAAAAAAGAAATTAAAATTAATAAACATTTTTTTAAAAAAATCACGACGTTTCGGAGGCAACACAAGTCTCCGTCATCAGGTGGGACCGTCACAGCCAGATTTGCTGTATCAAGTGAGGCCAGATTTGCTGTATCAAGTGTGTTATTATTATTTTATTTTTTATTAATTTCAATTTAATTTTTTTACCTACGTGACTTTTACCGAAAAAAACTAAGAGTATACACAACGAATATTAGTTCAACTCGCATCATCAATTTCCACGCTTCGGAAAGGTGGTAAAACGACAGCAGAAAGTCCCCAGACCACCCCAAGACAATGCACAGTCCTTCAAAAAAAAAAAATTGTACATTAAAATTGAACGCTCAATACATTGCTCAGGATTACATTTACAAATCACATTGGCAAATGTGGCTGAATCCAGCACTAATCTTCTGCGTGAGTAACGCTGCGTGGAAGCTGCATGGCCAATCGCCCCATACGAAGCTCTCAGGCGCTTCTCCACCAAAGCTAAGTCCTCTTCCTCGCCACGATTGTGCAACGTGGACCCATTTACACGATCACCTGGTCTGTGGGCGATCCTTCTGGGTTCTAACCAGACGGGATTGTGCGAGGAGCTCACAGATCCTTGAAAGATCTCGACAGCGTCCCATCAGCGAGCTCCTCCGGCAGGCGAGACTGCGTTAGCTGTGTCGTGTAGCCCGCATGCCCAGCCATTGCATGCCCAAGTAGCTTCTGTTTGGCCGGGTAGATGAGGCTTAACGGGTCCGGCACGGGCTAGAGAAGAGATAGAGTGATGTGGTACAGGAGGACGTGGAGCTGAGTGGACTTGCCGCTGACTGGTACCAGCGGTGTCAAGATCGGCCTCTATGGAGGAGGCTCGTGAAGGACGCTACTGGGCAGTTGGAGGCAGTCGCCCTCCAACAACAACGGAGGGCGGAGGAGCGATGCTCACAACAACGAGTGGAGCGCCCGGCGTCTAAAACGTAGTAAATGTGGCACAATGGAGAGTACAGGTGGTGCATCTGCCAATCCCGAATACCTGGGTCCATCCCGTGACCGCTTGCCAGCCTTCGACACTTTGCGTGGCCTCAAGGTGCACGTAGCCTGGCACAAGCCCCGTGGTAACGTCACCGTCACCTGGTGGCGAATGACAGCTGTCGCTGTAGCGTCAGCTGTGTCGCAGTGGTTAGCGTGCAGCGCCACTCACCTGGTGACCCGAGTTCGATTCAGGGTCACCACCAACATCCCTAACGATTATTCGAGCCGGTCCTAGACCTCCCCTAGGTCGACTCAGCCTCAAAGATTACTTCGGGTGCGGTGTTCAAACATCGTGTGCCGTGCCGGCCATAATAGGTGCTCGCCAACAGCGCTTGCCCCAACAGCCTGTTACAGGCTACATGTGGGAAGAGGGAGGACATTTACCATCGCCTGTGAGTGTCACTGCACGTGTCTCCATCGGCCGAGACACAACAAATCACATCTCGGCGCCTTTGGTCAAGAAATCCTCACAACCTCATTTGTCCTCCCGCCGGCGACAGGCGAGACGCGCTGACATCACCCCGATGTTGCTCCTACAGCCGCGCACACACGCACACACGCACATCCCCACGCCCTCCCCTCCGCACTCACAGCCTGGGCCTCGCGATGGGAGGGAGGGAGGGATCGAGGGAGGTAGATGGGTGGGTGGGAAGCGAGATGTTAACTCCCTCGCCTGGTATGCAAGGAGGTCGTGGGTTCGACCCCGACACTGACGCCTGTTGTATAATTTTGAGTTTTTGTGTCTGTCTGTCTCTCTCTCTCTCTGCCTGTGGTCGCGTGGATTCTTCTCCGGGTCCGTCGGTTTTCCTGTCCACGTTCAGAAACAACGTCACGCGTTTGCAGGAGTTGACGGTGAAACATTTCCACATGATGATGATGATAATGACGATAGGCCACTTCGTTGTGCTATCATTTGTGGCCAGGTCGCTTCTGAATTTTTTTTAGCGAAACAGCTCAGTGGTAAAATAAAAAAATGGTTTAGTTTCTTGTTTGTGTTGGGGCATGGGGGCAATGGCAGAGCCAGGATTTTCAGGTAGGGGGGGGGGCAACCCCTCCAGAAAATAAAAATTATAGGAGTTGTTAGTAAGTAAGAAGTTGTTAGTAAGTAAGGACTTGTCCCTTGCTTTTTATTCGATGCGTGTGCGGCGATGGCGCAGCCATCGATCGAGGATCGAAATCGAACCGCGTTGTGTGATCGGCATCGCGCTTGCTGAAGGTGAATGCCTTCAGGGAAGTCGTGTACTGTAGACGCAACTGCGCATAATTCTGTGAGTCACTTATAACTGCTTTGCCGTTACTTATTGCCAATTATGGACTCAGACTATTGTCCTATCATCTCATAGAGTCCCTGGGACGTAATAAAATGCTACACAGTGGCAGTGGGGGTCGTAAAATGCCGATTTATTACTAATACTCCCCAATGATCCGATCGAAATTGAGGATTTAGATCGGATCATTGGGGCGGCACGGAAGAGAGAGAGAGATGAGGTGCGGTAGGTGGGTAGGTGGAAGTCGAGCTTCCATGTTAATCCACGGAAATATTGTTATGCTGCTATTGTTATGCTGTTATTGTTATCCAGCTATTGTTATCCTGCTATTGTTATCCTGCTATTGTCACCCTGCTATTGTTATCCTGTTATTGTTATCCTGCTATTGTTATGCTGCTTATGTTATTAAGCTATTGTTATCCTGCTATTGTTATGCTGCTATTGTTATGTTGCTATTGTTATGATGCTATTGTTATGCTGCTATTGTTATCCTGCTATTGCTATGCTGCTTTTGTTATGCTACTATTGATATTCTGTTAATGTTATCCTGTTATTGTTATCCTGCTATTGTTATGCTGCTATTGTTATTAAGCTATTGTTATCCTGCTATTGTTATGCTGCTATTGTTATGTTGCTATTGTTATGATGCTATTGTTATGCTGCTATTGTTATCCTGCTATTGTTATGCTGCTTTTGTTATGCTACTATTGATATTTTGTTATTGTTATGCGGCTATCGTTAACCTGCTATTGTTATCCTGCTATTGTTATGCTGCTATTGTCATCCTGCCATTGTTATCTTGAAGCAGAACATTAGTGCCAGACTACAGCGGTCACTACTGGCAATGGTAACTTTAAACCTGACCCGTTGTACCATCGATAGTTCATTTACAACGTGCGATGCCATTGAGCGGACTGCATATTGTTGTTGTCTTGGTGTGATCAGGAACTGTTGTTGTTTTTGTTGTTGTCAATGCGCACTGACCAGCGTGATGGGTGAAGTCTGGTCATAGCGCCCCCCACCACGAACCCGCAACGGTGTGCAGAGCCGCTCATCCAGCAGTGGATCGCCAAGACGGCTGTACACGTACGCGTGTGTGTGTGTGTACACGTACGTGTGTGTGTGTGCACACGCGAATTGCGAGGGAGCTGTGTGCCTGTCTGCGCGCATTCCCATCTCCTCTGGGCACGAGAGGTCAATGGGAGGTCACCCCTCACCCCCCCATATCCCCCTCCCCTCTGTCCCTACTCCCCCCGCCCCTCCACGCCCGCAGTTTAAACGCCGCTCGATCTATAAATGGGTCAATGGAGGCGAGCGTTTGTGAGCGCGCACGACGCGCACACAAACACTGCCCATTATTGATGGAGTCGACCGGGTGTGGGCCTCCCCTAGGTCTGCTCGGCCCTGCGTGAGACGATCTCGACCGTTGCGAGGACCAGCAGTTCAGTTGGCAGAGGAGATCTCAGAGGTAGTTTTGTGATATCCACTTCAGCAGAGAAATTCTCTGGGGGGGTGGGGTTGCTCTGCTCTGCAACATTTGCGAGCGAACTTTTTTCGTCTCGTGATGTTTGATTTTTATTTACATTTTTTAATTGTACCAGGTAAGGCCCGCATGAGCCTATAGAGCTGTTTTTTTCAGAATTGACCTCACCACAAATGATGACTCGCGTGGATATTTACAGCAGCCACGAGCTCTAAACGCGCGACGCTGATAACACTGGTCAACACACTTTTTCTGGCAAAAGGTATTCCAACGGGTTGAAGGTAATTTTGGGGTGCTGATTCCAAATTTATCACATCGGGAATTTGAGATATCAAATATTGCATTTTCAATAAAAACTGCGGAAGAAAAATATTAAATAAATGTGGATATCTACATAAAATGATATTATAAACACACTATCCTAAAAATACAGCACCATATTTTAACACTAAAGCAGTCACTGACTCGCAACAACTTGCAAACATAATGGACAGAGTTAATTTCGGGTAAAATCAATGAAAATGGGGTTTTGCCGATAGCATAAAAATGAGATGTGATAGCCCAAATCTGAGATCAGATTTGGGATCACCACCCTGAAATTAGTCTAGAACAGCTGCAAAAGTCCAGTGTTATCAATGTGTAGGGAAGACCCCGGAGAAAAATCCACGCGACCACGGGAAGAGAGACGCGGCCAAATCCCTAATACACAAGAACAACAGAACCCACGACCTCCTGTATACCAGGCGATGGAGTCAACACCTCGCCACCGCGAGCCTGGGTCAGGCGAACGTGATACAAAAATCCGATCGGCATCCACCACTGTTGTTACCAATCATCGGGCGCGCCTCGCGTGTAAACGTGAACTCGAATTTGTGCTTTGGGAAACATATCCCTTGGCGGGGCTCAACTGACACTTCTTTTTGTAAACTCGTAACCCCTGGGTGGTGGTGTTGGTGGTGGTGTTGGTGGTGCTGGTGCTGGTGTTGGTGGTGGTGGTGCTGGTGGTGGTGTTGGTGGTGGTGTTGGTGTTGGTGGTGTTGGTGGTGGTGTTGGTGGTGGTGCTGGTGCTGGTGGTGGTGGTGCTGGTGGTGGTGTTGGTGGTGGTGTTGGTGGTGGTGGTGTTGGTGTTGGTGGTGGTGTTGGTGGTGGTGCTGGTGCTGGTGGTGGTGGTGCTGGTGGTGGTGTTGGTGGTGGTGCTGGTGGTGGTGCTGGTGGTGTTGGTGGTGGTGTTGGTGTTGGTGGTGGTGCTGGTGGTGGTGGTGTTGGTGGTGGTGCTGGTGGTGGTGCTGGTGGTGGTGGTGCTGGTGGTGGTGCTGGTGATGGTGCTCGTGGTGGTGATGGTGGTGGTGCTGGTGGTGGTGCTGGTGGTGTTGGTGGTGGTGCTGGTGGTGGTGGTGTTGGTGGTGGTGCTTGTGGTGGTGTTGGTGGTGGTGTTGGTGCTGGTGGTGGTGTTGGTGGTGGTGCTGGTGGTGGTGTTGGTGGTGTTGGTGGTGGTGGTGTTGGTGGTGGTGGTGGTGGTGTTGGTGGTGGTGCTTGTGGTGGTGTTGGTGGTGGTGTTGGTGCTGATGGTGGTGTTGGTGGTGGTGCTGGTGGTGGTGTTGGTGGTGTTGGTGGTGGTGGTGTTGGTGGTGGTGGTGCTGGTGGTGGTGGTGGATATTCTGGTGCTGGTGGTGGTGTTGGTGGTGGTGTTGGTGGTGGTGCTGGTTGTGGCGGTGCTGGTGGTGTTGGTGCGGAGAACCGCGTGATTTGCTCATCAGGCTGGTGGCTGCGTCACAATCACCACGATCACGACAAGGAGCCCTACCCCCCAACCTCATTAACCCACCCCCCAAACTCCCTCCCCCTCCCTCTCTCCAACATCTCTAATTGCCTGTTAATGCCTTTATTAATTATCCTGGTTACAGACGCGTCATCCTCCACTGCCGCTGCGTTCCACGCGACCCTCCACGACCCTCCCAGCCCCTCCACTCACACCCCCGCCCCTCACCTCCCCTCCCCGCCCCTCCAACCCCCTCCCCTCCCTGCCCCTCCCCTACCCTCACCTCCCCTCTCCGCCACTCCAACACCCTCCCCGCCTCTCCACACCTCCTCCCACTTGTCAACAGTGAGCCTTTGTTTAATCGAAAAAAAAATTAACCCGTAAAAACAAAGTTTTTCATTATAAATCCTTTATATGCGTGGCATCGGTTATATTTTATTATTCATTTCTGTTTTTCTTGAGTAATAGTTTCATTTTTATCACATTGGTATTTTAAATTAAATATGAAACATTTTTTTCTCCTAAAAAGTGAAAAAAAAAATTCACAAAAAAAAATTGTCACGCACAACGAGTCTGTGTGCAAAATGTCAGCTCGATTGGATCACGGGAAGTGGGTTAAAAAACGACCGAAAGATTTGCACAGTCGTAAGCGCACAAACAAGCAAGCAAGTGAACTTAATATAAAGGATAAAAAAAACAAATCACTCGACACATTCGTCAATAGCAGTGCCTTCATAGGGAAATATACACGATAGTCGACGTTTCGGGCAATAACCCCCTCTGCACAGCACATGAATGAATATTCGATTAGATGCGTGCATTGCCCCAAGTAGAACAGTGGCGCAGTGCTTAGCGCACCGCAACCTTCACCAATCAGCGCCGAGAAGTGTGGTGGTGAAGTATGGTCAAGTGACCCCCCCCCCCAGCCCCCCCACCATGACTGACACTGGAGGCTGTCTTCAATGGGGCTGTACACAATATATCATTCCATAGTATGTATATATAAAGACAAAGATCCCCCGTATAGCCTGTAGCAGACTGTAGGGGCAAGTCCTGTTATCGAGTAGCACGGCACACGAGGGGGTGGATGGCCAACACCACGCCCGGCCGCCTTTGTCTCCCTAGTAGTGATGCTTACACATGGCCACTCATTTGGGGCCAAGTCGACCTAGGGGATGCCCAGGACCGGTTCAGATAATCGTCACTGGTATTGGCCGTGAGCGCGAATCGAACCCGGGTCGCCAGGTTCGTAGCCCAGCAGAGCACTCACCAATGCACTCACACAAAAGTTTTGCTGGCTGGAGGAAGGAACAGACACTCACGTCCGGGATTGAAGCTATCGCGAAAGCGTTGAGCGAACGACAACAGACGGCGTCTACAGAGTGGGGGAGGGGGGGGGGGAGACGGAGCGGTGAAATCGGAGCACTCTGCACGTGCCGGCTGGATTTGTGTTGCAGCATCGCAGAGGGCAGTGAGAGCCATCCTTCATACAGCAGCGGATTGAGCATGGCTGATGCTGCTGATGCTGCTGCTGCTGATGATGATGGATCCAGAGCACCGGTGCTGCTGGTGGAACCGTCACAGCCACGACAGCTGTATCAAGTTCCACCTGAAGACGGAAGCTTGTGTTGCCTCCAAAACGTCGTGATTTTTATTTTATTTTACTTTTATTAATTTTAATGTTTTACCTACGTGACTTTACCGAAAAAAAACTAAGAATATGAATCCTTGCAGTCACGAAAGCTTCAAATCTAGAATTCCTGCAGAATGATGTTGGCTGGGTCGTTGTGATGGCAATATAGGAGGCACTGCACCAAGGTTCATCATTTCGTGAGCACGGTCATAGTAACGGTGTTCATCAATCGCACGATCACAATCAGCATCGTGATTACAATCAGCATCGTGATCACAATCACCATCGTGATCACAATCAGCATCGTGATCACAACCAGCATCATGATCACAATTAGAATTGTGATCACAATCAGCATCGTGATCACAACCAGTATCATGATCATAATCAGAATTGTGATCACAATCAGCATCGTGATCACAACCAGCATCATGATCATAATCAGCATCGTGATCACAATCAGCATTGTGATCACAATCAGCATCGTGATCACAATCAGCAATCGTAATCATAATCAGCATCGTAATCATAATCAGCATGATGATGATGATGATCATAACCAGCAGCTCGCAGGAGGAATAGTTTTGAATAAAAATCCTAATTTCGGGGGTTAACTTAGCCCATCATCTCTCCGTGGTCGATAAAA
This sequence comes from Lethenteron reissneri, assembly GCF_015708825.2. Lineage (NCBI taxonomy): Eukaryota > Metazoa > Chordata > Hyperoartia > Petromyzontiformes > Petromyzontidae > Lethenteron > Lethenteron reissneri. Next base: position 12,894,854 of record NC_083791.1, read on the forward strand.
TAGGTACCACTTTGCGGTTGAGTTAACGGTGGTTGTACTGTCATGGGCAGACTCGTTCCCGCCGTATGAACGTGGAATTTCCTGAACCACGGGCGTGAGGCTGTAAGCAGGAGGCTAGCTCATTTGAGCAGTATATCACGATCTTCACTTGTTGCCATCATCATGATGATCATCATAATAACAAACACGTTGTCATCACAATCCTAATATTTGTATCGATCAAAATTGCCATCAGTTAAGAATTGATCACCATCACCACCAATCAATAATATGTCATCGTCTTCACGACAATAGCAATCCTAATCATCACTCATCGTCCAATAAAAACAATGATAATCATCATCATTAAACAATACAATCTTAACATTATCAATGAACCCAAAACATCATCAAATTCATCACCCATTACATAATCAGGTGGGGGAGCGGTGGTGTAGCGGTTAGCGCTACGAACCCGGCGACCCAGGTTCGATTCCCGCTCACGGCCACCAACACCATTATCGATTATCTGAACCGTTCCTGGGTTTTCCTTCGCTCGACTCAATCTCAAATGAATAAACGTCAGCACTGGGGGAGACAAAGGCGGCCGGGCGAGGTGCTGGCCACCCGCCACCTCGTGATGGCGTGCTACTCGCCATTACCCACAAGTCTGGTACAGGCTACACCAGGGGTCGGGAACCTTTTTGACTGGGAGAGCCATAAAAGCCAAATATTTCTAAATATATTTCATTGAGAGCCATATAGTATTTTTACCGTATAATAAATTAAATATGTCTTACTTTTAATGCGACTTCTGGTCACAGGACCCGTGACCCGTGAAATTTATCTTCAAAACTAATTTCTGTTTACTTTAAAATGACACAGTATTATTGAGCAATATCACAAGTATTTGAAAATCAGTTCCAAACTGATTTTTTTTCAACTCAAAATTGTCTGGGAGCCATATGCCGTCACCGGAAGAGCCATATATGGCTCGCGAGCCATAGGTTCACGACCGCTGGGCTACACGGTTTGGGGGCATCATTGGCCTTACGCGCGTGTGCGATTCGAAGCTCACACGCGCTCAACACGGCCTGAAGCGAGGTCACAGAATCTATCACAGATGGGGGGTGGGGGGGTGATCTGGAGGAAGGAGTAGGAGATGGGGGGGGGGCTTGAGGAAGCGAGGTCTGAGGGGAGGGGTTATGGGGTAGGTAGGGGGGGGCTCTGGTTCTTGACTCTGCACCCCAGATCCCGGCGTTTCTGACAGATGACCCCCTTAGAAAACAACCTACCATCCATCCTCCTCCCTCTGCTGCCCGCGTCTCTCTACACGTGTGTGTGAGAGTGTGTGTGTGTGAGTGTGTGTGAGAGTGTGTGTGTGTGTGAGTGTGTGTGTGAGAGTATGTGTGTGAGAGTGTGTGTGTGAGAGTATGTGTGTGAGAGTGTGTGTGTGTGAGTGTGTGTGTGTGAGAGTGTGTGTGTGTGTGTGTGAGAGTGTGTGTGTGTGAGAGTGTGTGAGAGTGTGTGTGTGAGAGTGTGTGTGTGTGAGAGTGTGTGTGAGAGTGTGTGTGTGTGAGAGTGTTTGTGTGTGTGTGCGTGTGTGTGTGAGAGTGTGTGTGTGTGTGAGAGTGTGTGTGTGTGAGAGTGTGTGTGTGTGAGAGTGTGTGTGTGAGAGTGTGTGTGTGAGAGTGTGTGTGTGTGAGAGTGTGTGTGTGAGAGACTGTGTGTGTGAGAGTGAGTGTGAGAGTGTGCGTGTGTGTGTGAGAGTGTGTGCGTGTGTGTGAGAGTGTGTGTGTGAGAGTGTGTGTGTGAGAGTGTGTGAGAGTGTGTGTGTGAGAGTGTGTGTGTGTGTGTGTGAAGGTGCTCGCTAACAGCACTTGCCCCTACAGTCTGTTAAGGCTATACGGGGGATCTTTGTGTGTGTGAGTGTGTGTGTGAGCGTATGTGTGTGTCTGTGAGCGTGTGAGAGTGTGTGTGTGAGAGTGTGTGTGTGAGAGTGTGTGTGTGTGAGAGTGTGTGTGTGAGACTGTGTGTGTGTGTGAGAGTGTGTGTGAGAGTGTGTGTGTGTGTGAGAGTGTGTGTGTGAGAGTGTGTGTGAGACTGTGTGTGTGTGAGAGTGTGTGTGTGTGTGTGTGAGAGTGTGTGTGTGAGAGTGTGTGTGAGAGTGTGTGTGTGTGAGAGTGTGTGTGTGAGACTGTGTGTGTGAGAGTGTGTGTGAGACTGTGTGTGTGTGAGTGTGTGTGTGAGAGTGTGTGTGAGAGTGTGTGTGTGAGTGTGTGTGTGAGTGTGTGTGTGTGAGAGTGTGTGTGTGTGTGAGTGTGTGAGCGTGTTAGAGTGTGTGTGTGAGAGTGTGTGTGAGAGTGTGTGTGAGTGTGTGTGTGAGAGTGTGTGTGAGAGTGTGTGTGTGTGAGAGTGTGTGTGTGAGAGTGTGTGTGTGTGTGAGACTGTGTGTGTGTGAGAGTGTGTGTGTGTGCAAATCTGCCTGCACGTCTGCGCGGGAGTGAAGTGGTTTGCGCGCTGCGCTACGAACCCCACCCACCCCGAGTTCGATTCCTGTTCACGGCCAACCCCTGTGATGATAACCCGAACCGGCCCTGCCTCCCCCTAGGTCGACTCAGCCTCAAATGAATACCTGGTGCGGTGTGTAAAACATCGTCGCTGGGGAGACAAAGGCGGCCAGGCGAGGTGCTGGCCAACCCACCCCGTCGTGTCCCGTGCTGGCCTTCATAGGTGTTCACTCACAGCACTTGCCCCAACAGTCTGTAAAGGCTATACGGGGGATCTTTGCGTATTTGTTCGTGTTTTTGTGTTGTTATTCTTGCTTGTGTAGTGACATAAGAAGGGAGGGGCTGCTGGGGGCTCTGGGACCCTGGGCGGCCCAGGCGCTTAAGCCGCTTGGCGCCACCAACGGGGGGGGGGGGGGGGGGGCTGTGTGTGCTCTGTGGGATATCTGGGGGCGCACACGGCCCCACCCCTCGTTGGGGACTAGGCATAAAAGGGGAGCTCCCTGGACGATCAGGGCCAGTTGTAGCTCAAGACCCAAGACCCAAGACCAGCCATCTGAAGACCCTGGGATGCTGTGAGAGCCAGTGGTGAGACTCTGGAACTCCCGACTCTACGACCTTGTGAGGGCGAGTTCCAGAGCGTAGCCAGAGTAGAGTATCTAGGCTGTGTACCTAGGCTGTGTACCTGGGAGTTGTTACAGAGTATCAGGACTGTTGGACTGTTGGAGTGGTGTTGGATCGTAATAAAGAAGTTACCTCTACAAGTGTCTCCGGAACCCGTTACACTTGCATTGTTCTCCGTGCGCCATAGCGCTGTATTGCAGAGCATGTGTATAGCCACCTCGGTCCGCCAATTACTGCAACACCATCATCATCATTATCATCAGAATTCTCAAAGCATTCCCTTATTTAAAACAAGGCATTGACCAAACAATTTATATTACAATCTTTGAAAGTCATGATACTCAATGAGCCCTTTCCTGTGTTAAATAAATGATATCGTTAAAGCTTTTAATAATAATAATACATTTTTGTATTACTTCGTAGCCTAATGCTGGGACTGAGTGGGTAAAAGTGAAACCACGAGGGAATGTTGATGGCCGCAGTAAGTGAAGCCACAGCGAGCAGGATGTATAAGTTTAAAAAAAGAAATCAAATTATCCGACCGGAAAATTAGTTGTTCCTGAAATAACTTCACAATCGCCAGTAGCTGCAGCCTCATCATTATCATCATCATCGTCTATCCATCATACATCAGCATTATCAACAATAGATTCCTCAAAATCATCATCGTGTATGTATATACTTTTAGTTTTTTCGGTAAAGTCACGTAGGCAAAAAAATGAAATAAAAATTAATAAAAAGAAAATAATAATAATAATAAAATAATTTTGATTTCATTTTTTACCTACGTGACTTTACCGAAAAAACTAAGGGTATGAATCCTTGCAGTCACGAAAGCTTCAAATCTAGAATCGTGTATGTATGTTGAACTTCTTTCGCACCGTACGTAGCCAACCGTGGTCATCGGAGGTGCAGCAGTATCAAGTGCAGCAGTAGAAAATCATGATCAGCATCGCTATTAACATCACCACCACCACCAGCAGCATCGCTTATTTACGCGATTTGACTCCAAAAAAATCAATAATGAATCACAATATTAAATTTCGAGACTGCAGGGATTCATCTTCTTGGTTCTTTCGGTAAAGTCACGTAGAATGGAAATAATAAAATAATAAAACAAAACATTATAAAATAATTCTAACGACGTTTCGGCCACAACGCAGGCAGCCGTCCTCAGGTGAAGACCAGGTCTGTCGGGGAGACAGCGTGAGAATTATTTTATTATGTTTTATTTTATTATTTTATTATTTCCATTCTACGTGACTTTACCGAAAGAACCAAGAAGATGAATCCCTGCAGTCACGAAAGCTTAACATTATTTTATTATGTTTTATTTTTATTATTTTATTATTTCCATTCTACGTGACTTTACCGAAAGAACCAAGAAGATGAATCACAATATTGCTCGAGAAATCCTACGTGTTAACTCATCAGGTGTGTTATGATGATGATGATCATCATCAGCACCATGCCACAGATCAGATGGAGCTCGCAGGTAGCTCCGACTCGCATTGCCCTGCTCGATGTTCGCTTCATAAATTCAGAGGCGACGTCGCGTCCTCGATCAGCAGCACGAATGCGACACTGACATTGCTGCTGCTGCTTCTTAGCAAACACCACCCTCTTGAGCTCTCCATCCAAGCCGGTGCGGCGGCGGTGGCGGTTGTGGTAGTGGTGGTGGCGGTGGTGGTGGTAGTGGTGGTGGTGGTGGCGGTGGTGGTGGCGGTGGTGGTTTGTGGCGGTGGCAGTGGTGGTGGTCGCCGTGGTGGCGGAGGTGGTGGCGGTGGTAGTGGTGGTGGTCGTGTTGGTGGGGGTGGTGATAGTGGTGGTGGAAGTGGTCGTGGTGATGACGGCGCTGGTAGTGGTGGCGGTGGTGGTGGTGGTGGTGGCGGCGGTGGTGGTGGTGGCGGCGGCGGTGGTGGCGGTGGTAGTGGTGGTGGTCGTGTTGGTGGGGGTGGTGGTAGTGGTGGTGGAAGTGGTCGTGGTGATGACGGCGGTGGTAGTGGTGGTGGTGGCGGTGGTGGTGGTGGCGGCGGCGGTGGTGGCGGTGGTAGTGGTGGTGGTCGCCGTGGTGGCGGAGGTGGTGGTGGTGGCGGAGGTGGTGGTGGTAGCGGTGGTGGTGGTAGCGGTGGCGGTGGCGGTGGTGGTGGTAGCGGTGGTGGCGGTGGTGGCGGTGGTGGTGGTAGCGGTGTCGGTGGCGGCGGCGGTAGTGGTGGCGGTGGTGGTGATGGCGGTGGTGGTGGTAGTGGTGGTGGTAGTGGCGGTGGTCGCCCTGGTGGCGGAGGTGGTGGTGGTGGCGGTGGTGGTGGTGGTAGCGGTGGTGGTGGCGGTGGTAGTAGTGGTGGTGGTCGTGGTGGTGTCGGTGGCGGCGGTGGTCGCGGTGGTAGCGGTGGTGATGGTAGTGGTGGCGGTAGTGGTGGTAGTGGTGATGGTGATGGCAGCGGTGGTGGTGGTGGCTGTGGCTATGCTGCTGCACGTGCCCGCCTGTAATCCAGCCCTCTGGAGGCAGCAGCGAGCGTTGATGGATCGCTGTAACCTGACTTGCGTTTCATGGCGCCTCTTGCTCCCACGTGTTTGCACGATTTCGATTCTCAAGTGTTTATGTCACAAATGTTACTGAACCTCACCGCATCTCGAGAATATTGCTCACACGTTATATATTGAAACTGTTTTTTGTGTGTGTGCAATATCCCTTGACGACCCCGTGCTCGTTCTCTGCAATGTTTATGTTTTTGCGTGTGTGCTGTTGTTGCTATGGTCATGTAACACGACGGATTTCCCGTGTAAAATTGCACTCGAACGATTTCATTCATGGGAGACAGAGCAGAGCCTCACCATTCTGGCGAATTGCCCGATGATGCTGGATACAATTACCAGCGAAACGTCGTACTACTAAAAAAAAATAGTAAATGTGGTTTCACGCTTCAACACACCGGTGGGCTAAAGCAGTGAACTATTTGTCTTTGGTCAACGTGACACTTTTTTGCTGATTGGCCGTGTCGGGTGGTGGAGGGTTACGACACATTTATAAATAACGCGATCTAAACCCAAAAACGTTGATTATGGATTTCATTCATCTTACCAGGTAAGGCCCACTGAGCTACGTGGCTCTTTCTCAGAAGCGACCTGGCCACAAATGATAGCTCAACGAAGTGGCTCATCGTTTGTAAATTGATAACAGCCAAAGACTCCAAAAGTATTTTTTATTATAAATGTGGAGGAGAAACCGGAGAACGCGGAGAAAAACATGTCCACGCAGTGATCATCCAAATGATCAGGCCACTTTGCCGAGCTATCATTTGTGGCCAGATCGCTTTTGAACAATAAGTTAATACCTCAGTGTGCTTTTGTTTTAGCAGGATGGGGATGCATATTTTTGTTTTTTTCGGTAAAATCACATAGAAGGGAAATAATAAAATAATAAGAATAAAACATAATAAAATAAAATTCTCACGACGTTTCGACCACAACGCAAGCAGCCGTCCTCAGGTGAAGAAACAGAGCTGTCGGAAAGCCAGCGTCCTAATGATGGGGATGGTTTAGTTTAATTTCTTTGCGTGATTTCTTTACTTTTCCTGTGCTTGTCACTACTATCGTGTTATTTGTACTGTTTGTTGTTGTAATCTTCTGATTAACGAAATATTCAACAGACGTTGGGGTCGGGGGTGGAGCCCACGACCTCCTGCACACCAGGAGAGGGAGTTAACATCCGGCTGACCGCGGCGTCACGGGAGGCGCTGTCAGTCATGAGGTTGCCGGGAGGGATGCTGTTACTTACAACAGAGACACACACACAGACACCATATCCGGGAAAACTCGCTAACGATGGCTCCCAGTTACCGACTACATGGACCCAGCATCTCCGTTCGCTCTCAACGTCTTTACGCTGATGGGCCCTCACCTTGGACACGTGGTTACTGTACTTCCTGGCTGCTCACATCCGATTAGCACGGTTGGCTAAGTACGGCGCGAAAGAAGTTCAACACACATACGTACGTCGGTAAAATATCCGATTTCATCAAATCAACATTCTCAGCAAATGATTTCTGATAATAATCCATCATCATCATCATCATCAAATTCTTTCATCCACTGCATGATCATTGTCATCATGCACATCATGGTTATTATCGTCGTCTTCATTATGTACATCATCCACAGAAATAGAATCACGATTAGTTGTATTACTATTATCATCATCATTATAAAAATGTCATAATCATTACGATCATTATGATACTCATTTTTGTGATCATCACAGATAACAGCATCATCAATGATCATCATTTGCATCAACTACATCATCATCACGTGTATCAAAATCATCTACAGCAATATCTGTATCATCAATCAGCAGCATCATCTACATCAACTACATGATCGTCATCACATGCAGCAAACTTATCTGCAGCAATATCTGAATCATCATCATCATCAACAGCATCACCTCCATTTTTACGATCATCACCTGCAAAAATATAATCTGCAGCAATATATGATTTATCATCATCATCATCATCAATCACCAAGATCGCCTTCATCGTCTACATCATGATCATCAGCATCATCATGACCTGCAGCAGCAATTGGGTTATGATCGCCGCTTCCCTAAACATCACCTGTAAACACCATCAATCACCAAATGTCAGGCCTCGCCTGGGGAGAAATCCGTGCAAACAAAACGAGCTTTTGTTCGAGGCTATTCCTGGCAGATGGTGGCCGCATTCCATTCATTTATTCGCTCTCGCTGTTGTTCTGGGCGTATCACATTGTTGCTGCTGCTGCCGACGATTGTTATTGCTGTTATGTTTGTTTAATATTTTAGCTCCATAAATAAAACACGCACTATTACTAATGCATCGGCAGTAAAATTTGTTCCGATTCAAGTTTAATTCATGATTAAGCCGCAGTGGGCGCTGTCATTCGTGGGAATGCTCTGCGGGAAGTCCGTTACTTACAACACGAAAGAAATGCAAAGACAAAGATCTCCCGTGTAGCCTTAAGATACTTTTGGGGGCAAGTGCTGTTAGCGAGCACCTATGAAGGCCGGCACGGCACACGAGGGGCTGGGTGGCCAGCACCACGCCCGACCGCCGTTGTCACTCCAGTGGCGATGTTTACACATCGCACCAGGTACTCATTTGAGGCTGAGTCGACCTAAAGGAGGCGCAGGACCGGTTCTGATAATCGTCACCGATGTTGGCTGTGAGCGGGAAGCGAACTCGGATCCTAGCGCCGCGCGCTAACTGCTGCTCCACCGCTACACACAAAGATCCCCCGTATAGCCTTAACAGACTGTAGGGTGAAGTGCTGTTAGCGAGCACCTATGAAGGCCAGAACGGTACACGAGGGGGTGGGTGGCCAGCACCACGCCCGACCGCCTATGTCTCCCAAGTGGCGATGTTTACACACCGCACCGGGTACTCATTTGAGGCTGAGTCGACCTAGGGGATGCCCGGGACCGGTTCAGATAATCGTCACTGGTGTTGGCCGTGAGAGGGAATACGAACCGGTGTTGCCGGGTTCATAGCGCAGCTCGCTAACCGCTACACTATCGCTCCCCGCTACACACACAGACACTCACACGCACATAGGCACTCACACGCACATAGACACTCACACACACAGACACTCACACACACATAGGCAACCCCTCCCGCTTACAATGCGGTCTGGCCACGGGAATCTTAAGGTAATCTCCTTAAAATGCAAATTCCCCCACAGAGTTCACACGGCGCACGAAACGTGGGCACAGGCACTGGACCCGTTTTATTCATTCAACGCGAGTGCGGCCGCAGTGGGGCTGCCCGATGGGTTCGTTGGTTGATTGTTTGGCAACGATATCCGTGGTAGGATGGGTCGGTCGATAATTATAGGTGGGTGGATGGGTGCTGGGCTTTGGTGGGTGGTTGGCTGGGTTCGTAATTGGATAGTTAAGTGAGTGGTTGGATTGGTGAATAGGTGGGGTGGGTTGGTTAGGTTGGTGGATGGATGCGTGGGTGGTTGATTGGATTGGGATCCGTGTGGGTGCATTGGTGGGTGGCCTCATGGGTTGTTGAGTTGCTATGTGAGTGCTGGGCTTGTTGAGAGAGCGCGTGTATGGGTGTGTGGGCGAGTGGTGGATTGTGTTGTTGTTGTTGTTGTTTGGGTGACCATATGAATGGACGGCTAAGTGATGAGTTCGGTGTACGGGTGGGTAGGCATAGATATGTGTAGCTGGTTGATGGGAGATTGGGGCTGGTGTTCAGGGAAATTGGTCGGGAGAAGCATCTGCTGCTGATGCCACCTCTTTTCACTAGGGGGCGATATATTTTCGAATTCAGCACCATAGACAACACTCCAAACACAGGGGGTTAATACTGGTAGGAACCTCCTGGTGACACCAGCCCACAGGGGATTATTGTGTCCGTCCGTCGTGCATCCAAAAATGGGAGGGGTGGGGCTGGGTGGAGAGGGGAGGGTGGGGAGGGTGGGGAAGGGCTGGGTTGGGGAGGGTGGGGCTGGGTGGGGGCTGGGAGGGGTGGGGCTGGGTAGGGAGGGGTTGGTCACCCCGTGGTGCCCTTATAAAACTCAACATTTTACCTACTCACGCCGGCTTGTGCCCGCCCTCACAGTCGGGCATATTTGCGGAATACACCATGCCGCCGTTGACCCTGGCCATTGACCGAGCAACCCAACGGTTCCTACCAGCTCCCTCCGCAGGAATGTGTTTAATCATCAGGGCAGTATTTGTAACACAGGAGTTAATTCAGCACCAAGGGCATTGCTCATAACACAGGGGTCAAGTCACCACTGTGGATAGAGCTCATAACGCAGTGGGTCAACTCAGCACCTTGGACAACTCCCATCGCAAAGGGGTTAATTCAGAACGATGGACAGCTCCCATAACACACGCACAGCGCTCATAACACAGTGGTCAATCTAGAACCATGGACAACGCTCACAACACAGGCGGTCAATTTAGTACCGTGAAGAGCGCAGATAACACAGAGGGTCAATTCAGCCATGTGAACAGCGCTCATAACACACGGGGTCAATTCAGCGCTGTGGACAGCGCTCATAAGACACGGGGTCAATTCAGCGCTGTGGATAGCGCTCATAAGACACGGGGTAAATTCAGCGCTGTGAACAGCGCTCATAACACACGGGGTCAATTTCAGCATCATGGACATATCTCATAACACTGGGAGTTCATTCAGCACCAGGGCAGCATTTGTAACACGGGAGATTCATTCAAAACCATGGATAGCGCTGACAACACCGGGGTCAATTTAGCAGCAAGGGCATTGCTCATAGCACAGGAGGTTAATTCAACACGATGGGCAGCGCTCGTAACAGGGGTTACTTGAGCGCCATGGAGAGCGCTTATAACAACAAGGTTCAATTCAGCAACATGTACAGCACTCATAAGACAGGGGCCCAATTAGAACCGTGGAAAGGCCTCGTAACACAGGGGTTAATTCAGCACCGTGGGCAGTGCTCGTAACACGAGGGGTTAATTCAGAACAAGGGCAGCATTTGCACCACAGGAGTTAATTCAGCACCATGGACATCGCTCGCGATGGAGAGAACAATTCTGAATGACACAACAGCCAGCGCAAAGTGAAGTGACCCTCCTACCATTGTAAGATTTTTAAAAAAAACTCGGGCGTTTGATATTCTGCATGCGTGTAGCAATTATTGACACCGTAATTTTTCAATTGGTAACTATGTCTACAGCAGTGTGGTGGACACTGAAAATATCGGCTCACTGTGCCCGAGTCTTGTGAGCAATGTCAAAGGGTCTTCAGGAGGAGCCTATTTATATCAGACGGCCCTGTCAGCTTAGGAGGAAGGTAAACTAGCCACACATGGGAAAGGCGCAGGAGGGGAATGGACAAGTGGTTTGGAGTGTGTGTGTGTGTGCACGAGCGAAGCAAATGTCAGACCAACACCAAAGCAACAAGCTAACGAGACACAAATACTATCCGATCCTTACTCATCAACTAAGCGACCAACCACTGGTACTAGCCCTCCCACTGACCATAACACCAACACAACTAGCCACCCAGACACAAATACTAGCCTACCGATAATCATCAACTAAGCGACCAACCACTGGTATACTAGCCCTCCCACTGACTATAACACCAAAACAACTAGCCACCCAGACACATACTAGCCTACCGATAATCATCAACTAAGCGACCAACAACTGGTATACTAGCCCTCCCACTGACCATAACACCAACACAACTAGCCACCCAGACACAAATACTAGCCGATCCTTACTCATCAACTAAGCGACCAACCACTGGTACTAGCCCTCCCACTGACCATAACACCAACACAACTAGCCACCCAGACACAAATACTAGCCGATCCTTACGTGACTTTACCGAAAGAACCAAGAAGATGAATCCCTGCAGTCACGAAAACTTTAAATCGAAATTTATATATGTTTTTTTGTTTCCGTTTGTGCATCATCTGGTGTCTTGCCCATCTTCTGCTTTGGTTTTGGATGCGGCTTGGGCAGGAGCCGAAGATTGCATCGGCCTTCACGAAGGTCCACCTCTGTCTGAGCGAGAAATTCACGGCGGGTGGCTTTCAACGCGGCGACCGAACCGACCGATCGTCGATCTCCCGGTCTCCGGAGCAACAACGCCGGGACATTTATTTATTTATTTAGACTCCCGCAGGAGGAATCCAATGAGCTACGAAGCTTATTGTTTCCACCCCACCCCCTCACCTCCCCCCCACAGCCAGTCACAACAGCAAACGATACAATCGCGACCCCCCCCCCCCCCGACCCCCCCCCCCATACCGCTGGACACTTCGGCTGGGATTAATTTACGTCCACAAACAAAGATCCCCCGTATAGCCTCAACAGACTATAGGGGCAAGTGCTGTTAGCGGGCACCTGTGAAGGCCGGAAACGGTACACGAGGGGGTGGGTGGCCAGCACCACGCCCGACCGCCTTTGTCTCCCCAGTGGCGATGTTTACACACACCGCGCCTGGTACTCAATTCAGGCTGAGTCGACCTAGGCGGAGGCCCATTAGCGGTTCAGATAATCGTCACTGCGGTGTTGGCCGTGAGCGGGAATTGAACCCGGGTCGCTGGGTTCACAGCGCAGCGTAGCGCTAACCGCTGCACCACCGCTCCTCCCCCACACCCCCCACCCCACACACCCCCCACCCCACACACCCCCCACACACCCCGCCCCTTTCTCCCGGGCCGTTTCCGCCACTTGCGCGCTCGTAAACTCGGTGGCCGGAGTGACGTGGCCAGGCGACGAGAGACAAATGTGGGGGGGCAGGGGGGGGCAGGGGGGGTTGCTTGGGGGGAGAGGGGGTGGGGTGGGGTGGGAGTTGATGCATTGCGGTGCAAACGGCCGCGAGCCGTGCGGGTGCATTGGCACAGAAGCGTTACCGCCATTCACTCTCCCGAATGTGTGTGAGTGTGTGTGGGTGTGAGTGAGTGTGTGGGTGTGTGAGTGTGTGTGAGTATGTGGGTGTGTGAGTGTGTGAGTGTATGTGGGTGTGAGTGTGTGTGAGTGGGTGTGTGTGAGTGGGTGTGTGTGAGTATGTGGGTGTGTGAGTGTGTGTGAGTGTGTGTGTGTGAGTGGGTGTGTGTGAGTGGGTGTGAGTGAGTGGGTGTGTGTGAGTATGTGGGTGTGTGTGAGTGTGTGTGTGAGAGTGGGTGTGTGAGTGTGTGTGTGAGTGTGTGAGTGTGTGTGTGAGTGTGTATGTGTGTGAGTGTGTGTGTGAGTGTGTGTGTGAGTGTGTGAGTGTGTGTGAGTGTGTGAGTGTGTGAGTGAGTGTGTGTGTGAGTGTGTGTGTGAGTGTGTGTGTGAGTGTGTGTGAGTGTGTGTGTGACAAGGTGCACCTAGCCTGGCACACGCGCCGTGGTTACGTCACCGACACTTAGTGTCTAAGCGCTTTCTGTTGTTGTTGTTGTGTAAGAGAGTGCGAATGGATGAATTAGAGTCTCATCGACTATGCGCGTGTCTGCGTCCATTGTCCGGGAAACGTGTCCGATAACAGCGTTGTCATCGATCTCACTCGATGAATCCGCTACATCTCTCCACTGCAACAGAGACAATCGAGTTAAGAGAGAGGCACCGATTGAAGCTGTAGGCGGTTTCATAGGGGAGGGGTCGGGGGGGGGGGTGATAGGGGAGCGGTAGTGTAGCGGTTAGCGCCCTGCGCTGCGGCCAAAACCTCAGTGACAATCATCTGAACCGGTTATGGGGCCTCCCCTTAGGCCGACTCAGCCTCAAATGAGTTCCCGGTGCGGTGTGTGTAAACATCGCCACTCGGGAGACAAAGGCGGCCGGGCGGGCGTGGTGCTGGCCACCCACCCACCCACTCGTGTGCTGTGGCCGGCCTTCATATGGTGTAGGGATAAGCATTTACACCATTGGAACCTCATTTGCCAGTAAAAAAAATAGGATAATTGTTTTTTTACCGCCATCTGGTCCAACCCATGTGAGACTAGGCTCTAAGGAAAGCTGTCTCGGGTGTGGACCAATCAACTTCAAGGACAGTGCATATATTATCAGAGTTATGTTTTTTGTTTGCATTATGGCTGCAGGTATTGTGGTCTATGCAAACATGACTCCTTGTAAAAAAGTTGTCAGTATTGTTGCCAGATAGAAGGGTAAAAAAACAATTATCAGGGTGTAGGGTGTTTGGCTGCTTTAAATGTCCACGTGGACAAGCCACTTTGTGTGTGGCCGGCCAGGCAGCCTTCTGAACGAGATGCTCACAGCTCAGTCCGGACTTACCTGATGGTAACAAAGTGCTCGATCACAGCACTTGCTCCTCCAGTCTGTTAGCTCTATACGGGGGATAGGTGGGGGGGGGGGGTTGCGTGGTGGGTGGGTGGGGGGGCTAAGAGGAGATGTCCCTGCAAGTCAACTCGCTGCTGGCCCCGATGGAGATGCATGGAAGCACTTAGTTGTAATTAATTTCTGCATCACAATTACGACGTGAGCTTTAGGGCACAGCAAGGGCTGGGGGTATGGGCGAGTGGAGGAGCAGTGGGGGCGTGGGGGCGATCGGGGGGAGGGGGCGAGGGGGGGGGAGGGCGTCTTATTCCTCGCGGGGTGAATGGGGATTTCATTGGGATGGTGAATGGGAGGCAGAAAACCCTCAATGAAATCACGACGCTGATTGGGTGGATTGCTCTGCGTTGGAGTGGGCAGGCTAGGATGTCATCCAGCGGCAGATTGATGATGATGGGAGAGGGCAGGGGCAGTGATGAGGGTCTTGGGAGCTGGGGGAGGAAAAGAGCAGAGGAGTTAGAGGTGAATTTGGGGGGGTGGTGGTGGGGGTATAATTCCCATTAAGCGGTGTAACGATGCATCATCGATTCAGGTCCAGGCAGAAGAAATGCAACCCGGTGTTTTAAAAGGATCTCTCTTCATTTACGAAGAGATTCAATTATATGAACTGTGTATGAAGAGGAGATTAAAAGCAATGAGACATGAAGAACAATGGTAATTCGTGCGCGCGGTATGATGGTGGTGGTGACATCGCTGCTGCTGCTGCACGTGGCTTGGCCTCTTACCCAGCACTGCGGGAACAGCAGCGAGGGTTGATGATGTTGTGGAACTCCCTTCTTCCCGTGGGCGTCGTGCAGGAGGTGCCCTACCCCTGGTTCGCCAGGAGAAGGCGGTGCAGCAGCAAGTGGTCGGATCGACATCTGTTTATTTCATCTGTGCGGGGATAGAGCGTTGCTCCCTCGCGCAAGGCGTGGGGTTTGTCCCGGGTGTCTCCGGTCTCCTCCCCACACGAACAATACATGCGACTCGTCGTTATTTGGGGCTGAAAACATCTTACAACCTCGACTTAAAGCTTTCGTGACTGCAGGGATTCATCTTCTTGGTTCTTTCGGTAAAGTCACCATAAATATGCAAAATTTATCTTGATATGCAAATTCATTTGTCAAGGCGCTCTACCCCCTCCAACCCAGCTTAAATATACGCTGCCAAGCCTGGTGGTGTTCATTCAGACGCTGTCTTCCCGACAGACCTGTTCTTCACCTGAGGACGGCTGCTTGCGTTGTGGCCGAAACGTCGTGAGAATTATTTTATTATGTTTTATTTTTATTATTTTATTATTTCCCTTCTACGTGACTTTACCGAAAGAACCAAGAAGATCTTACAACCTACTGGACGTCGGTGAACCAATTGGACATCTGCGACAAAAAATAGCTTTATAGCTTATCGGATTTCTCCAGTATAATTCTGAAAATAAAAATAAACCCTAACGTGGATGGATCCCTCCTGAAAATGAGTCAAACGTACGCGGTGTGGCTCTCCGAGATAAATAAGAAGATTATTA
Source organism: Lethenteron reissneri (assembly GCF_015708825.2). Lineage (NCBI taxonomy): Eukaryota > Metazoa > Chordata > Hyperoartia > Petromyzontiformes > Petromyzontidae > Lethenteron > Lethenteron reissneri. Next base: position 12,910,293 of record NC_083791.1, read on the forward strand.
TCGTCGATGGCAAAGCCGACGGTGTTTTGACGCTGATGATGTTTGTGACGACGGGGATGGGGAGCGGTGGTGTAGTGGTTAGCGCACCGCGCTACGAACCTGGCGAACCGGGTTGATTCCCGCTCACGGCCACCCACACCCAGTGACGATCATCTGAACCGGTCCTGGGCCTCCCCTAATATCCGGTGCGGTGTGTAAACATCGCCACTGGGGAGACAGAGGCGGTCGGGCGTGGTGCTGGCCACCCATCCCCTCGTGTAACCGCTACACTACCGCTCCCCAACACGCAACATTAACCGCCATTCGCCACTAAGTGGCGGTGACGTCACCACGAGGCTTGTGCCAGGCCATGTGCACCTTGAGGCCACGTGAAGTATCGAATGCACGCTGGCAGGAGGTCACGGGGCAGCCCCAGCAGGTGCCACGGGTCGACTGACCGAGATGATTGGCTGATGCACCACCTGTGCCCCCTACTGTGCCAACTTGCTGTGTGCTTTAGCCACCCGGCGCTCTGCTCGTTGTTTTGAGCGTCGCTCCTCCGCCCTCCGTTGCTGTTGGAGGGCGACTGCCTCTAACTGCCCAGTAGCGTCCTTCACGAGCCTCCTCTACAATCTTGACACCGCTGGTACCAGTCATCGGCAAGTCCACTCAGGTCCCCAACACACACGCACGCACGCACACGCCCGCCCTACTCTAAATAGGCTGTGGCGAAATTACGGATGCAACGATAACGGAAAACATGCTAACATTTATAGCGGGGGATTTAAAGAAAACAAAATTTCATCAGAATATTGTATTTATACAGGAGGAATCCGATGAGCTATTAAGCTAATTTTCAGCAGATGTCCAATAGAGGCAAATATTTACATTCTGCAGACACAAGCACAGCACACGTGTCGTGCGCTGTGCTTGTGGAACGAGGAGGGTGGCGACGGCGGTGAATTTGAGACGTGAGGGTGGAGTGGAAGAGGATAAGGAGCCACCACCACTACCATCATCATCACCATCAGCATCACCACCACCACCACTATCATAACCAACATCATCATCACCACCACCACCATCATCATCACCATCATCATCATCACCACCACCACTATCATCACCAACATCATCATCACCACAACCACTGTCATCACCAACATCACCACCACCATCATCATCATCATCACCACCACCACCACCATCACCACAGCTCCCCAACCACCACCACCATCACCACCACCACCACCATCATCATCATCACTACGATCATCACCACCGCTCCCCAACCACCATCACCACCACCATCGTCACCACCACCATCATCACCCCCACCATCACCACCACCATCACCACCACCACCATCACCACCACCATCATCACCACCACCATCACCACCACCACCATTATCACCACACCACCATCATCACCATCACCACCACCACCACCACCATCATCACCACCATCACCACCATCACCACCACCATCATCATCACCACCATCATCACCATCACCACTACCACCACCACCATCACCACCACCATCACCAACCATCACCACCATCACCATCACCACCATCACCACCACCACCATAATCACCACCATCACCACCACCACCATCACCACATCACCACCATCACCACCACCACCATCACCATCATCACCATCACCACCACCACCATCATCATCACCATCACCACCACCATCATCACCATCATCACCACCACCATCATCACCACCACCATCATCACCACCACCATCACCACCACCACCATTATCACCACCACCACCATCATCACCACCACCACCATCACCACCATTATCACCACCACCACCACCATCACCACCACCACCACCATCCATCACCACCATCACCACCACCACCATCATCACCATCACCACCACCATCATCATCACCACCACCATCACCATCATCACCACCATCACCACCACCATCACCACCATCATCACCATCACCACCACCACCATCATCACCACCACCACCACCATCACCACCACCACCATCATCACCATCATCACCACCACCATCACCACCACCACCATCACCACCACCATCACCACACCATCATCACCACCACCATCACCACCATCACCACCACCATCATCACCATCACCACCATCATCACCACCACCATCATCACCATCACCAACACCACCATCATCATCACCATCACCACCACCACCACTATCATCACCATTACCACCACCATCATCACCACCACCATCACCACCACCATCACCACCACCACCAACATCACCACCACCATCACCACCATCACCACCACCACCAACATCATCACCATCACTACCACCACCATCATCAACGAACTCTCTCAGCCGCGATCCATCGGTGCCGCATTCTCGCTCGTTACCGATCCTCGTGGGCATGACAGCACGGGGGCAGGGGGGTGGGGCAGGGGGGGGCAGGGGGGGGCAGGGGGGGGCAGGGGGGGCGGGGGTGGGGGTAGGACGGGGGAGCGGGGGACGGGGGTGGGGGTAGGACGGGGCAGGGGGGGGGTCGGGGTAACTCTGCCCCCACCCCACTCGCTACCAATTTGTGAGCAATGCGGGAAGCGAAATTAATGCCCTTCACAGGGGGGGGGGGGGGGGGGGGGGGCATTTTCTTCCTTGTCAACATTACCCCCCTCCCTCCCTCCTCGCTCCCCAACGCCCTCCCCACCACCACCCTCCACCCACCACACCCCCCCCACACACACCACTCGCCGAAAATAAATGAATTTCTTCCATTCCACCCTCCCACCACCAACACCATCCCCCCTCTCTCTCTCCCTCCCCCCCAAAACAAAACACCACCTCGACACGCAGTCCGCCCACAGACAAAACGAGCGCTCGCTCGCGAGAGAGAGAGGGGGCTCTGAATTCGGCGAAGAAATTCCATTTGCAAGCGGGCTGAGCGTTCATTTTGTTTTATGGACCTCATTGGGTCTCGTTACGATCGCCAGGGCCATTAGCGAGGCGCGCGCGTGTGGAGTTGGGAGGGTGTGCGTCTGTGTGTGTGTGTCTTTTGCGTGTGTGTGTGTGTGTTTTGCGTGTTGTGTGTGTGTTGTGGGTGTATGTGTGTGCTTTAGCGGTTAGCGCGCTGCGCTACGAACCTGGCGACCCGGGTTCAAATCTCGCTCACGGCCAACACCGGTGACGATTGTCTGACCCGGTCCTGTGCCTTCTCCCTAGGTCGACTCAGCCTCAAATGAGTACCTGGTGCGATGTGTAAACATCGCCACTAGGGAGACAAAGGCGGCCGGGCGTGATGTTGGCCACCCACCCCCTCGTGTGCCGTGCCGGCCTTCATAGGTGCTCGCTAACAGCACTTGCTCCAACAGTCTGCTAAGGCTATATGGGGGATAATTGTCTTTGCTGTGTCTGCGTGTGATGTGTCTGGGTCTCTGTGTGTGTCTGTGCTGATGTGTGTCGCCCAGGACTGGTTCAGATAATACTGGTAGGAACCTCCTGGTTACACCAGCCCACAGGGGATTATGGTGTCCGTCCGTCGTGCAGAGAGGGGCTGGGTGGGGCTGGGTGGGGCTGGGTGGGGCTGGTCACCCCGTGGTGCCCTTATAAAACTCAACGTTTAACCTACTCACGCGGCTTGTGCCCGCCCTCACAGTCGGGCATATTTGTGGAATACACCACGCCGCCGTTGACCCTGGCCATTGACCGAGCAACCCAACGTTCCTACCAGCTCCCTCCGCAGGAATGTGTTTGTCACTGGCCCCAGTAACCGCGAACGGGAATCGAACCCGTGACGCCGGCTTCGTAGCGTAACGACTACACCCACCTCTCCTGCAGCAAACTCAAGACAACACACAGCTTAACAGACTGTAGGGCAAGTGCTGTTAGCGATAACCTATGAAGGCCGGCACGGCACACAAGGGGGTGGGTAGCCAGCACCACGCCCGACCACCTTTGTCTCCCTATTGGCGGTGTTTACACTCCCCACCAGGTACTCATTTGAGGCTGAGTCGACCTAGGGGAGGCCAGGGACCGGTTCGGATAATCGTCACCGGTGTTGGCCGTGAGCGGGAATCGAACTCGGGTCGCCAGGCTGGTTGCGCAGCGTAGCGCGAGCCGCTACACCACCGCTCCCCACCACCATCAGGTGGCTTTGCACATGATGACGGACGCTTGTGTTGCGCCCGAAACGTTTGTGATTTATTTTATTTTCTACCTACGTGACTTTACCGAAAGAACCAAAGAGTATGGATCCCTGCAGTCACGAAAGCTTCAAAATCAACAACACTTAATACATATACACACACAGATAAAACTAAACTATATATTCCACAAGTAGTGACTAATCCCATACCTGCATTTCCCATAAATATGCTAAATTCCTTTTGATATGCAAATTCCTTTGTCAAGGCGCTCTTCCCCCTCCAACCCAGCTTAAATATACGCTGCCAAGCCTGGTGGTGTTCATTCAGACGCTGTCTTTCCGACAGAACTGGTCTTCACCTGAGGACGGCTGCTTGCGTTGTGGTCGAAACGTCGTGAGAATGATTTTATCATGTTTAATTTTGAATCCCTGCAGTCACGAAAGCTTTAAATCGATATATATATTTCTTAACTTACCGGGATATGCCCACTGATGTATTACCTTAACTTTCCCGAAGCGATCTTGCCACAAATGATAGCTCAACCAAGTGGCTTATCATCGTGGGGAAATTTAGAGCGGCAAAACTAATCTAAATAATCATCAACGCATGCTGATTTCTAAATGTGACGACAGCAGGGGAGCGGTGAGTCAGACTTCACGAGCCTCCCGTCTCGCGGTGCCATCACTTTGATGCGATGCTCAAAGGCGCTGGCGGTGGCTGGGAGATGTTAACTACCTCGCCTGGTGCACAGGAGGTCGTTGGGTTTCCGATAGCGATCCTGACGACGCCCGCTGTACATTTGCAGTTTGCGTGTGTGTCTCTTTCTCTCTCTTTTTTAAATCATTTATATTAAGTTCGCTTGCTTGCTTGCTTAGGACCGTGCAAATCTTTCGGTCGTTTTTAACCCACTTCCCGTGATCCAATCGAGCTGACATTTTTCACACAGACTCGTTGTGCGCGACATGCATTTTCGTGAAAAAAAATTTCCTAAGTTTTACACTGTTTAGGGAAATTTTTTAAAATATTTAATTACCAATTGTTTAATGCTGCCAGACATCATCTGACCCATAGGTGGCAGCCATCTCAATCCAGAGGACGAGATGACTCTAGCCGCCCCGATGCCACGCATATAAAGGATTTATAGTGAAAAACTTTGTTTTTAACGGGTTTACTTGTTTACGATCAGATGAAGTAAGAATATGCTCAGTGGTGTAGTCGGCACTTTGCTTCGTTCATCATTTCGTTTTCTTTCTCAATGCTTTGCTTTATGTGCCCCCCACCTCCCTTTTCAAATGAAAGATTCACAAAATATTTCACGCTCTGCTCTCTTCCTTCTTACCCCCTTCTCTCTCTCTCTACCCCCCCTCTCTCTCTACCCCCTCTCTCTAACCCCCCCCCCTCTCTCTCTCTCTCTAACCCCCTCTCTCTACCCCTCTCTCTCTCTCTCTACCCCCTCATCTCTAACCACCCCCCCTCTCTCTCTCTCTCTCTACCCCCTCTCTCTACCCCTCTTCTCTCTACCCCCTCTCTCTAAATCCCCTACCCCCCCCCCCTCGCTCTACTACCCCTCTCTCTAACCCCCCTCTCTCTCTCTACCCCCTCTCTCTACCACCCCTCTCTCTCTACCCCCCTCTCTCTCTACCCCCTCTCTCTACCCCCTCTCTCTCTCTCTCTAACCCCCCCTCTCTCTCTCCTACCCCCTCTCTTTACCCCCCTCTCTCTCTCTCTCTACCCCTCCTCTCTCTCTGTAACCCCCCCCTCGCTCTCATCTCTACCCCCTCTCTCTACTCCCCCCTTCTCTCTCTACCCCCCTCTCTCTACTCCCCTCTCTCTCTGTACCCCCTCTCTCTACCCCCCTCTCTCTCTTTAACCCCCTCTCTCTACTTCCCCCTCTCTCTCTCTACCCACTCTCTCTACTCCCCCTCTCACTCTCTCTAACCCCCTCTCTCTACTCCTCCCCCCCTCTCTCTCTCTACCCATTCTCTCCCCACTCGATATCTATGTTTTCTCTGCCCGTGGTCACGTGGATTTTTTTTCTACGGAGAACTCCGGGTTTTTTTTCCTCCACCTCCACATTTAGAAGCGACATCACCACCGAGCATTCAGAGTGTTTGGCCGCTGTACATTTCCACGCGCTTAGAAGCCTCCTCTTTGTGCTATCGTTTGCGATTACCCAGGGCCGCTTCGGAAAGAAAATGTTTTATAGTTACACAGCTCGGTGGGTCTTATCTGGTGGAAAAAAAAAGTGTTTAATAATTTATTATAAAAGGGCGGTAATGTCCGTTCATTCGCAGCCTATACCGGCGGGCAAAGCGCGCTCTAATCTCACCACGACGCTTCATGCAGGGAAGGTGGGAAGGGAGGTAGTCGAGGAGGGGTGGGAGGGGAAGGTGGAGGGAGTGATCGAGAGTGGTGGGAGGGGAAGGTGGGAAGGGAGGTAGTCGAGGAGGGTGGGAGGGAAGGTGGGAAGGGAGGTAGTCGAGGAGGGTGGAGGGGGAAGGTGGGAAGGGAGGTAGTCGAGGAGGGTGGGAGGGGAAGGTGGGAAGGGAGTAGTCGAGGAGGGTGGGAGGGGAAGGTGGGAAGGGAGTAGTCGAGAGGGTGGGAGGGGAAGGTGGGAAGGGAGGTAGTCGAGGAGGGTGGGAGGGGAAGGAGGGAGGGAGGGGGGAGAGTGAAATATTCATTTAAACAGGGGGGGGGGGCACATAAAGCAAAGCATTGGACAAAAAAACGAAACGAGAACGAAGCAAAGTGCCGACTACAACGAGCATCTTCTTGTTTCCTCTGATGGTTAAAAAAGAGAGGAGGGAAGGAGGAGGGGGAGGAGGGGAGGAGGGAGGGAGGGGGAGGAGGGAGGGAGGGGGAGGAGGGAGGGAGTGGTAGGAGGGAGGGGAAGGAGGGAGGGGGTGAGGAGAAGGAAGGGAGGGGAGGAGGGAGGGGGAGGGGGAAGGGGGGAGGAGGGAGGGAGGGGGAGGAGGAGGGAGTGGTAGGAGGGAGGGAAGGAGGGGGGGAGGAGGGAGGGGAGGAGGGAAGGGAGATGTAGGAGGGAGGGAGGTGTAGGAGGAGGGGTAGGAGGAGGGGAAGGATGAGGGAGGGAGTGGGAGAAGGGAGGGGGAGAGTGGAAAGGGAGGGAGGGGT
>NC_083791.1:12922045-12967601 GCF_015708825.2 Lethenteron reissneri
TTTACACATCGCACCAGGTACTCATTGAGGTCGAGTCGACCTAGGAGGCCCAGGACCAGGTTCAGATAATCGTCACCGGTGTTGACAGTGAGCGGAATCGAAACCCGCTCGCCAGGTTCGTAGCGCTAACCACTTCACCACCGCCACCAGCCACACCCACGCACGTGCAAAGACAAACAGACACATACGTACGTACACAAATCATGATTTCAAATGTTTGCCACGATCAACCCACTGCTGGATGAAGAAGGGCTCTTGTCTGCGCGAGATGGCACAAGCGGCCGATGCGTCACTTCCAAACAGAGATCGGGGAGGGAGGGGGTCTTCGTCGTTCCCTTTGGGGGGAGAGGCGGGGAGGGGGGATTGGAGGGGGAGGGGTTGGTGGGATGCAAAGTGGTGGTGGGTGGTGGTGGTGGTGGTGGGGGTGGTGGTGGTGGTGGTGAGATGAAACCCCGCTGTGAAATGTGGCGCGTGACACGAGTGATTACGCTGCTTCTGTTTCTCTTATCGATTCAGCGACAAGGCGAGATACGCGGTGTCATGGGGGGTGGGGTGGAGGGGGGGAGAGGGAGGAGGGGTGGGGGAGGAGGGGGGAGGTCTGAGCAAGAAGGGATTGGAGAGGTTGTGGATATCTGGCTGCTGCTGCTGCTGGTTGCGGGTAGCTCGCTGCGCTACGAACCTGCGACCCGAGTTCGTTTCCCGCACGGCCAACCACGGCCAACACCGGTGATGATTATCTGAACCGGTCATGGGCCTCCCCTACGTCGACTCAGCCTCAAGTGAGTACCTCGTGCGGTGTGTCAACATCCCACTGGGGAGACAAAGGCGGCCGGGCGTGGTGTTGGCTTACCCCACCCTCGAAACAGCACTTGCCCAACAGTCTGTTAAGGATTACGGGGGATCTTTGTCTTTGGTGGTGTTTGGTAGACTGTGATGTCTGTTGGTTAACACACTTGCCATAGCCGTCCGCATGCATGCTTATTAGATGATGATTGTTAATTATGATTAACATTACTTGCCATGAAGTATTACTATTTGATGACATAATTACAGGGGGCTTCAAAAAAAATGTTTAACGCTTATACAGGACTCTCGTTTCTAATGGGAAAAGACGGATAATGCCACAATGTAACACGATAACAAATGTAACGTTAATCGCTTCAAAAGTCAAAGGGTCTCCCATTTGTTTCGCCATCATTGTCAACACGTGCTTGGAATCTTCTCCAGGTGGTCTCCAGAGCCCGGAGGCACAAACATTTCTTGTGGTTTTGTTGCATTCGAGAAGTGTTAAAAAAATATTTTTTAAAGGACCCTGTATTATAAGGTATTTATGTATTCAACAAAGGGATGACGAGTGCTATGCGCTCGACAAAACCCAGCATCCCTGACTTCGATTCATGGTGACGGGTACCACAGGGCGCCACGGTGGCTAGGAGATGTTAACTTCCTCGCCTGGTCGGCAGAAGGTCGTGGGTTCGATCCCGACCCTGACGCCTGCTGTATATTTGGAGTTTGCGGTCTCTCTCTCGTACCATCATCACGGTGGCTAGGAGATGTAACTACCTCGCCTGGTCGGCAGGAGGTCGTGGGTTCGATCCCGACCCTGACACCTGCTGTATATTGAAGTTTGCGTGTCTCTCTCTCTCTCTTACCATCATCACGGTGGCTAGATGTCAACTCCCTCGCCTGGTAGGCAAGGAGGTCGTGGGTTCGATCCCGTCCCTGACGCCTGCTGTATATTTGAAGTTTGCGTGTCTCTCTCTCTCATCATCATCACGGTGGTTAGGAGATGTTAACTACCTCGCCTGGTATACAGAAAGTCGTGGGTTTTATCCCGTCCCTGTCATCTGCAGGATATTTGCAGTTTGCGTGCATCTCTCTCCTCGTGGTCGCGTGGATTTTTCTTCGGGTCTTCCGCTTTTCCCCGTCTATATTTAGACTCAACGTCACGCATTTAGAGTATTTGGCTGCGATGAATTCCCACGTGATGATGATAATCCACTTCGTTTAAGCTATCATTGTGGCCAGATCGCTTCTGAAAAAGAGCTACATAGCTCAGTGGGCCTTACCTGGCAAAAAAACCCATTTTTTTAAATCAACAAACAAGATCGATCCTTTAATAACTGCTCGCCACACTCCACTGGCGCTGTTGGTCGCAGTAAAATAATTGGCCATTGTTCGTTCATTCGTGCGTTCGTTCACGTGACGTCGGGTGGAGGGAGTGTACGACACGCACAGCTTTTAATCACACGGCCATCTGACGAAAAAAAAAATCGTGGATCATAACATTATTGGTCGCGAAAGCCGACACGTGTTGAGTGAATTTACAGCAGCACAAGCCTCCCGTCAACCACGTGACTTCCGTGTCACTACCCCTCCCACCCCCACCGCTCTGAATTTCTCCCATCTCATCTTTAGATTTCAATCTCTCTCTCTTGTAGCCAGCTCAAGTTTCCCGTTAATCACGTGGCTGTTGTGCAGCGTATCGTCGTTATAGCTGCATCGCCGTTGATAACTTAACGTTTAAGTATATTTTCATTCCTGACAACAACAACAACACCAACAACAAAAACCACATGTACCTGCATAATGATAACAACAATAATAATTCAAGTTGGCAATCGCAAACCGTTGTAGCTTTCGAGAAGAAAGAAAGAGGAAAAAAAGCTCAGATATACTAAGTATGCACGCGATAATGTGCTAAGGCACAGTGGTGTAGATCCAATACTGGTCAACACACTTTTGCGAGCATAAGGTATTCCAACGGTTTAAATGTAATTTTGGGGTGCTGATTCCAAATCTGGCATCAGTTTTTGTCCATCACATCAGGTTTTTGAGATATCAAATATTGCATTTTCAATAAATACTTCAGAAGAAAAATATCAAATAAATGTGGATATCTAGATAAAATTATATTATAAACACACTATCCTAAAAATACAGCACCATATTTTAACACTAAAGCAGTCACTGACTCGCAACAACTTGCAATCATAAGTGACAGAGTTAATTTCGGGTAAAATCAATGAAAATGGGTATACCGATAGCATAAAAATGAAATGTGATAGAGCAAATCTGAGATCAGATTTGGAATCAGCACCCTGAAATTAGTCTAAAACAGCTGCAAAAGTCCAGGCCAGAATATTTTTTTTTGACCAATGTTATCTTCACAACACACACACGCGCGCGTGTGTATTGTGCTCCCCAGATGTCGTCCAAACGTTAGCTTGGTGGTGGGTCCTCGGTAATTCTGCTCCAAAAGTGTTTCTGTGCCGCCTCTAATGGGTTGATTCCGTCCAATCTGGGATGTTTTATGCTCCGGCATTCTTATTAGAGAGGGTCTGGGCGCCGCACGGAGAGGCGGTCACGCACAGAGGCTTCGCCTCCAAATGTGTCACCCCAAATGACTTAATTGGAATTATGCATACAGTACCATTCAGGAGTTGAACACGTAGGAGGCTTTCGCGAACCAATATGAATCACAATAAATGTTTGTTGGGTTAGATCGCGTCGAGTATAAACCCTACACCACCCGACACAGACAATTAGTAATGGGTTGTCACGTAAACACAACGCCAATTAGTTTTACGAGTATCCTGCCCTCCCCCCGCCCCCCACTGCCTCACGCATTCTCCGCAAATATTTCGCAGGATTTTCATGAATAAAAGGAACGAGACTCATTGTGTGATGCTTCCCCTGGGCGCACAGACGCGATGATGATAAGGCGATGAGATTATGATGCTGATTCCAATCAGGTGATTGTGATGATGATGATTGATGAGAATACGGCGATCAGATTATGATGCTGATGGAGATTCCAACAATGATGATTATATTTATGCAGATGTTGATGATAATACGGCGATCACATTTTGATGCTGATGGAGATTCCAACGGTGATGATTATAACTCTTCAGATGATGATGAGAATACGGCGGTCAGATTACGATGCTGATGAAAATTCCAACAACGATGATTATATTTATGCAGATGATGATGATAATACGGCGATCACATTACGATGCTGCTGATGAAGATTCCAATGATGATGGTGCCTAATCTGTTAACGTAGATGATGCTGACTGTGTGGTTCCTAGGCGGTCCTCAACATCTCCCGCAGGTACCACCTCCGCACAAACACCTTGTCCACACGTCCACACGTCCACACGTGACCTGCATCAAACCCATCATATATTTCGATTTAAGGCTTTCGTGACTGCAGGGATTCATCTTCTTGGTTCTTTCGGTAAAGTCACGTAGAATTGAAGTAATAAAATAATAAAAATGAAACATAATAAAATCATTCTCACGACGTTTCGGCCACAACGCAAGCAGCCGTCCTCAGGTAGAGAACAGGTCTGTCGGGGAGACAGAGACTCTGTCAGAGACTCTGGCTCTTGCGTTGTGGCCGAGACGTCGTGAGAATTATTTTATTATGTTTTATTTTTATTATTTTATTATTTCAATTCTACGTGACTTTACCGAAAGAACCAAGAAGACCATCATATATTTTTTTACTTACCGTACTGCACATCAATGCCCCCCCCCCCCTCCCTCCCATGCTGTAAGTCACTCGCGAATGACACTGCCATGGCTCTCGACCGGTCATCATCTCACTCACCGGCGTCCAATTAATCACCGCGACAAAGCCACGGGGAACGATAGCGCGACGCGAGATTCGCGACACAAGGGTCAGTGGTCCTTGGCCACTGTTTGAAGACGGACGACGCTGCGGCAATTGCCTCTGTCGCCATTGCAAACGCAGTTGTTTTGCATTGCGTGCGACAATTCACATTGTACGTAGCTACAGTTGTTTAAGAGTCATATTCATCAATAACAATTTATATATATATCCCTGATGTTGTTCTATGCAGCCCCTGTAATCCCTCTCTCCACATGTAACGCGCTGGATACACACGTTCTGATTTGCATTCAAGCACTATGATGGATATTGTCCATTGTAGTCGTTCAGGCTGTGGGCGCGCGTGTGGTCAGTCTGGACAAGATTTGTTGTTAACGCTGTACCCATCTCCCCACCAATGACACCTAGCCCCTCCCTCCACCCACCAATGACACCTAGCCCCTCCCCCCCACCCACCAATGACACCTAGCCCCTCCCCCCACCCACCAATGACACCTAGCCCCTCCCCCCCACCACCAATGACACCTAGCCCCTCCCCCCACCCACCAATGACACCTAGCCCCTCCCCCTGACCCACCAATGACACCTGGCCCCTCCCCCCCACCACCAATGACACCTAGCCCCTCCCCCCACCCACCAATGACACCTAGCCCCTCCCCCCCACCCACCAATGACACCTAGCCCCTCCCCCCCACCCACCAATGACACCTGGCCCCTCCCCCCCACCCACCAATGACACCTAGCCCCTCCCCCTGACCCACCAATGACACCTGGCCCCTCCCCCCCACCCACCAATGACACCTAGCCCCTCCCCCCACCCACCAATGACACCTAGCCCCTCCCCCCCACCCACCAATGACACCTAGCCCCTCCCCCCCACCCACCAATGACACCTGGCCCCTCCCCCCCACCCACCAATGACACCTAGCCCCTCCCCCTGACCCACCAATGACACCTGGCCCCTGGGGTATAAGTGACTGCGTGTGTGTGGTGGTAGTGGTGGGGGGGGGCTGGGTGATTATATTTGAGGCTAAATGGTCAACGAGAGGCTCGCGCGGGTCGCGATCTCCGCCTTCTCCTTGCGACGAGATACACAGCGACCCATAGAGATACACAGAGACCCATAGAGACCCATATAGATACACAGAGACCCATGGAGACCCATAGAGATACACAGAGACCCATATAGACCCATAAAGATACACAGAGACCCATAGAGACCCATAGAGATACACAGAGACCCATAGAGATACACAGAGCCCATAGAGATACACAGAGACCCATAGAGACCCATATAGATACACAGAGACCCATAGAGACCCATAGAGATACACAAAGACCCATAGAGACCCATACAGATACACAGAGACCCATAGAGACCCATAGATATACACAGAGACCCATAGGGACCCATATAGATACACAGAGACCCATGGAGACCCATAGAGATACACAGAGACCCATATAGACCCATATAGATACACAGAGACCCATAGAGACCCATAGAGACCCATAGAGATACACAGAGACCCATAGAGACCCATAGATATACACAGAGACCCATAGAGACCCATATAGATACACAGAGACCCATGGAGACCCATAGAGATACACAGAGACCCATAGAGACCCATAGAGATACACAGAGACCCATAGAGACCCATATAGATATACAGACACCCATAGAGACCCATAGAGATACACAGAGACTCATAGAGACCCATATAGACCCATAGAGACTCACAGAGACCCACAGAGACCCACAGAGATACACAGAGACTCATAGAGACCCTAAGAGACCCATAGAGACCCATAGAGACACACAGAGACTCATAGAGACCCACAGAGACCCTAAGAGACCCATAGAAACCCATAGAGACCCACAGAGACCCACAGAGACCCACAGAGACCCATAGAGACCCACAGAGACCCATAGAGACCCATAGAGACACATAGACCCACAGAGACCCACAGAGACACACAGAGACCCATAGAGACCCACAGAGACTCACAGAGACCCATAGAGACCCACAGAGACCCACAGAGACCCACATAGACCCACAGAGACCCATAGATACACAGAGACCCACAGAGACCCACATAGACCCACATAGACCCACATAGACCCATAGAGACCCACAGAGATTCACAGAGACCCATAGAGACCCACAGAGACCCACAGAGACCCACATAGACCCACAGAGACCCACAGAGACCCACATAGACCCACAGAGACCCACAGAGATACACAGAGACCCATAGAAACCCACAGAGATACACAGAGACCCACAGAGACCCATAGAGAGAGGTCGTCCGCGGAGTGACGTCAGCCGCTTTTGAAGTGAATCGTTTGGACAGCGGACAGTGGGAAGCGTTGAGTGAGTTTGACAGCGTGGTCGACCGTGGGGGGCATGGTGCGGGGGTAGGGGGGAAGGGGGGGGGGTGATGGGGGGTGGTGGGGGGGGAGCAGATGGAAGGGGCGGAGATGGGACAGATTAGATGATCGAGGCGTGGAGATGGAAAAGCTAAGAATTGGACACACACACTCAAACACACTCACACACACTCACACACTCACACACACTCACACACACACTCACACACACTCACAACACACTCACACACTCACTCACTCACACTCAAACACTCACACTCAAACACTCACACACACTCAGACACACTCAAACACACACACTCACACACACTCACACACACACACTCTCACACACTCACAACACACACACAACAACAACCGCCATTCGCCACTCAGTGGCGGTGACGTCACCATGTCGCTTGTGCCAGGCCATGTGCACCTTGAGGCCACGTGAAGTGTCGAACGCCCGCTGGCAGGAGGTCACGGGGCAGACCCAGCAGGTGCCACGGGTCGACTGACTGAGATGACCGAGATGACTGGCTGATGCACCACCTGTGCCCCCTACTGTGCCACACTCACACAACAACAACAACCGCCATTCGCCACTAAGTGGCGGTGACGTCACCACGACGCTTGTGCCAGGCCATGTGCACCTTGAGGCCACGTGAAGTGTCGAACGCCCGCTGGCAGGAGGTCACGGGGCAGACCCAGCAGGTGCCACGGGTCGACTGACCGAGATGACCGAGATGACTGGCTGATGCACCACCTGTGCCCCCTACTGTGCCACACTCACACACACACACTAAATGTGCACACCGTACAACTACAAAGATACGCCCGTGTCGCCTGTAACAGACTGTAGGGGCAAGTGCTGTTAGCGGGCAGCACCTATGAAGGGCGGCACGGCACACGATGGTGGCGCGTGTACAGCACCACGCCCGGCCGCCTTTGTCTCCCCAGGTACTCAGTTGTGACCGAGTTGACCCGGGGGGGGTGGGTTGGTGTGGGGGGGGCCGGAAGAATGCCCTCGGACCGGTTCAGATAAAATCGTCATCGGTGTTGGTGGTGGCCGTGAGCGGGAATCCAGCTCTGGGTTCATAGCCGGGTTGGTGGGCGGTTCGTGTAGCCACCAGAGGTGGGACAAAGTCATTGTTATGCAAGTCCAAGTCGAGTCTGAAGTCATCAAATTCATGACTCGAGTCTGACTCGAGTCCAAGTCACATGACTCGAGTCCACACCTCAGAGGTGGGACAAAGTCATTGTTATGCAAGTCCAAGTCGAGTCTGAAGTCATCAAATTCATGACTCGAGTCTGACTGGAGTCCAAGTCACATGACTCGAGTCCACACCTCTGGTAGCCACAACCTCGCTAAGCCGCGAACTCCACTTACCAACCCTCTCGATGCACTTTCCACGCACGCGCACGCACGCGCACACTCACGCTCGCTCGCTCGCTCGCCCCATCCATCGAGAGAGAGAGAGGAGAGCGAGAGAGTGAAAATGTTACAGCGGCACGCGGCGATGCTATTCCCATTCATCACGGAGTGCCTTTCGGAGCGGAGCCGCTCACGTCGCGAGCAACAAAACCGAAAGAGGAGAGGGTTGGGGTGGGGGGTGAAAGTCAAATAATGACCCAAGCATATTACATTCTGCAAGAGGGGCTCTGGGAAATAGCAGGAGAGGTTGATTCGCATATGGTGGTGGTAGTGGGGGGGTCGTGGATGATTTTGGGGCTGCGGGTTATTGTAAGTTATATTGACTGATTTATAACATTCACGTACCCGTACGCTTAGATACTCTCATAGTGCCCATTCAACGGCGTACTACAGTAAATAAACTCGTTACAAGCTGCCCGTCCAGCACGCTACGTGAGCCTCGGCTGCGTTGGGATGAGTTTTGACTACAGGACTATTATTTATTTGTTGTTATTATTATCAATATTAATTAAATATCGCGCGTGTGTTTACCCAGACAGAGAGCCTCACTGAGTGCCGTAACTCATACTCTTAGGTTGTTTCGGTAAAGTCACGTAGGTAAAAATAATAATAATGAAAGTTAAATAAAAAATCACGACGTTTCGGAGGCAACACAAGCTTCCGTCTTCAGGTGGAACCGTCACAGCACCGCCACCTGAAGACGGAAGCTTGTGTTGCCTCCGAAACGTCGTGATTTTACTTTTATTTTTATTTTTTTACCTACGTGACTTTACCGAAAAAACTAAGAGTATGAATCCATGCAGTCACGAAAGCTTCAAATCTAGAATTAATACCGTAACTCACTTTCAGGGGGGCTTTCTTCCACGTTTTGGTAGCGGTCCGGGTTTGGCAGTGATTGCCGCTGCTGATTGCTGCTGCATTGTTCCATTTAGCAACTTGCTGGGTGAATTTGTTAAATTCTAGATTTGAAGCTTTCGTGACTGCAAGGATTCATAATTTTTTACCTACGTGACTTTACCGAAAAAACCTAAGAATATGAATTTGTTAAAGTTTCACTAAATTGGACCGCCACTTTGGCAAACAGTGGCCCACTCGGGCGTTTTACTCCACGGGGTCTTGAACGTTCCGCTGCGCATACGCAAACGGCGCTTGTGTTTTTTGCGATTAATACATCCGCAGCGTTAATCGGGGCGACCCGTCGGATGAGAACCATGAATGGTTGCAATCAGAGGCGACGCGCGCCACCGCTAGGTCACGTGTGTGCAGTGCGCATGTTGGACGTAGCGAATCGGAGGTGCATGTAGATGCTTACAAGCAGCGAATACGCACGTAGTGTCAGCGATTCGGAGACAAGCGTTTCCAGGAGGCACCTTCACGTTTCACAGGTTCGCCTTCGCGCTCCCTCCCTAGTCGCCTAGCCCAGCCTTAAGGCAACCCTCACCGTGTAACACTGACGGCGCCGACCGAGACAGCCAACAACTCTCCGGCCACGCAACATCTAGCGAAGACGGCAGCGACGAAGGCGGCGAAGGCTACGACAGCGACGGCGTGACGAGTCCACTCCCAGAACCGGCAGCCCCGAGCTCCCGCTCTCAGCTCCTTTTATGCTCCCAACGCGACCTGGCTCCGCCCTGGCCACGCCTCCCTTCTCGAACCAACTAGCGGGTTCCAGGGGCTTCCAGATGGGGTCTTCCACGACCCTTGTCCCAGTTCCTCCGCCCTGCCGACACACAGCCGCGTATGCGCTCACCGGCGTGTGTGCTGTTTGTCCACCGCAGTTGCCGCTGCTGGACAGCAGCCGGCGCTATTCCACTACACATGCACCAAACGTACAACTTTGTACTGGACATTAATTCTAGATTTGAAGCTTTTGTGACTGCAAGGATTCATATTCTTAGGTTTTTTCGATAAAGTCACGTAGGTAAAAAATTAAATTAATAAAAGTAAAATAAAAATAAAATAAAAATCACGACGTTTCGGAGGCAACACAAGCTTCCATCTTCAGGTGGAACAGTCACAGCACGATAGCTGTATCACTTGATACTTGATACAGCTATCGTGCTGTGACGGTTCCACCTGAAGACGGAAGCTTGTGTTGCCTCCGAAACGTCTTGATTTTTATTTTATTTTTATTTGACTTTTATAAATTTTAATTTCTACTGGACATTCGGTGAGTCCTCGCTTGACGCGTGGGGGCTGTTAACGCTATGACGCGTGTTCACTTTAACGCGGCCCTTACATCAGGCAACACTTTTCACAAAGCACAGAAGGCGCCCCATTATAACACGGAACGAGCCCTGTTATAACACGGAACGGGCCCCGTTATAACGCGGGACGACACTACTTGAGAAGCCACAACTCGGCCTGTGCCTGTGTGAGTCTGTGGGTCTCTGTGCAATTCCCATGAGAATATTCGTGCTGGATACAGCCACGCTTGCAAATGTGATTTGCAACTTCGATCGGTCGTTCAAATGCGAATGGGCGATTTCATTGAGGGACTGTACGTTGTCTTGGTGTGTTTTGGTTATTGTTGTTGTTGCTTTTGTTGCAGTGTTTGTTGTTGTTGATTTTTGTTGTTTTTGTGGTTGTTGTTGGTGGTGGTGTTCTTTTTGCTGACAAATCGGCAAAAAATGTTAAATATTTTTGACAATTTGTACTTAAACACTTTACACGTTTATTTATAGCGACTTGCTTACTTTTCTTCATTTTGCTCTCCTATCGGGGTTTTTTTCATACTGTTTGCTGTTGTACCTCGCTGACCCGCTGCTTCATACCTCATCGGATTCTTCCTCCAGACTAAAATAAAGATTCTGATCTGTGTAAGTCTATGGGTGCCTACGTGAGTCTATAGGCCTTCAGTGTAAGGTCACCGATGACTCGGCTGAAACCATCAAATCAATCCCCTCGAGAATCGGGCTCAATCACGTCTCGAGCAGGGTGAAACACATTCATTGAACTCTGGTTTCTCCGCAGTGCTGTTCTGTGTCTCCAACTCACCCCCCCGCCCACCACTAACCTCAACCCGTCCACCTCCACTCACTCCATTTGTTTTGAATTACGTTAGTCCATGTTCGTGCACCTCTGGGACTTCCCCCCCAACACCACCACCACCACGACTCCCTCTAGGTCTGCTCAGCCAGAAATGTATTTCCTCTGCTGCAGAGCGTCGTCTTGACACGAGAGCTCTGGACTGGAAGTGGTCCCTCAGGTCCTGTCAGCCTGGATCGTGAAACTGATCTGCGTCTCCGCTGGAAGTGGCTCGGAAGTCAGCGGCGCTGTGCTGCTGAGAGCCTAGGTTCGAATCCAAGGCAAATGTGCCTGTGGTTAGACCGGATTATCGATTGAAGCCACCGATGAATACGCGAATTTGAAATGTATACTCGTCTCAGAAAATGTGGTTCCACGTATAATTTGGCTAAATTCCAATTATGAATTAAAATTACTAAAAGTAAAATAAAATAAAAATCACGACGTTTCGGAGGCAACACAAGCTTCCTCTTCAGGTGGAACCGTCACAGCACGATTGCTGTATCAGACTCTTACTTGATACAGCAAGCGTGCTGTGACGGTTCCACCTGAAGACGGAAGCTTGTCTTCTTGGTTCTTTCGGTAAAGTCACGTAGAATGGAAATAATAAAATAATAAAAATAAAACATAATAAATTAATATAATAAAATAATATTTTTATATTTTTATTATGTTTTATTTTTGTTATATATATATAATTAGTAATATAATTACATTCTTTTATTATGTTTTTTTTTTCCATTCTACGTGACTTTACCGAAAGAACCAAGAAGATGAATCCCTGCAGTCACGAAAGCTTTAAAACGGAAGCTTGTGTTGACTCTGAAACGTCTTGATTTTAATTTTATTTTTATTTTACTTTTATTAATTTAAATTTAATTTTTTTAACTACGTGACTTTACCGAAAAACCCTAAGAATATGAATCCTTGCAGTCACGAAAGCTTCAAATCTAGAATCCCATTATGAACGTAAACATATATATATAATTACCTGCGACTGTCACACGTACGACGAATGATAATAATTGTATTGTTACTCTCCAAGGCAGCCGCGTGGGAATGCTCTGCTCTCTGCTAAGTGAGACAGTGGTACGCAAGTGCAATTAACACCAACACAAGACCTGTGGCCTTAAAATAATATATATATAATTGTCGACGTTTTAGGTAATTGCCCTTATTTATAGCAGCCTAACCGCGTGTGTTGTTGGCGAGTGTTTTTTGTTGTTGTGTGTGTGTGTGTGTGGACCTTTTGTATACACCATAGGCCAATTTAGGCGATCTCTTAGTTCTGTGATAGCCTCTTCCGCGGGACGTTATCGTAACAGGAGGAGGAGTTTCCAGTTGAGTTAATGTATTTTTGTTCACCCGAGGTATGGCTCATTAAACTAAACAGACTTTTTTTCGGGGGGGGGGGGTAGAGGGGGGTATGTACGTATGTTGCACCACTACTCTGCTTTCTTCGTGTTATTGTAATGGATATTTGTAGTTTGCGTGTCTCTCTTTCTCTCTCCTCCCTCGCACGTATGTATGCATGGTGAACTTCTTTCGCTCCGTACGTAGCCAACCGTGCTAATGGGAAGGTGCGGGGGAAGGACAAGCAAACTAAACACAAAAATTACTTCTAATGAAACGAGTTTTCCATCGAGATGATTTAAAAGTGCATCATAGCTCCCAGTGGCTTTCTAACATCGGAAGGGAAGAGCGTTCCAAACGGCCACAGAAGCGCCATCTGAGAGCCGCGTGATGCGGTGCCCGCCGTCGTTGTTCGACGGCTGAGTCAACAAGCCGCTGCTGCTGCTGCTCAAGTTCATTTTATTTCAAGTTCATTTATTAGATATAGCCCTGTGAGCCATCCGGCTCTTGAATCGGGTGCAACCGCAACAAGCAAAAAAACATGAACAAGAAAACATCTTAAAGTGACTACGTGCAAACAGAAAATCCAAGAAAAGACAGCAAAATATTGTAGAAAAAGCAGCTGCTGCTGCTGCTGCTGCTAGGATGACACGGGGAGTGTCTCGTGGTGGTTTAATGCTCCTGTGACTGACGAAATCAGCCAGGTGTTGTGGTTCATTTGTGCAAGCGCTCTGCGTGCGTGTGTATAACGAGTGCGGCCTTAATAAGGAGGATACAGAAATGTACGATGGAAACATCATTTGTAAAGGGATGGGGAGGGAGAGAGAATCAGCTAAACTAAATTAACAGGAGCAGGAAGGAAAATAACACTTGGAAACAGCCGCTCGGCGAGTCCTGATCGAGCGAATCAAAACAACACACGTGACCGTAGACCTCACGCAGCCATTCGGAATCAGAGTCAGAATGTTTATCTCTGCTGGAAGAATCCGATGAGCTATGAAGCTCTTTTTCACAGATGTCCAGTCGGGGCGGGTCAGAACGTTACACTCAGCTTGTAGCTGCGAACAACGGAATGAACTAAACTCGCTGTGGGGTGAGCGCTTGGGTTGGAGACTGCTTGTGAATGGGGCGGCCACGGTGGCTATGAGATGTTAACTACCTCGCCTGGTATACAGGAGGTCAGAGGTTTGATCCCGACCCTGACGCCTGCTGTATATTTGAAGTTTGCGTGTTTCTCTCTCTCGGTGGTGAGATGTTAACTACCTCGCCTGATATACAGGAGGTCATGGGTTTGATCCCGACCCTGACACCTGCTGTATATTTCAAGTTTGCGTGTCTCTCTCTCGGTGGTGAGATGTTTACTACCTCGCCTGATATGCAGGAGGTCATGGGTTTGATCCCGACCCTGACACCTGCTGTATATTTGAAGTTTGCGTGTCTCTCTCTCGGTGGTGAGATGTTTACTACCTCGCCTGATATGCAGGAGGTCATGGGTTTGATCCCGACCCTGACACCTGCTGTATATTTGAAGTTTGCGTGTCTCTCTCTCGGTGGTGAGATGTTTACTACCTCGCCTGATATGCAGGAGGTCATGGGTTTGATCCCGACCCTGACGCCTGCTGTATATTTGAAATTTGCGTGTCTCTCTCGGTGGTGAGATATTAACTACCTCGCCTGATATGCAGGAGGTCATGGGTTTGACCCCGACCCTGACACCTGCTGTATATTTGAAGTTTGTGTGTCTCTCTCTTTCGGTGGTGAGCTGTTAACTATCTCGCCTGATATGCAGGAGGTCATGGGTTTGATCCCGACTCTGACACCTGCTGTATATTTGAAGTTTGCGTGTCTCTCTCTCTCGGTGGTGAGATGTTAACTACCTCGCCTGATATGCAGGAGGTCATGGGTTTGATCCCGGCCCTGACACCTGCTGTATATTTGAAGTTTGCGTGTCTCTCTCTCTCGGTGGTGAGATGTTAACTACCTCGCCTGATATGCAGGAGGTGATGGGTTTGATCCCGACCCTGACGCCTGCTGTATATTTGAAATTTGCGTGTCTCTCTTTCTCGGTGGTGAGATGTTAACTACCTCGCCTGATATGCAGGAGGTCATGGGTTTGATCCCGACCCTGACGCCTGCTGTATATTTGAAATTTGCGTGTCTCTCTTTCTCGGTGGTGAGATGTTAACTACCTCGCCTGATATGCAGGAGGTCATGGGTTTGATCCCGACCCTGACGCCTGCTGTTGTATATTTGAAATTGGCGTGTTTCTCCTCCCATGACTGCGTGGATTTTTCTCCAGAACCTCCGGCTTTTTCCTCCACATGTACAGTAGAGTCAACGTGCGTTTAGAGATGTTAGCTACCACCGTTTCGCTGAGCTATCATTTGTGATAGCCAGCTCGCTTTCGACGAAGAGCTAGATAGCTCAGTGAGCCTTACCTGATAGAAGAAACAGGTTGATTTAACAAAAATAGTTTAGAATAGCAGCTCCGGTATGGGGTTAAGTCTGGCTGCCAGGAAGGCTAGGATTTAGAAGCCCAGCAAATGGATTTTTGGATATTGCACATCGAGCAAAACGAGGTATTTATCGGAAGTGAATTAAAAAGTTCCTATCGGCTGGCATCTCCCAGACTCCCGGGATTTGTCACCGTTAGAAATTGCGCGCAGCACGATTTTGCTGATGGCAGATGCAGAGCAACCAACCACATTCTAGATTTGAAGCTTTCGTGACTGCAAGGATTCATATTCTTAGGTTTTTTCGGTAAAGTCACGTAGGTAAAACATCAAAATTAATAAAAATTAATAAAAATAAAATAAAAATCACGACGTTTCGGAGGCAACACAAGTCTCCGTCATCAGGTGGGACCGTCACAGCCAGATTAGCTGCATCAAGTGAGGCAATGATTCAAGATGTAATCCCTTAAAAGCAAGTTGAGGGGGGAGGAGAGGGGGGGGGGGAGCTCATCAGAATGTGGTAGCCAATGAATGGAACGTATCGGGAGGGAGGGGGGCGGGGCTCAAAGACGGCACGTCTTATTAATTTTTATTAATTTTGATGTTTTACCTACGTGACTTTACCGAAAAAACCTAAGAATATCAACCAACCACAATTGCGCATCGAGGCGGGCAAGCCCAGACAAAACCGCGTCAGGAAGCAGCGGAGTGTTATCGTCGCTGCGATGTCTCCCTCGTGTCTGTGGATCGGGGCAATTGCGTCGTGACACGCTGTTACGGTCTCTGTTCTGGATGACCGCAGTTGCACCACTCCTGGAGAAATTTCGATTTAAAGATTTCGTGACTGCAGGGATTCATCTTCTTGGTTCTTTCGGTAAAGTCACGTAGAAGGGAAATAATCAAATAATAAAAATAAAACGTAATAAAATAATTCTCACGACGTTTCGGCCACAACGCAAGCAGCCGTCTTCAGGTGAAGAACAGCGTCTGTCGGAAAGATAGCGTCTGAGGACGGCTGTTTGCGTTGTGGCCGAAACGTCGTGAGAATGTTTTTATTATGTTTTATTTTATTATTTGATTATTTCCCTTCGAGTTGACTTTACCGAAAGAACCAAGAAGAACACTCCTGGAGAGTTATAAAGTTCCCATTTGTGCATCAGGGGTGTAGCTGCCCAAAAGCGTTTGGAATCACCCAAGTGTCTTTTCATCGCCATTCCGCCATGTCTGTCCTCCACTTAAACCGACTCCAGTTTTTGTTTATCACTAACGTTTACGTAATGAATGTCATTTTACAACCATAATTGCTACCATTGACTTTGTTTGTTTACATTTAATCTTTTTAATCTGTAATTGCGGAATGCTTTGATGTCGTTTTCCGGTGGTGTCGTCCATGAAACAAATTTAATCGTCTTAGCCCAATAGGCTTCGCTCGATGGGAAAAAATGCATGAATCTCGTCCGTGTCTCTGCGCGTTCCTGTGTGTGTGTGGGTGTCTGTGTGTGTGTGGGTGTCTGTCTGCGGGTGTCTGTGTGTGTGTGTCGGGTGTGGTGCTGGCCACCCACCCCCTCGTGTACCGCTCCCGCCTTCATAGGTGCTCGCTAACAGCACTTGCCCCTACAGTCTGTTAAGGCTATACGGGGGGTCTTTGTCTTTGTGTGGGTGTCTGTGTGTGTGTGGGGAGCGGTGGGGTAGCGGTTAGCGCTACGCTGCACTACTAACCTAGCGACTCGGGTTCGATTCCCGCTCACGGCCAACACCGGTGACGATTATCTGAACCGGTCCTGGGCCTCTCCTAGATCGACTCAGCCTCAAATGAGTACATAGTGCGGTGCGTAAACATCGCCACTGGGGAGACAAAGGCGGTCGGGAGTGTTGCTGGTCACCCACCCCCTCGTGTGCCGTTCCGGCCTTCATAGGTACTACTCGCAACAGTCTGTTAAGGCTATGCGGGGGGGGTGTTTGTTTTTGTGTATGTGTGTGTGCGTTTGTTTGTTTGTGTATGTATGTATGTGTTTGTTTGTGTGTATGTGTGTGTCGTGGGCAGTGCTGTGGGGGGAGGGCCAATGCCCATTGGCCTCTCCCCTCATGGCGTCTGTGACCACCACAGTGGCTAAACGGGGGCTCTGGACGGGTGTGAGGGGCTGGTAACCCCTCCACCTTCAATTAACCACCACTAAACCACGAATTAAACATAAACCTGTAACAAATAAGCTTGTGCCGGAGGCCCCGGGGGGTCAGGCTTTTATGACGTCTCCTGGCCAAACCCCATTTGGCGGAGCCAGGAGATTGAATTTTCACCCTCGGGGCTCCTCCAGAAACAACAAAAAACCATTGCGGATGGCCACGTGGAATGTTCGAACGCTCACTGCGGAGGAGAGGCTGCCACTCCTCTGTCGGGAGCTGGACCGGTACCGCCTGGATCTCTGTGGCATTCAGGAGGTCCGGTGGACCGGTTCTGGCTCCTGCCACCATGAGGGGGGAGACTGCCAAACAACAGGGTGTGGCTCTTCTTCTGAACAAAAGAATGAAGGGGGCGTGGGAGCGTGGCGGTGAGGTGTGGGAAGCTGTAAGCCCCAGGATACTTTGGGCTCGCCTTCCCATCAACCAGAGGCGAGGAGTGGTGGTCGTGGTTACTTATGCCCCCACCGAAGACGAACATCCGTGGAGGGATGCAGGCAAAGCCGATGAGTCAGACTCTTTCTATGACCTCCTGTCACAGGTGCTGGCTAAAGTGGCCACTCGGGACAGAGTCATCTTGTTGGGTGACTTCAATGCCCGAGTTGGTCATGATGCTGATACCTGGTCTGGAGTGATTGGAAGGCATGGGCCAGATCAGCTCAATAATAACGGTAGGAGGCTGCTAGATTTTTGTGCAGCCCATGGGCTTGTAATTACCAACACGCTCTTCCGGCATCGGCGCATCTACACAACATCATGGATACATGCCGGGTCCAAGCAAGAACATCTGCTGGACTACATAGTGACGGACCAGCGGATGCGAACCCATGTCCTTGACACCAGGACCTACCGTGGAGCTGATCTCTCCTCTGACCATCGACTAGTCATCTGTAAGATGCGCCTGCCTTTCTTCCACTCCGGTGGTGGGTGTACACCCAGGATCCCATTCCAACCAAAAGTGGCCTGGTCTCAGTTAGCTGATGAAAGTTGCAAGCGAGAATTTCATCATCGCTTGCAGCTGGGGTTGGCATCGTCCCCCACTCCACCTGATGTCGAGGAAAAATGGGCGAGGTTTAAGACTGTGACTCATGCAGCTGCAATGGCTGCTTTGGGTACGCGGTCCAGACCTCCCCAGAAACCCTGGCTGACAGAGGAGGTGTTCAGGTTAATTGAGAAAAAGCGTCAGGCCCACTCTCATCGCCTACAGCATCCCACGTCAGAGAATGAGGAGGTTTACCGCAGCCTTCGCTCAGAAGTTCGGAGAGCCGTAAGGCGCTGTAAGGATGGGTGGTGGTCGCGGGTTGCTGAGGAGATGGAGTCTGCCTCAGTGGCCCGTGATCACAAATCACTATTTAACTCCATCAAAAAAGTAACCTGCAGCGCCACACCTATTACCATCATTAGAGGAAAAAACGGTGATCCAATCTCCGACCCCCAGGAACAGGTTTGCAGATTTGCTGAGCATTTCTGTGAGGTCCTGGGGGAGGGAAATTCTCTCAGCCAGGAAAACATCATGGCACAAAGTGGTGATAACCCTGCTGAGGCTGCGGTGCCTCAAATATTGGAAGAGGTCACCCCCTGTGAGTGGCTGGCTTGAGGTGCCAGCTGTTGAGGAAGTACTGAGGGCGATCCGGAGTCTGAGACCAGGGAAGGCATCGGGCAGAGATGATCTCCCAAGCGAAATGCTGAGGGAGGGTGGCGTTTGTGCACAGACTGCCCTATATGACATCATAACAACAGTCTGGACCACTGGACGGGTTCCGCAGGACTGGAAGGATGCCCTGGTGGTTCCCCTCTTTAAGAAGGGGGACCGTACCGACTGTAACAACTACAGGGGCATCTCACTCCTCAGTGTGCCGGGTAAGGTGCCTGGCAAGGATTATTCAACATCGCCTTGCTAGGCACGCTGAGGAGAGGCTTGCGGAGCCCCAATGCGGTTTCAGGAAAGGGCGGTCCTGCACAGATGCCATATTTTCTGTCCGTCTGCTACAGCAGAGGTGTAGGGAATTCCAAAAAGACCTACATCTCTGCTTTATTGACCTGGTCAAGGCCTATGATACCATCAGTAGGCCTGGGCTCTGGGTTGTTCTTCGTGCTTTCGGAGTCCCTGACCCTCTGCTCACGATCATTAAGGACCTTCATGATGGTGAGCGGGCCCGGGTAAAACTACGTGGCCGGGAGTCGGAGCCTTTCCCTGTACACCTTGGGGTGCGACAGGGATGTCCTCTGGCTCCCACATTATTTAACATCTATTTTGACCGCGTAGTTCGTGAAGCCTTCAATAGCTGTACCGGGGGAATTTCCATTTGGTACAGATATAATGGGAGGCTGATCGACGCCCGGGTGCGATCAAGGGATGGCTCCCTATTGGTCAACCACGTTATGTATGCCGATGATTTGGTAATAGCTGCTCACTCAGAGGAGGAGTTGGAGACGCTGCTGCTGAGACTGGAGCGTGCCACTAAGAGGTGGGGCCTTACCATCAGCCCCACCAAAACTAAGCACCTGCCTGGGTATTTTGTACCATCGGACACTCCACCCCCACAACTCCCAATTGGTGATGGGGCAGTTGTGGAGAGAGTGGAGAGTTTCCCATACCTGGGCAGTGTGCTTATGACCGGCTCCAGTCTATCAGCAGAGGTCTCACTCCGAATCAGTCGAGCGGCAATATCTTTTCATCGGTTGCGTAACGCTGTGTGGAAGCTACCTGGTCTGTCGCTCCGCACGAAGCTTCAGGTCTTCTCGGCCACGGTCATTCCCTCCCTTCTCTACGCTTGCGAGACGTGGACCCCCCTGGTGGAGCATCTTCGCCGGTTGGAAACATTTAGGCTGGCCTGCCTACGATCCATCCTGGGTTTAACCAGGCTGGATTGTGTGAGGAGCTCACAAATCCTTGAAAGATCTGGGCAAAGTCCCATCAGTGAGCTCCTCCGGCAGGCAAGGCTGCGTTGGCTGGGTCATGTAGCCCGCATGCCCAGCCACCGCATGCCTAAACAGCTTTTGTTCGGCCGGATCGAGGGGGCTAGACGGGCGCGGCACGGGCTGGAGAAGAGATGGAGTGATGTGGTACAGGAGGACGTGGAGCTGAGTGGACTTGCCGATGACTGGTACCAGCGGTGTCAAGATCGGCCTCAGTGGAGGAGGCTCGTGAAGGACGCTACTGGGCAGTTGGAGGCAGTCGCCCTCCAACAACAACGGAGGGCGGAGGAGCGACGCTCACAACAACGAGCGGAGCGCCGGGTGGCTAAAGCACAGCAAGTTGGCACAGTAGGGGGCACAGGTGGTGCATCAGCCAGTCATCTCGGTCATCTCGGTCAGTCGACCCGTGGCACCTGCTGGGTCTGCCCCGTGACCTCCTGCCAGCGGGCTTTCGACACTTCACGTGGCCTCAAGGTGCACTTGGCCTGGCACAAGCATCGTGGTGACGTCACCGCCACTTAGTGGCGAATGGCGGTTGTTGTTGTTGTTGTTTGTTTGTGTGTATATGTGTGTATGTGTGTATGTATGTATGTATGTGTGTATTTGTTTGTGTGTATGTTTGTGTATGTGTGTATGTATGTATGTGTGTATGTATGTATGTGTGTATTTGTTTGTGTGTATGTTTGTGTATGTGTGTATGTATGTATGTGTGTATGTATGTATGTGTGTATTTGTTTGTGTGTATGTTTGTGTATGTAGGTGTGTGTATGTGCGTTTATGTGTGTGTATGTTTGTGTGTATGTGTTTGTGTGTGTGTTTGTTTGTGTGTATGTATGTGTGTTTGTGTGTGTTTGTGTGTGTGTGTATGTGTGTTTGTGTGTATGTATGTGTGTTTGTGTGTGTTTGTGTGTATGTGTATGTGTGTTTGTGTCTATGTGTTTGTGTGTATGTGTGTTTGTGTGTGTGTTTGTGTGTTTGTGTGTGTGTGTTTGTGTGTATGTGTGTGTGTTTGTTTATTTGTTTTGGGGATTTAAGGTTTCGCATGGAGGGGGGGAGAGTTCTCCAGTGGGCAGACCCTCTGCAAGTTTTGAACACATCAGAACCAGTTTGCTGTAAATCCCAATTTGGGAAAAACAAAGTGAAGAGTCACGTTTACATTGCTGGAAGCGATGGTGGGGAGCGGTGGCGCAGCGGTTAGGGCGATGCGCTGTGAATCCGGCGATGCGCTGTGACAGGTATCTGAACTGGGCCTCCCCTAGGTCGGCTCAGCCTCTAACAGGCTGTCGGGGCAAGTGAAGTTAGCGAGTAGAAGCAGCAGCGCCTATGAAGGTGGCCACGCACCAGGTACTCATTTGAGGCTCAGTCGACCAAGGGGATGCCCTGAACCGGTTCAGGTAATCGTCACTGGCATTGGCCGTGAGCAGGAATCGAACCCGGGTCGCCAGGGTCGTAGCGCAGTGAAGCGTTAACCGCTCTACTGCCGCCTCCACTACACAGACACACACAGACACACACACACAGACACACACACACACACAGACACACACAGACACACACACACACAGACACAGACACACACAGACACACACAGACACACACAGACACACACAGACACACACAGACACACACACACACAGACACACACAGACACACACACAAACACACAGACACACACAGACACACACAGACACACACACAGACACACACACACAGACACACACAGACACACACACAGACAAACACACACAGACACACAGAGACACACACACAGACACACACACACAGACACACACACACAGACACACACAGCGTTCCACAATGGCACACACACAGACACACACAGACACACACACATACACAGACACATACACAGACCCACACACACAGACACACACACAGACACACACAGACACACACACACAGACACACACAGACACACACACAGCGTGCCACAATGGCACACACGTGGCCACGTTCACGCGCGCACTCAAATCTCTCCGGGAACTCTGGAAATCTCATTAAAGACAATTAGACGTGAGCGCTCGCGAGATGTAATCATCAAGAAAGTCCGTCTGCCCCTCTCTCCCTCTGTGCCCACCTCCCTCCGCCCTCTCGTCCCCTCTATCTCTTTTTTTTTACGATCAGTGGAAACAAGAAGATGCTCGGTGTAGTCGGCACTTTGATTCGTTCATCATTTCGCATTTTTTTTTAATCTTTGCTTAATGTAACCCCCCCCTCTCGCTCGCTCTCTCTCAGTCTTCCACCTCGTGCAGGCCCAGCAGCTCAAGTGGAAGACCGCAGCTGAGATCGCCAACACCGCAAGGCTCCGCTCCATGCTCGCTGGCGAGAAGCTTCTGCAGGACGTGCTCCGCACCATGAAGGAGCTGCGCCTGGAGCTGGAGGCACCGGGGGATGGTGGCGCCCCCCCCCCCCCCCCTCTCCTCCTCTTTAACCGGAGTTGTGCTTCTCCTGCGAGCAGCCCCCCGGCCACGGCGACTCCGGCAAGCTACTAAAGCTCCGAGGCTGCAGGAACGTGCCCCTCAAGAGTGCCCCAAACACAGCGCTCTACACGTGCTGTGTCAAGACGCTCTACACGTGGCTGTGTCAAGGCGCTCTACACGTGCTGCGTAAAGGCGATGCATTCCCGGGACCTGGCCGACCTACCGGACACAAACTTCACTTGATGCAGCTATCGTGCTGTGACGGTTCCACCTGAAGACGGAAGCTTGTGTTGCCTCCGAAACGTCGTGATTTTTATTTTATTTTTATTTTACTTTTATTAATTAAAATTTTTTACCTACGTGACTTTACCGAAAAAAAGACCTAAGAATATGGAGAAACCATTTCTCTCCCGTCATTGCGGCCGCCCCTGAGTGTAAACAAATGTACAAGTCTCCCCCGTAGCCAAACGCTGCGGTGACCTCCAGTGGAGGTTGGCACACTGCACGTTGCCATCGGCCGTGTGGCTCAGCCGAATCTCGCCGGGGGTAACAGACTTGTGCATTTCCTGCGGTGCCAGGGAGGATCTGCCCCACCAATACTTTCACTGCCAGCGGCTCAAACCCAATGTTCCGCCTTTTAGGGGACATCTTCAGGAAACTGGGGGTGCCCTTCTACAACAGCAGCTTCGTATATGGGGTGCCTTACCTGGCTAAACAAGCGCCATGACCTCGCCAACTTCGCCTGTGCTCAGGCGAAGTTGGCGGTGTACAGAACTAGAAAAAAGATGCTGGAAGGTGACACTGACGGCTGCTCTGTGCTTCCAGTTTCAGGGGCCTGCTCAAGGCGCAGCTCCGGCTGGAGCACGCCATGTGCCACACACGTGTCGGTGATGTGCAGCGCGTCTTCTTCGAACGCTGGAGAGCCGGAAAAGCCCCTCTCTGTACCAGCGTGCACGGCACCCTCGTGTTCACCTTCTGAAGCGCTCGCTCGTCACCGTGGCGTGCGCGATGACCACCACGTGACTTTTATTTTGTGTTGTGCGCGGTGCTTGTAGCGTCACAGCGCGTGGATTTGTAGCGTTTACATTTCATTTGTGTTGCTGGTGACTTTGTGTATTTCGAATCGAAATCGCCTACAGTGCTGTTGCTGCTGGCGGCAATAAAAGTTGTTTAAATGTCAAAAGTCTCTCGCTCTCTCTCATTCTGCACGCAGCCCTTCTCGCAGTCCAACGGCCTCCCTACCCCCTCTCTCTACCCCCCCCCCCCCTCTCTACCCCCCACTCTCTCTCTACCCCCCTCTCTCTACCCCCCCCCTCTCTCTACCCCCCCCCCTCTCTCTACCCCCCACTCTCTCTCTACCCCCTCTCTCTACCCCCCTCTCTCTACCCCCCCCCCCTCTCTCTACCCTCCACTCTCTCTCTACCCCCTCTCTCTCTACTCAATGTCTATGTTCCCCCTATTTTCTATGTAATATTTGTAATCTCCCTCGCTCCCTCTCTCTCACGCTCCTCACGCCCTACGAATGGATCCACCACGAACTAACTCTCCCCCCCTCGTCAATAACACGGCGTGGTCTTTTTTTGAATTTTTTTACCAATAGTAAGACGACGTTTCGAGCAGCGACCCATCTTCAGCGTGACGTTTGAACACGTTGCACGGACATCTCTCCTATCTCCCCATCTCCTAACCTGCCTCTCTCCATCGTTCGTGTCATCTCCATATCATCAGCCTCCGTCAAAGGTCTCGTAACCGCGAGCCACATCGACCCCTCTAACCCGGACGCTCATCTCGTGTCTACAGTCCCCCAGCTGAACGAGCGGTGGAAATTCCACATTCACATGGCGTTGACGAGTATACGCATATGAAAATCCATTGGGCAAGCGCTCTTGGCTTACAGACACAGAGAGCGGTGAGCGAGAGAGTGAGCGAGAGGTGGGGGTTTACATAAAGCAAAGTTTAAAAAAAAATTTACGAATTGATGAACGAAGCAAAGTGCCGACTACACCGAGCATCTTCTTGTTTCCACTGATCGTAAAAAAAAAGGAGAGCGGTGCTCATAGGGACCTCCCACCGGGGCTCGCCTCGGACCAACTGCAGCAGGGAATCGGATTGGTTGACTCAGATGAGGTGCGCACCTGGTGCAGTGTCTAATCGTCGCCGCAAGGGAGATAAAGACGGCCTGGCGAGGCGTTTGCTGGCCGCTCGATGCCTTCCGTGTGCCGTGCCGGTTTTCATTACAGCCCGGGTGAAAGGTGTGGGATAAAAAAAAAACATAATAGGTGATGGCTAACTGCATTTTCCCCAACAGGCTATCCGGGAATTTTTTGGCGTTGTATGTGGGGAGCGGTGGCGCAGCGGTTAGCGCACTGCGCTACGAACCCGGCCACCCGAGTTCGATTCCCGCTCACGGCCACCAACTCCAGTGTCGATTATCCGAACCGGTCCCGACCCCTCCGCTCGGTAGACTCGGCCTCAAATGAGTACCTGGTGAGGTGTGTAGTATTAAACATCGCAACCCCATCACCCAACACCGCATCTATAGGTGTGTGTGTATCTGTAGGTGTGTGTGTATCTATAGGTGTGTGTATCTGTAGGAGTGAGTGTATCTGTAGGTGTGTGTGTGTGTATCTCTAGGAGTGAGTGTATCTGTAGGTGTGTGTGTATCTATATGTGTGTGTGTGTAGCTGGAGGTGTGTGTGTGTGTATCTCCGTGTGTGCGCGTATCTGTATGTGTGAGTGTTCCTCTGGCGTTGTGTGTATGTGTAAGCCTCTGCAATATCAAACTCATTGATCACGACCCTCGGGAACCTGGGCGAAGCTCATTGCCGTGCGCGACGAGGCGGCGATCCCGTCTCGTTGACAGCTCATTACGCGGCACATTACATTACCGTGGCCCAGACTGCAGGAGCTACCCCCACCCCACACCACCCCACCCACCCCACCCAGCCCTCGCTCTGATTGCGCTCCCGTTTTGAAGTGCGCTCTCTGATTGATTGTCACGGTCAACGTCGGCTCGGCTCGGCCGGCTTTCGTTTAACCACGTGTGTGTGTGTGCGAGTGTGTCTGAGCCCGGTCGTGGCCATCGCCAAGGTGGACTCAGCCTCAAATGAATAGCCGGTCTTCGTAGGTGCTACTCGCTCACGGGCTGTGTTAAAGGCTGCACGGGGGATCTTTGTGTTAGTGGGGAAGGGGGTGACAGCAGCTGACTCGGTGAACCGATCAATTGGATTCCCGATCAGGGACCATTTTTGTTTATTTGTCCAGCAGAGCCAGACTGAGTCGTATGGCTCGTTTTCAAGAGGGTCCTGCCACAATGCGTTTTCAGACAATTCAATTATTATGCAAGTGGTGCCGTGCCGGTTTTCATTACAACCCAGGAGAAAGGTGTGGGATAAAAAACAAACAAATATAATTTAAGTGTTGGCTAACTGCATTTGCTCCGGGAATTTCTTGGGCGTTGTATGTGGGGAGCGGTGGTGCAACGGTGATCGCACCCCGCTCCAACACGGAGACAATTCGCACGAGCGAGCGGGTTAACCGCTCAATCCCCGTACAGATTGCAACGGAATGGCGATGAGTCCCGTTTGCTGCTGCGTCGCCTTCTCCTGGCGAGCCAGGGTACGGCACCCCCACGACGCACTACCCAGTACGGTGATCCACCAACTTTCGCTGCTGCTGCTGCTGTCTGTATGTATGTATGCGTGTGTGCATGCTGCCGCTGCTACTGCTGTTGTCTGTATGTATGTATGCGTGTGTGCATGCTGCCGCTGCTACTGCTGTTGTCTGTATGTATGCGTGTGTGCATGGTGCTGCTGTCTGTCTGTCTGCGTGTGTGCATGCTGCTGCTGTCTGTATGTATGCGTGTGTGCATGGTACCCCTGCTGCTGTCTGTATGTATGCGTGTGTGCATGCTGCCGCTGCTACTGCTACTGTCTGTTTGTATGCGTGTGTGAATGATGCCGCTGCTACTGCTACTGTCTGTATGTATGCGTGTGTGCATGGTGCTGCTGCTGCTGTATGTATGCGTGTGTGCATGGTACCCCTGCTGCTGTCTGTTTGTATGCGTGTGTGAATGATGCCGCTGCTACTGCTACTGTCTGTATGTATGCGTGTGTGCATGGTGCTGCTGCTGCTGTATGTATGCGTGTGTGCATGGTACCCCTGCTGTTGTCTGTATGTATGCGTGTGTGCATGGTGCCCCTGCTACTACTGCTGCTGTATGTATGTGTGTGTGCATGGACCAGCTGCTGCTGTCTGTATGTATGTATGCGTGTGTGCATGGTACCCCTGCTGATGTCTGTATGTATGCGTGTGTGCATGGTACCCCTGCTGATGTCTGTATGTATGTATGCGTGTGTGCATGCTGCTGCCGTCTGTATGTATGCGTGTGTGCATGGTACCCCTGCTGCTGTATGTATGTATGCGTGTGTGCATGGTACCCCTGCTGATGTCTGTATGTATGTATGCGTGTGTGCATGCTGCTGCTGTCTGTATGTATGCGTGTGTGCATGGTACCCCTGCTGCTGTCTGTATGCGTGTGTGCATGCTGCCACTGCTGCTGCTGCCTCCTGCACGGCGCAGGGACACACGGGGAGATTGTGGGGTGAAGCGGTCGCCTTGGGACGCGTGGCCTCCTCGCGCAGTCTTCATGTTCGCTATCCGTCCGCGGTGAGGCAAACGTGATTTGTCTTTCGAGTCTTTAACTGATCCACACAAAGACAAAGATCCCCCGTGTAGCCTTAACCGACGGTTGGGACAAGTGCTATTAGCGAGCACCTATGAAGGCCGGCACGGCACACGAGGGGGTGGGTGGCCAGCACCACGCCCGGCCGCCTTTGTCTCCCGAGTGGCGATGTTTACACATCGCACCAGGTACTCATTTGAGGCTGAGTCGACCTAGGGGAGGCCCAGGACCGGTTCAGATAATCGTCACCGGTGTTGGTGGTGAGTGGGAATCGAACTCGGGTCGCCGGGTTCATAGCGCAGCGCGCTAACCCCTACAGTACCGCTCCTTACACACACACAGAAAAAGACAAAGATACCCCGTATAACATTAACATAATGTAGGGGCAAGTGCTGTTAGCGAGTAGCACCTATGAAGGCCGTCACGGCACACGAGGGGGTAGGTGGCCAGCACCATGCCCGGCCGCCTTTGTCTCCTGAGTGGCGATCTTTGTTGGGAAATTCAATTCGTCATGCGTGCGTGAATTAAAATGCCCCGCCTCCTCCACACACACACAGACTTACTTGCCGGTAGGACTATTGGTCATGTACCGAACTCCTAAATCTCGATTTAAAGCTTTCGTGACTGCAGGGATTCATCTTCTTGGTTCTTTCGGTAAAGTCACGTAGAATGGAAATAATAAAATAATAAAAATAAAACATTAAATTATTCTCACGACGAAGAACAGGTCTGTCTTTCCGACAGACCTGTTCTTCACCTGAGGACGGCTGCTTGCGTTGTGGCCGAAACGCCGTGAGAATTATTTTATTATGTTTTATTTTTACTACTTTATTATTTCCCTTCTACGTGACTTTACCGAAAGAACCAAGACGATAGATATCTACTCCAGGCTGAGAGTTAAAGCGTCAGTTCTGTCCGCGCCGTTGACGTCGTTGCAAACTCGCTCTGATTGACGGGGGGCACTGCCGTTGCAGGCAGTGAGGGAAGGGGCTAGGGGGGAGGTAAGGGCGTTGAGCCAAGGGGAAGAGAGCTATAAAGCCAGACGGGAGCGGTGATTGATGATGAATGGCCATGGCGATAGTGATCATCACGATGAGGATGATGATGATGAGAGTCTTGAGAGCGTGACCCGTGAAGGTCACGAGATGGCACCACGCAAAGCAGCTTATTTGGACCCGGCGCGTTTCACCGCTCAACGACGCAAGTTCGACCCCCCCCCCCCCCCCCCCCCCGGTGAAGCTTGGAGAGCTGAACGGGTTTCAAAAGAACTCACAAAACAAAACACCGCGGCGTTGAAGATGCAACGCAGAAGATCCCGTGGGGGATTGATCACCCACGAAGCAGCTCACGGTGCGTCCTGAACAGCATCCGCTGCACCCCCCCCCTCACCTCCCTCCCCCTCACCTCCCTCTCTCCCACCCCCTCCTACCCCCCTCCAACCCTCACCCCGCTCCCACCCCCCTCCTACCCCCCCTCACCCCCCCCCCCATCCACCCCCTCCTACCCCCCTCTCACCCCCTCCCTCCCTCTCACCCCCCTCCAACCCCCCCTCTCACCTCCACCCCCCCCCTCTCACCTCCCTCCCACCCCCCCCTCAACCCCCCTCTCACCCCCCTTCCATCCCTCTCCAACCCCCACTCCCACCACCCCCTTTCCACCCGCTCCCACCCCCCTCCCACCCCCCTCCAACCCCCAATCTCACCCCCCTCCCACCTCCCCTCCCAACCCCTCCCACCTTCCTCCCACCCCCCTCTAACCCCCCCTCTCCCAACCTTTCCCACCCCCCTCCCACCCCCCTCCCACCCCCCGTCTCACCCCTCCCTCCCACCCCCACCACCACGCCCACAGCGCTCCCGTCCCCATAACGCCTAATGGGCAGTAATGATGGCGTATCGAGCCTGTGCGTGTCGCTCAGGCGCTCGGTTGACCCCTCAAGTGCGCGAGCAATCGAAGCGACTGCGTGCGGGAGGTCGATTTTAACGCGACTCCAGCGGGCGAGGAGCGAGTCGGAGGTGGAGCATCGCCTCTCAATCAACCGCTGCAAGCGATGCGTCATGGTCATTACGTTGCACTGATACATTAATAATAATAATGTTATTATCATCCCCGAGAGAACGTAACCCATCTGCATACTCTTCTCACAATCCAGCTCTAGTCAGAGCACTGCAAGTGTTGGGTCTATGGGCAGTGTTGGGTCTATGGGCAGTGTTGAGTCTATGGGCAGTGTTGGGTCTATGGGCAGTGTTGAGTCTGTGGGTAGTGTTGAGTCTATGGTGTAGTGTTGAGTCTATGGGCAGTGTTGAGTCTATGGGCAGTGTTGGGTCTATGGGCAGTGTTGAGTCTGTGGGTAGTGTTGAGTCTATGGTGCAGTGTTGAGTCTGTGGGCAGTGTTGAGTCTATGGGCAGTGTTGAGTCTATGGTATGTGTTGAGTCTATGGGTAGTGTTGAGTCTATGGTATGTGTTGAGTCTATGGGTAGTGTTCAGTCTATGGGTAGTGCTGAGTCTATGGGCAGTGTTGAGTCTATGGTATGTGTTGAGTCTATGGGCAGTGTTGAGTCTATGGGATGTGTTGAGTCTATGGGTAGTGTTGAGTCTATGGGTTGTGTTGAGTCTATGGGCAGTGTTGAGTCTATGGGCAGTGTTGAGTCTATGGGCAGTGTTGAGTCTATGGGCAGTGTTGAGTTTATGGTTAGTTTTGAGTCTATGGGTTGTGTTGAGTCTATGGGCAGTGTTGATTTGATGGGCAGTGTTGAGTCTATGGGCAGTGTTGAGTCTAAGGGCAGTGTTGAGTTTATGGTTAGTTTTGAGTCTATGGGTTGTGTTGAGTCTATGGGCAGTGTTGAGTTGATGGGCAGTGTTGAGTCTATGGGCAGTGTTGAGTCTATGGATAGTGTTGAGTCTATGGGCAGTGTTGAGTCTATGGGCAGTGTTGAGTCTATGGGCAGTGTTAAGTATATGGGCAGTGTTGAGTCTATGGGCAGTGTTGAGTCTATGGGCAGTGTTGAGTCTATGGGCAGTGTTGAGTCTATGGGTAGTGCTCATTCTATGGGCAGTATTGAGTCTATGGGTAGTGTTGAGTCTATGGGCAGTGGTGCATCTATGGGCAGTGTTGAGTCTATGGGTAGTGTTGAGTCTATGGGTAGTGTTGAGTCTATGGGTAGTGTTGAGTCTATGGGTAGTGCTCATTCTATGGGTGCAGTATTGAGTCTATGGGTAGTGTTGAATCTCTGAGCAACGCTGTGCCACTACACTACCCACCCGCTCATCTATCGCCAATTGCACCCACTCACACGCACGCTCCCTCCCACCCATCCACCCTCCACCTCTCCCCTCTCTCCGCCAAACCTCTCCGGATAGAAATGGGCGCATTGCATTGTCGCCGCCCCGGACTGAAATTCAATGGAAGCCCCTTAACTAACCTTGGCGACAGATCCGTTACAGAAACTCGCTCCGATCTATTTATAACTCCCCCATCCACTATCACCCTCGTCCCGGTCAAGACAGGCCCACTCAGGCTGTCTCTCTCTCTCTCTCTTTTTCTCCCTCTGCAAATCGATGTTCCGACGTTTTATTGAATCCAGGTGAAAGCTCTATCGGGCTGCGAGTCCCATCGGAACGTCAGATCCGGACACACAAATTACGTAACACTCTGTGTAACT
This sequence comes from Lethenteron reissneri, assembly GCF_015708825.2. Taxonomy (NCBI): domain Eukaryota; kingdom Metazoa; phylum Chordata; class Hyperoartia; order Petromyzontiformes; family Petromyzontidae; genus Lethenteron; species Lethenteron reissneri. The sequence goes on from NC_083791.1 coordinate 12,953,212, forward strand.
GGTGAGTAACTCCAGGGCGGGCTGGCGTGGCTGGCTGGCTGACTGGCTGACTGGCTGACACGGTGGTGCAGAGTTCACATCGCCGAGAAAGTTGTGTTCGAATCCAGGTTGTGGCCTATGAGCACAGTTGCCTACGTAGGGCGCGAAAGAAGTTCAACATACACACGTGCAATGCTTCAACTGGGTTCTCAAAGTGTGGTGAGTTGATGATGGTCACGGTGCAGTCACCAGTGACGACAGTGCTCCGTGCGTACATAGACCCGGAGAGATACCCATAGACTTACACAGAGAACCCATATACTTACATAGAGACCCATAGACTTACACAGAGACCCATAGACTTACATAGAGACCCATAGACTTACACAGAGACCCATAGACTTACACAGAGACCCATAGACTTACACAGAGACCCATAGACTTACACAGAGACCCATATACTTACACAGAGACCCATAGACTTACACAGAGACCCATAGACTTACACAGAGACCCATAGACTTACACAGAGACCCATAGACTTACACAGAGACCCATAGACTTACACAGAGACCCATAGACTTACACAGAGACCCATAGACTCACACAGAGATCCATACACTCACACAGAGACCCATATACTTACACAGAGAGCCATAGAGTTACACAGAGACCATACACTCACACAGAGACCCATATACTTACACAGAGGCCCATACACTTACACAGAGACCCATAGACTTACACAGAGACCCATACACTTACACAGAGACCCATAGACTCACACAGAAACCCATAGACTCACACAGAGACCCATACACTTACACAGAGATCCATAGACTTACACAGAGACCCATACACTTACACAGAGACCCATAGACTCACACAGAAACCCATAGACTCACACAGAGACCCATACACTTACACAGAGACCCATAGACTTACACAGAGACCCATACACTCACACAGAGACCCATACACTTACACTAAAAACTACGACGTCGTAGTTTTGAGTTTATTTTATTTTTTATTAATTTCAACCTACCTACGTGACTTTACCGAAAGACCCAAAGAAGAATTGATTCCCCTTTCCCTGACTTCGCACTCCGTGTCGTGATTTTGTAATGTTCGCTGTGGTAGCGTTCTGACCCGTCCCGACCTGGACGTCTGTGACACGAAACCTCGTAAGCCCATCGGACTCCTCCTCATCCTCCTGCCGGTATAAATAACACTGGTCAACAACAAAAAACACATTTTTTTCTGGCCTGGACTTTTTGCAGCTGTTTTAGACTAATTTCAGGGTGCTGATTCCAAATCTGATCTCAGATTTGCTCTATCACATCTCATTTTTAAATCCTTTATATTAAGTTCGCTTGCTTGCTTGCTTGCGTGCTTGCTTGCGTGCTTGCTTGCTTGCTTACGACCGTGCAAATCTTTCGGTCGTTTATTACCCCACTTCCCTTGATCCAATCGAGCTGACATTTTCCACACAGACTCGTTGTGTGTGACAATTAATTTTAGTGAAATTTGTTTTCCAAAATTTTACACTGTTTAGGGAAAACAAATTAAATATTTAATTACCAATTGCTTAATACTGGCAGACAATCATCTGACGCATAGATTGCAGCCATCTCAAGCCAGAGGACGAGAGGACTCTAGCCGCCACGCATATAAAGGATTTAGAGTTAAAAACTTTGTTTTTACGGGTTTACTTGTTAAATCCTTTATATTAAGTTCACTTGCTTGCTTGCGTGCTTGCGTGCTTGCTTGCTTGCTTACGACCGTGCAAATATTTCGGTCGTTTTTTAACCCACTTCCCGTGATCCAATCGAGCTGACATTTTGCACACAGATTCGCTGTGCGTGACAATTAATTTTCGTGAATTTTTTTTCCAAAATTTTACACTGTTTAGGGAAATGTTTTTTAATATTTAATTACCAATTGCTTAATGTGGCAGACAATCATCTGACCCATAGGTGGCAGCCATCTCAAGCCAGAGGATGAGAGGACTCTAGCCGCCCGTTTCAAAGACCAATGTGGGCTGGGTTGTGGCCCATTGAACACGCATATAAAGGATTTATAGTGAAAAACTTTGTTTTTACGGGTTAATTTTTTATGCTATCGGCATACCCCATTTTAATTGATTTTACCAGAAATTAACTCTGTCACTTATGATTGCAAGTTGTTGCGAGTCAGTGACTGCTTTAGTGTTAAAATATGGTGCTGTATTTTAGGATAGTGTGTTTATAATATCATTTTATTTAGATATCCACATTTATTTAATATTTTTCTTCCGCAGTTTTTATTGAAAATGCAATATTTGATATCTCAAAAACCTGATGTGATAGACAAAAACTGATGCCAGATTTGGAATCAGCACCCCAAAATTACCTTAAAACCGTTGGAATACCTTATGCCAGAAAAAGCGTGTTGACCAGTGTACACGTTCAGATTCAGATTGAAGTTCCCGTGGGCCAGGACGAGTTTTCGTGGACTCACATTCGGTGGCCGGATCGTAGAGTCGAACGTCGCAACAGTGAACTCTGCTGCTGCTGATGCTGCTGTTGATGCTGCTGCTGATGGTGCTGATGCTGCTGATGGAGCTGCTGATGCTGCTGATGCTGCTGATGCTGATGCAGCTGCTGCTGATGCAGCTGCTGATGCTGATGCTGCTGCTGCTGATTGCTGCTGCAGCTACTGCTGCTGCTGATGCTGCTGCTGATGCTGCTGATGCTGCTGTTGCTGATGCTGATGCTGCTGATGCTGCTGCTGATGATGCTGCTGATGCTGCTGCTGATGCTGCTGCTGATGGTGCTGATGCTGCTGATGCAGCTGCTGATGGTGCTGATGATGCTGCTGATGCTACACCGCCTTCTTTAGGCTCCTTTTGCACCCATGGGGGGGGGCGGTTGTTCATTGGCTTGTTTTGCTGGCCCTTCTTTCAGAATTCGTGCCGCGTGGCGCTTTAAATCTTTTTTTTCGGCCACCAACTTTTAGGCGAAAGAAAGAATTGAAAGGGGGCAGCTGTGGTTTCAGTGGTGGAGTATTGAGCGGGAGGACAGGGTGGAGGGGGGGAGGTGGAATAAAAAGGTAGAATCGACCTTGTGCGTGTGTGTCTCACTTCTTAGCGCTATTTCGATAGCTCTAATACATCTTTGGAATGGCTTCAGGAGTCGATATTTAAGTGCGCTATTGAGTATGGAGCGCGCGATATTGTATCATACAGGCGCGCGCGCACACACACATACACAAAAAGACAAAGATTCCCCGTATAACCTTAACAGAATGTACGGGGCAAGTGCTGTTAGCGAGCGCCTATGAAGGCCGGCACGGCACACGAGGGGGTGGGTGTGGCCAGCACCACGCCCGGCCGCCTTTGTCTCCCTAGTGGCGATGTTTACACATCGCACCAGGTACTCATTTGAGGCTGAGTCGACCTAGGGGAGGCCGAGGACCGGTTCAGATAAATCGTCAAAGATGTTGGACCGTGAGCGGGAATCGAACCCGGGTCGCCAGGTTCGTAGCGCAGCGTAGCGCTCACCGCTACACCACCGCTCCCTACCAGCACACACACACGCAGCGCACACGGACCCAGATTGCCATCATTTAACACCCCAAGGCCAATACACGTTGCAAAGGGGGAGGGGGGGGACAGGGTAAGAGCCGGGTTGAGGTCAAGAATGACTTTGGTGAATCACGGCCGACATTAGTGAACGCGAGGTGGAATCCGATGAGCCATGAAGCTCTTTAATCAGAGATGTTCAACCCGTCTGTCGTGCCGAGTGGACGTGTACAGAGTTATCCCCTCGTCGATGCGTGGAATGCATGCAAACTATACAACTATAAACATGATTTCGTATTTATTTTACCTGCTAAGGTCCACTGAGCTATGTAGCTTGCTTTTAGAAGCCACCAGACCATCGCAAATAGTAGCCGAACGAAGTGGTTTATCATCATCTTCATCATCACGTGGACATCAAATGTGGAGGGCGAAAACCCAGAGGATCCTGAGAAAAATCCACATGGCCACGGCGAGAGAGAGATGGAAACACGAACTCCAAATATACACCAGGCGTCAGGTTTGGGATCAAACCCACGACCTCCTGTATGTCTAACAGGTTAGATTGCGTAAATATAAAATGTGTCGTTAAACCCGCCACCACCCGACACAGCCAACTAGTAAGGGTTGTCACGTAAACAGAACGTGGTCAATTCGTCACCGGTACAGCACACCGGTTGTGTGTTGGAGAGCCAAGCTGCAGCATTCACAATCTGAGCACGATGTTTCGCCAATAATTACAACCGGCTTCATCAGGCGACAGCCACATTTGTGGAGAAGTTCACTTGGCGTGAACAAGACCTGCACGGCTCTTCATGGACTGTTTCGGGACCTCGTCGTTTGTTCACGACTCGTATTCACCACCCAGTGCATTGTGTCTCGTCAGATACACATATATGCATTTTTTTTTAAATATCGAATTCGAACCTAAAATGGCTTTTCTTGTCCGTTTGGATTACTGACCGCGCCACGATCTGGGCGAACGCAGCGTATGGGGTGTGGGAACTGGAGGTGTAGGCGGTCTAAAGTAAATGATCGACAAATGGGTCCCCGTATTCTGCAAGTCAGCCTGCCCTCCTCGCGTTCAGCATGTAGGCGGTAGACCCCACAGAGGCTGGGGGGTGATGCCGACTCGAGAATAATTCCTACTGGGCTCAGGATAGAGGAGAGAAGAGAGGAGGAGGAGGGGGGCGGGTGGGTGGGTGGGTAGGGGGGACCACGAGACTCCAACTCTGCATCGCTGTTGCTGTTATCGTTTAACGCGCCACGGAATGGGAGGCAATTTCGCGAAGCAGATGGCCAAATATGACCCTGGGCCTTCCGCCGTTACCGTCATAATTTCCATTTTATATTGGAATCTAAGTTTGCGTGGGAGATCGGAGGGGATCTCTCTCTCTCTCTCTTCTCCATCGCCAAGGCACCTGTCATTTGCCCTAGGAGTGAGAAATCGTGCTATGTTTGAAAAAAAAGTTTTGCTGGCTGGTTGGCTAGCTGGCAATAGTGAGTGAGGGAGGCACACGTTCACAGGACGCACGGGCTGCTGATATATCACAACAACAACAACAACGAAACAAAGTCTGATTATCGGATGGTGATTCTGCTGCTGCTGCTGCTGCATTGGCAGTGGTACACAAACCACGATTAACGAACACGCCACTCGACGCATGCGTCAACAGCACCGCCTGTTTGCCTTTGGGCGTTCTGCTCTCGGTCTAACACCGGCGGTGAGACGAGACAGGCCATAAATAAAAAGGCTGCTGCTGCTGTCGGTGGTGCATGCCAATCGGGTGCAAAGACAATGAGTGCGCTCTTATCGCAGCGTGTTTGCTCGCATCGTTTTGCCACAAGTATGTGTGGCTAACGGAGACTTTGATGCCTCGCAATCGGCGCGTCTACTTGATGTTTGGACGTGTTAACATCCTCCCGTTTTATTGCCGGGGAAGGGTCAAGTCTCGGCTTGTGTGTTTCAACGCTGCCTTTGTAGGACGTCAAGAAAAAAAGTGCTCTGAAAAGGACCACTACCTCAAAACGTCGCCTACTATATGTTTTTTTGTTTGTACCCATTTAAAGGACCGCAACACTGCGATATTGATGAATGTGTTAAGTCTATTTATTTTATTTTTAAAACCGTGATTGACGGGGTCCACGTGGGATCTGTCTGTGATCATGGGGTGGCGTTCACCGCGGTGGTTGTGGGTCAGTGACGCCTGGCACAGGTCACACGAGCAACATGAATTCATATCTATGGGGTCTCTTTTGTTACTATCAGGATATCGAATGATACAAACAAATTGGTTTTATCCATTCAGGCATAGATACTTAATGCCTTGTTATATCCTAACACCTCCTGTATTCATGCCATTCATTATCTTGATGCTGGCACAAGTGTCCCATAGGTATAAGTGCTCAACCCGAGCCATCGATGCGTGTGGTGCCTCGGTGGCGAGATGTTAACTCCCTCGCCTTGTGTGCAGGAGGTCGTGGGTTCGATTCCGACCCTGACGACTTTTGTATATTTAGAGTTTGCGTCTTTCTCTCGCCGTGATTGGGTGAATATTTTTCTCCTCTCCACATTTAGAAGCAACGACACGCGTTTAAAGTATTTGGCTGTGATAACGAAAACCATCTTAAAATGTAAGCTGGTGATGCTCGTAATCTTTGTGTCTACATAATGATGATGGTGGTGGTGATGATGATCAATCTATGTTGAACTTCTGTCGCACCGTACCTAACCAACAGTGCTGATGGGGGTGCGGGTTTGTATGTATGTTGAACTTCTTTCGCACCGTACGTTAGAAACAACGACACGCGTTTAGAGTATTTGTCTATGATAAATGACCACGTGATCAGCCAATTCGCTGAGCTGTCATTTTTAAATCCTTTATAATAAGTTCGCTTGCTTGCGTGCTTGCGTGCTTGCTTGCGCGCTTACGACCGTGCAAATCTTTCGGTCGTTTTTTAACCCACTTCCCGTGATCCAATCGAGCTGACATTTTGCACACAGACTCGTTGTGCGAGACAATTAATGTTCGTGAAAAAGTTTTCCCAAAATTTTACACTGTTTAGGGAAAACAAATTAAATATTTAATTACCAATTGCTTAATACTGGCAGACAATCATCTGACCCATAGGTGGCAGCCATCTCAAGCCAGAGGACGAGAGGACTCTAGCCGCCACGCATATAAAGGATTTATAGTGAAAAACTTTGTTTTTACGGGTTATACTTATTTAATCCTTTATATTAAGTTCACTTGCTTGCTTGCGCGCTTACGACCGTGCAAATCTTTAGGTCGTTTTTTAACCCACTTCCCGTGATCCAATCGAGCTGACATTTTGCACACAGACTCGTTGTCCGTGACAATTTATTTTCGTGGAAAAAAAATTCAAAAATTTTCCACTTTTTAGGAAAAAAAAATTCATATTTAATTTAAAATACCATTGTGATAAAAATGAAACTCTTACTCAAGAAAAACAGAAATGAATAATTAAATAAAACCGATGCCACGCATATAAAGGATTTATAGTGAAAAACTTTGTTTTTACGGGTTAATTTTTTGATAGCCAGTTCGCTTCTGAAAAAAATATCTATATAGCTCAGTGGGCCTTACCTGGTAAATATATAAAATGAAAATAGTAAAACAATATCAATATAGCAATACCCAGGCGCTGTCTGCTGCACTTCGTAAGGACGTTAAATGCCACGTGATGTAGTTGGCTAGGGATAGACGATCGCGTGCCTGCGTGTTTGGGACTCAAGGTTTTGCCAAACTGTAAAATAACACCGCAAGCTCTTCTCAGTTGGGATGACGGTGCAGTACTCAGTTGGGATTGTAGATACAGTAGAGAGATTATCGCCCCCCTCCCCTCCTCTCCCTGCTGGCAGACTAATGCCCCACGGAAAGCCACTCTTGGCAATGAGACTCTCATCCTGGTCTCTTGACTTCTCATTGGGTTAAAGAAAACCATCTTAAAATTTAAGCTGATGATGCTCGTAATCTTTGTGTCTACATGATAATGATGGTGGTGGTGATGATGATCAATCTATGTTGAACTTCTGTCGCACCGTACCTAGCCAACAGTGCTAATGGGAGGTGCGGGTTTGTATGTATGACTGTTGAACTTCTTTCGCGCCGTACGTAGCCAACCGTGCTAATCGGAGTCTCAAACCTCGTTTTCTAGAGTGTCCCTGCCAAGTGGTTTTGTAGTTACGGAAAAAATTGTCGGGTTAATTTTTTATCGTATGATGTTTGGGCCGATACCAATTCGATTGTGTGTGTGTGTGGATGTTTTTTTTCCTGTTATGGGAGGGAAACCAAAGAATCCAGTATACAATTTGATCGTTGGAAAGACACTAACGGAAGCAATGCACACCAATCAATCACGAACTGACGTGTATGTGCGTATATGCATGCGTGCAGGCATATGCGTGTGTGACTGCGTGCAAGTGTCTGGGATTTTACGTGTGAAATGTGTCACGGAACCTTGAAACATCTGGGTCGTGTAGCCCCCATGCCCAAACAGGCTTCACGTTTGACCCTATCGAAGGGGGCTAGAGACGGGATGGGTTCATGCGGCACGGGAGGATGTGGAGCTGAGTGGACATGCCGATAGCCTGTACCAGCGGGGTCAAGATCGGCCTCTGTGGAGGAGGCTCGTGAAGGACGCTACTGGGCAGTTGGAGGCAGTCGCCCTCCAGCAACAACGAGGGGCGAAGGAGCGACGCTCACAACAAACGAGCGGAGCGCAGGGTGGCTAAAGCACAGTAAGTTGGCACAGTGGTGGGGGGGGGGCACAGGTGGTGCATCTGCCAGTCATTTCAGTCGGTCAAACCGTCACATCTGAGTCTGTTCCGTGACTTAACTGCAGCGAGCCTTCCACACTTCACGTGGCCATACCCTCGTAGTATCATCACCGCCTCTTCGTGGTGAAGGGCGGCTCTTGTTGTTGTTGTGTACATTCGTAGAGTGTTTACCCGTGTGCCCGCGCGCGCGCGTATGCGTGTCACGTGTGGGGAGCGGTGGTGCAGCGGTTAGCGCTGCGCTACAAACCCGGCAACCCGGGTTCGATTCCCGCTCACGGCCAACACCGTCTGACGATTATCTGAACCGGTCCTGGGCCTCCCCTAGTTCGACTCAGTCTCAAATGAGTACCTGGTGTGGTGTGTAAACATCGCCACTGGGGAGACAAAGGCGGCCGGGCGTGGTTCTGACCACCCACCCCCTCGTGTGCCACAGTGCCGGCCTTCATAGGTGCTACTCGCTAACAGCACTTGCCCCAACAGTCTGTGCAGGCTACACGGGGAATCTTTGTCTTTTTTCTTTGTCTGTGCAACGTGCGGGGAACGGCAGCGTTGCGCTATGAACCCCGGAGACCCGAGTTCGATTCCAGCTCACGGCCACCCACCGACGCCGGTTTACGACTCATCTGAATCGGTCCTGGGCCTCCCCTAGGTCGACTCAGCCTCGAAATGAGTAAGCTGGCTCTGGTGCCTAAAACGTCGCTAAACTGGTTGATGCAATGGCGTGTGGTTTGCTGGCCTTCGTAGAGTGAAGGAAGTTCTGCACACGTACACCGCCTTGCCGCAATAAGTCCGTGAAGGCTACACGGGATGGGCTCGTTTGCCTTTGGGGCGAACGCCGAATGAGGTCGTTTATTTCACATCTGTAAACACCGAGAGAAGACGTACGGGCTATACGAGGTGGGGGGGGGTGTATAATTCCTCTCCGTATGCACACGCGCGAGTTTCGGTGGCATTGAGGGTGACGGGGTCCCCGCGGGGTCGCCCGTTTGCAGACGAAGATCGCAGTCGCCGGCGACTCGTTAACTCCTCTCACGTTGGTGGAGCAAAGCAAACAAAGACCATCAGGGCAGTGGGAACTCCACACCACGACGATGGTGGTGATGATGACGATGATGACGATGCTGATGATGGCGACGATGGTGATGATGATGATGACGATGGTGATGATGGCGATGATGATGACGATGATTGTGATGATGGCGATGGTAATGATGGCGATGATGATGACGACGATGGTGATGGTGATGACGATGGTGATGATGGCGATGATAATGACGACGATGATGATGCTGATGATGATGACGCTGATGATGATGGCGATGATGACGATGATAATGACGATGACGATGCTGATGATAGCGACGATGATGATGGCGATTATGACGATGATGATGACGATGGTGATGACGATGATAATGATGACGACGATGATGATGATAAGGATGATGATGACAATAACGAAGAAGATGATGATGATTATGGCGATGACGACGATAATTATGTCAATGACGATGATGACGCTGAAGACGTCAATTAATGTACCGCCTTCTATTCTCACGTCGTCGTCATCGTCGTCATCATCATCATCATGCTGCGTCGACGGACGCCACGTGGAGACAGACGGACGAACCCCACGCTGCCCAGTGACGTCGCCGGTCATGTTGGTGAGGTCCCGTGGGGCCCTCACCGCAACAGATTATTGCTCAAAACAAACGAATACAAAATATGCGACTTTTTCCGTATACAAAGATCCTCCGTATAGCCTTAACAGACTGTTGGGGCAAGTGCTGTTAACGAGCACCTATGAAGGCCGTAACGATACACGAGGAGGTGGGTGGCCAGCACCACGCCCGACCACCTTTGTATCCCCAGTGGCGATGTTTACACACCCGCACCAGGTACTCGTTTGAGGCTGAGTCGACCTAGGCGAGGCCCAGGACCGGTTCACATAATCGTCACGGGGTGTTGGACGTGTAGCGAGAATCGAACCCGGGTCGCCGGGTTCATAGCGCAGCACGCTAACCGCTACACTACTGCTCACCACTTTCCGTAGACACACACATACACACACATATATATAGAACGCCAACCGAGGTTACTTTTTCTCCCCCCACTCGCCAGAGCAGTCGATATCTTTGCTTTCAGCCCCCCCCCCCGCTCCCTTCCACCCCACCCCCCTCCAACTCGCTTACCCCATTCCCAGATCTATGCGCGTGTATCACTTTCAATCAAGCGCTCTGATGCTGCCAATCAAGTCATTGATATTGGGGGGGGTGGGGGGTGGGGGGGCGAATGGCTTGCGCGTGTGTGGCCACCCATGCAGCGGTTCGAGGGGGCGAACCAGACCCGAGTTCGATTCCCGCCCGTGGCCACCAACTCCCAATGCTGGCCACCCACCCACCCACCCTCTTCCCCCCTTCGTGTGCTGTGCCGGCCTGCATGGGCGCTGCCAGCTAACAGCACTTGCCCAACAGGCCTAATGAGGCTATACGGGTGATCTTTGTCTGTGTGTGTGTATGTGTGGTCTTTGCGTATGGGGAGCGGTAGTGTAGTGGTTAGCGCGCTACGCTATGAACCTGGCGACCCGGGTTCGATTCCCGCTCACGGCTAACACCAGTGACGATTATCTGAACCGGTCCTGGGCCTCCCCTAGGTCGACTCAGCCTTAAACGAGTACCCGGTACGGTGTGTAAACATCGCCACTGGGGAAACAAAGGCGGTCGGGCGTGGTGCTGGCCACCCACCCCCTCGTTCGTGTACCGTTCCGGCCTTCATAGGTGCTCGCTAACAGCACTTGCCCCTACAGTCTGCTAAGGCTATACGGGGGATCTTTATCTTTGTATTTGTTTTTGCGTAGCGAGCTTTCCCCATCAATAATTCACGCGCGAGTGAGTGCGGGTTCCCGGAAGCGGACACGTGTGTGACTACACCCACTCACCCTCCATCTCTCCCTTTCGTCTCCGCTCTCATCTCTCATCTCATCTCTCTCTAATCTGCCTCGCTCTACTCCATGTTCAGTTCGACCCTCTCTCACATCCACATCCTGGCACATTCTCTTCCCCCACAAATAAGGGGGGTGGGTGGGTGGGTGTTTGATCACACCACGAAAGCTGCGCACGGTCTAACCCCCAAGCCGCGTTCCACCGCACAAACTAACCCCGATGCGCCAAACGAAAGTTCCAAAACTCCTTCCGGCGGTTGTGCTGCTGCTGCTACTGTGCAGAACGAGAGAGAGCGAGAGGTGGGGCTTTACATAAAGCGAAGTTTAAAAATGTAAATAAAAAAAAAATTACGAAATGATGAACGAAGCAAGGTGCCGAATAACACCGAGCATCTTCTTGTTTCCACTGATCGTAAAAAAAAAGAGACCGGAGCGAGGCAATGGCCCAGATCCACAAACGCGAAGGGAGACATCGCGACGATGACGATGCCCTCCGCCTACTCCTGACGCCGGCTGTCTGCTGGCTTGACCACCTGTGGTGGTTTCTCTGCGTCTACATCTTGAGCCATTCTACAAGGAGGGAGGGAGAGAGCGAGAAGACGATCCCACTCACCTATCATCGATCACCCATTTCTCCACCGCTACATTTCTCTTCTTCTACGTCTGCACTGTCTCGTATCGCTCGTGAAGGACAGAGATTGTCTCTCTCCCTGTCATCACTTATCTGCTTTCTCTCTCTCTCTCTCCACTGTCTCTCTTTTTTTCTCTTCGTATCTCTCTTTCCTCTCTCATTGTCCATCTCTCGCTATCTCTCTCCCTCGTTCGCTCTCCCTCTCATGTTCTCTCTCTCCGGCTTGTGCATTTCCTGCGGTGCCAAGGAGGATCTGCCCCACCAGTACTTACGCTGCCAGCGGCTCAAACCCAATGTTCCGCCTTTTGGGGGACATCTTCAGGAAACTGGGGGTGCCCTTCTACAACAGCAGCTTCGTATATGGGGTGGTACCTTACTTGGCTAACAAGCGCCATGGCCTCGCCATCTTCGCCTGTGCTCAGGCGAAGATGGCGGTGTACAGAACGAGGAGAAAGATGCTGGAAGGTGACACTGACGGCTGCTGTGTATTTGGAGTTTGCGTGTCTCATCTCTCTCGTCATCATCACGGTGGCTAGGAGACGTTAACTACCTCACCTGGTATACAGGAGGTCGTGGGTTCGATCCTGACCCTGACGATGCCTGCTGTATATTTGGAGTTTGCGTGTCTCTCTCTCTCATCTCATCATCACGGTGGCTAGGAGATGTTAACTACCTCGCCTGGTATACAGGAGATCGTGGGTTCGATCCTGACCTTGACGATGCCTGCTATATATTTGGAGTTTGCGTGTCTCTCTTTCTCTCATCATCATCACGGTGGCTAGGAGACGTTAACTACCTCGCCTGGTGTACAGGAAATCGTGGGTTCGATCCTGACCCTGACGCCTGCTGCTGTGTATTTGGAGTTTGCGTGTCTCATCTCTCTCATTATCATCACGGTGGCTAGAAGATGTTAACTATCTCGCCTGGCATACAGGAGGTCGTGGGTTCGATCCTGACCCTGACGATGCCTGCTATATATTTGGAGTTTGCGTGTCTCTCTCTAACTCTATCTCTGCCCTCGTGGTCGCGTGGATTTTTCTCCGGGTCCTCCGGTATTTTCCCCTCCACATTCAGGATCAACAGCAGGTGCGTCGATATTATTTGGCTGCAATGCGTTTGTAGCCGGGTCTCTTCTGAAAAATAAAGAAGCTATATAGCTCAGTGGGCCTTACCTGGTAAATAAAAATAAAAAAATAGTTCAGTATAGTTGTATGTTCAATACTGCAATGCAAATGTAAGGGGGGAAAAACGACATAGGAGCCGATATCGGGGTAGCGTGATTCCGTGAGATCTGTTTTCGCAAATGGAAGCGTTTGTCATCTAGTTGACGGCGCAATCAGCCGGTCACAAGAGCCCCCCCCGCCCCCCCCCCTGCTCCCCCACCACCCTCAACCCTCCCGGAGCGAGAAATCCACGAGCGAAATTGAGTTGGAATTTCCTTCATTTGTTGTCCATCAACAAACACGCGGGCTCCTGACACGAGGGGGGGGGGCTGGCTCAGGCACGAGATGGCCATGAAAACGATTGATGGCTGTCCTGACGCCTCTAACGGATATCTATAATCACGTATAATTATAATTTTTGTCATGGTTCTTTTTAAACACAGGGCTGATGACATCGCCTTTGCTATATTTAAGACCCGAAGCAGGAAGACCTTCACGATTCTGGCAAATCGCCCGACGAAGCTTGCTGTGGTCGCCAACGAAACGTCGTACTCGGGTTCTAAATGGTGTTGGTTTACTCTCCAACACACCGGGGGTGCTGAAGTAGTTTACTACGTTTTGTTCATGTGACACGCCTTACTCGCTGTCGCTGTGTCGGGTGGTGACGGGTTTAACGACACATTTTTTTATATTTACGCGATATCATCCCAAAGCAAAAAAAACCTTCATAACGAATGAAAATGGTCGCGACAGCCTACGACTGCCACGCGATTGCAAAGGGCTGTAGTTTGTCTCCCACGACGTTGGCAGGTTAACGGTGGCAGTCGTGTAAATACTCTTAGGTTTTTTCGGTGAAGTCACGTAGGTAAAAAATAAAAATAAATAATAAAAATAAAATAAATAATAAACCACGACGTTTCGGAGGCAACACAAGTCTCCATCATCAGGTGGGACCTACGTGACTTTACCGAAAAAACCTAAGAATATGAATAAGGTGGGACCGTCACAGCTAAATTCGATGGGTATTACCTTGTAATCTCGGCATCTTTTGAGGAAGGCCAGCGTCTCGAGAAGCTGTGACTTCTTGTCTCGTTGTCTGTTAAAAACTCTAACAGATCTGTGAAATTCCTCCCCGTAGACGGTATTAATTCTAGATTCTAAGCTTTCGTGACTGCAAGGATTCATACTCTTAGGTTTTTACGGTAAAGTCACAGGTAACGTCGTGATTTATTATTTATTTGATTTATTTATTTATTCTACCTACGCGACTTTACCGAAAAAACCTAAGAGTATGAATCCTTGCAGTCACGAAAGCT